>NC_047532.1:63290847-63619570 GCF_012275295.1 Melopsittacus undulatus | reverse complement strand
CTGCTGTTCCTGATTCATTCTATGCAAAGGACAAAATGAAAGGATTTTCATTTAACAGCATTTGAGGAGTAAACTTCTAAAAGGAGGAACATAGAATTTTTCTGTGACACAACAATCATTTTTACAGCTGCTGTGATTTCACCCTTGGTGTCAATAAACACTGTTCACAGTTTGTGCTTGACCAGTGTTAAGAACTCAAGGTCAGAATCCCAGTTCTGCACTGCAGGGTTAACCTGGGTTCGTGCTGGTGCTCATGTAGCACAGAGTGTGACTGGTCTGAATAAAACGTAGCACTGATTGTTTTTGAAGCTCAACTGCTCTAAAATGCTCAGAATCCTTCTGCAACTCTAACGTATCAAAGAGCTCGTAGTTAAAGATGGGTAGAACCAGGACACGGTCACCAGGCTGAGGCTTGGACTAAACCTCCAGGAGCTTGTTCATCTCTGCTGACCTACACTATGTCCAGACTCTGCCAAATCCACCTCAGGATTTAAGGCGGCCCAATTCTACATGGACCAAGAGCAATGCAAAGAAGAGGAAAGGAGCAGAGTTTGGAGGCTCATCACTAAGTGTGACTTGGAAGGCATAAGTAGCAGGTAGAAACAATGCAGTAGCAGCACCTGATTCTTCTCCTTGGAGCCTCCTGTTTTGAATAATGGCAAGAAGCTGTTTTGCAGCTTGATTCACACTCATGTAGCGTGGTGGCTCATAAATCTTCCTTCCTCTGCAGGGAAAGAAAAGTAGAGCAATTTCACATAAAACCCACTTTATCATCCCCAGTGTTCTTATAGTTTGTTTCAAGAAACCTCTAGACCAGCAAATGAACCTTGCCCAGGCTCTCAGGCTGGGCCTTTCAGACAAGAACCATTTGTAAGGAAGACAGGAGGAGACTTCTGTGCTCTCACACCTATGAAACAGGAGGGCCTCCAGCTGGCAAATGATGTGAGCAAATTCAGCTGCTGGAAGCAATATGCAGGTTTTGCAGCTACTCTTGAAGGATGGGTTAGACTTCCAAGTCAAGGGCAAAGTACTGTTTTTCTGTCAAATGCCCTGTAGATGTTTGTCTGATTACAGACTAGGAATACATTCTTACATGAAATACTGCTTTCTTTGCCAACTGTGGCTTCAGTCAAACAGACTTCATTTTGAAACTGCAGAATAAACAAACCTCAATGATACTGTGAGACTTCACAGATGTTAATTTAGAGCAGAGTTACAGCATGTGCATAAAGTAACCGTTTGTATTCGCCACTGTCGAAACAGAAGATTACAGAGAGGTGATTAAGATGTGGCAAGAGCTCTCTTCAACACAGTTACATGAACTTGAGAGCATTTTCTATATATTGCTTATTTAGCTGTTTAAAAAAGGTGGTATGTATTCAATGCCTCACACTGTTTCTAGCAAGTGTAAAGAAGAATGAATTCCAAACAGTGTTTCAGCTATTCACCTATTTGAGGATGGGACAGAACAGTGAAATAACACTTCATTTGCCTGTTCTGACTTCATGTTTGTCACAGAAGTAGCTCAAAAGATAATGCTTTGCTGCAGTTTCATACAGTTACTGTAAATAAAGCCAGGTCCTATTGCACTGAGCAGAAAAGTTCCACTCCTTGTAAGAAACAAAAGACCGTGGCCACTGGGAAGGATAACAGTAGCACAGGTAAGTGCAGTATTGGACAAAGAACCTCTGTTCCTTTATAAATACACTGTTTTCTATACATCTTACAAATGTGTTTCTATACATTTTCAGAAAGGTGACTCACTTCATTAGATTCTCCAGAGACTGCTCCTTCACTTTAATATCTGTAGAACAAAACAGGTGTTAAAACACAGGTCCCTTACAAACTCCCCACTTAGTTTTTCTGTGTTGGTAAAGCTTAATTAAATGAGCAGATACTATAAATTTTATAACAGCATTTTAGTTATTACAGGAGCAAAGACTATGACTTAAACATTCTGCTCTTTCAGATGTTAATTAATCACAAAGAATTCAGATTTTATGCATGTAATTTTTCCCCAAAATAGGGCAAGTTTAACAGATCTCACAGCAACACAGATGAATACAAATACTTCTAAGTATTTAAATAGCAGGCTACAGGATAGTAAAATGGTGAAGCACACCATGGTACTGGAGCTACTTGTAAATGCTGAGTACATTGTGATCACAAAAGGTAGAACAGGATGACTGATCAACAGCAATTACATCAGTGCCATGCAGGAACCTGACTTTCATTAGCACTTCCTGTCCCCCTGAACACTCAGAACAAGCTTCTGTTACTGGAAAAAAAGAAGGATTTGGGCAAAAATAAAACAGAGAAAGGGACAGGTTAGACTCTGCACATCTGCACCTGTATGAAACTCTGACCACAGCCTGTCCAAGACACAATCAAACATCTATATTCAAAAGACTACCACAGTAAAAGCTGAATACATTTTTCACCTTGATTTTAAAGAAAAGTATTGCTTAAGTTATACAATCAACTCCTAACTCACAGGGATGCTGAAAAAAGGGGGGTAAAAACAGTTTACCAAATTGTTTATATGACTGTCAAGTCACTTAGAATTCCAAAGCTTATCAGCACTTCCCTTTTTATGCGCTTCTCTAGTATAGTTGGACAAGTAATAAATACATGGGTCCGAATGACCAAGTAGTGTTAAAGGAACAATTCATTTGCAAATTGGTAGTTTTCAGGTATGACCTACAATCAGATGCAGGTACCATAACTGTCAATGACATGGGACATGGGTTATAATGCAATTTTATCAGTTCAACTTTTACTCTCCCACTACTGTATAAAAAAAGATACAGAGGGACATCATAGAAATGATTATATCAAATATCTACAGAATACTTTGGTTTACCATATTATAGTTGTTAAGAGTCCTTGTTTAAACACCAGTCATCCAAAAAGTCATTTGTGAAGACAAAAGTCATCATTCTTAAAAAAAAATTGCCAGAATTCCGATTTTTCGTCAATTTTGAAAATAACAAACTTTGAAGGCATTGGGAAATCTGGTATGCAGTGATGCTTACACACGGGTTTTCTGCTCAGGATCCTCCAGTTACTACAGACTGTTTTTACTTAAAATACTAATTTATTTAGCACTGAGAGATCCCACCTGTGTCTAAAAGATGCTACAAAAGGTATAGAATTGTACATAGATAAATATGCAAGTGTCTTGTAGTTTATAGGCAGGCAGTTCCATGATCAGTGTTCAAGGCCAGGTTGGACAGAGCCTTAGGCAACATGGTCTAGTGTGAGGTGGCCCTGCCCATGGCAGGAGTTTGGAACTGGATGACCTGAAGGTCCTTTCCAACCCAAACCAGTCTGGGATTCCATGATCTTTCAGGAGCTGCTCAGATTTGCAGAGTTATTCAGAAAGTGGCTTTGAGCTGAGGACTGCTGGGCAGGCAAAGATCAGGCAGCACCATGGAAGAGCCTGGTGCCAGTGGTCACTATTCAGTTCCAGCTCCATGACTGGCAAGGATACTTTACAGCACTGAAACTTCTCATGTGACAATCACCTTTCCCAAAACATCCTTAGATAAAAGAATTCAGGAAAAAGACTATCACCTTACACAACACCAATGTGGCTAAATGTATAGTTTCGCTCCCCAGAAAGTCATGTGCTGAGCTCTAACCTAATGAAGTCAATAAGAGACAGCTACTAGTCACTGCAATCTGACTTGGATCCTGAGCTAGATCTAGCTTAATCTCATTTTTAGAGCAAATCTGGGTCTCCTGCTCCTATGTGACTTCTAAAAAGGCTTTGTTTCTTAGGGATTTTTTTACATGGAATTAACAAATTCCCAACCACTGCAGCATGAACAATGGCTGAACTAAGGATACACACACCAATGTTCCAAGTTTTGGTGTATTTTCAAACATACATGTTAGCTGAGATTTGTTTAATCCCAGACTTCATCCTATGCCTATCACTTCTGTCTCTGGATGCTGTGGAAGATGGTAGCTAAGGAACCCTTGGAGCTGCTGCTTACCAAGTAAGCACAAGGTGTGCATTCCATTCTGTCTGTTCTTCTCAATCTTGTCAAAAAAGCTTTCTGGCTTCCATGTATCTGTCCAGAAAACTATGGAAACAGTCTCTCCAAAACTGTACAACTGCAAAACAAAGCAAAAGCAGTAACACACAGAGTAAGAGCATGCAATAAAATGAGATAAAAACCATGAACAACTGTTGACACTGGAAAGGCCTGAACCTAGTTAAGAGTTTCATAGCACAGCACTCTTCTGCTCAGGCTTGCCCTTTCACAGACACACAGCAAAACATAGCACTAAAAACAGTGCACCTTTGGAAAAAGTTGCCTATCTCTTGGCTAGTTTTAGTGCATTCCTTTGCATTCCCTCCTTTCTTTGTAACAACATCTGTAATTAGTGAACTGGGTTTTCTTCTTCCTAACAGAGACGTGCTGTTGTTCTTTTACTCTCCAAACAGTAAAGCATGTTAAAGAACAGCTAATGAACCACATGTAAAGTTGTTACCTATCTCTGCCTTCACCTTTCCAATATGTGTGAACTTTCCATTTACCTTCTATTCTTTGTTCATTCTGAAGTCCTCCTAAAGGCAAAAGCTTTGTAAGATTAGCACCAAAATTCTTATCATTTATCTTTGGCTAAGGCTAGATAACTTCTAATAATGCCACAATACTGAGATCCTACTGATACAGTTGTATTAAACCAGCCCTTTCCTGCCAATGAAAGCTGTATCATGCAAAAGAAGTTGTGGTCTGAAGAGAGAGGGGATATGGAGATCTGAAGACAGGGATAGATTATGCATGAAATAGAGGTACAATGTTTTTCATGCACATAAGGTAAGAAGGATATTGCTAGCAGATTCTGTGGCAAACATACTGATTTTATTCTCAGTCTTAACACTATTTATTTCTGTAAATCCCTAACCTCAGTGAAAACATCTGAA
Source organism: Melopsittacus undulatus (assembly GCF_012275295.1). NCBI lineage: Eukaryota > Metazoa > Chordata > Aves > Psittaciformes > Psittaculidae > Melopsittacus > Melopsittacus undulatus. Next base: position 63,614,631 of record NC_047532.1, on the reverse strand, counting down.
GCAACAGTCTTGCCGATCATTTTCAGTGATGCAGAAGCCAGTGTCATGTAACCTAAGGCAGCATTTGGCTTGGAAGCTTCTGTAACCAACTTGAAAAAGGGCAAAACCATGCATCAGTTTTGGTGAATTCAGCTCTGGAACAGGGCAAGCCCAGACTTCTTGTACAGCTGGCCAGTATTCTGTCTGCTCAAGCAATGGTCTCACCTCCCCACTTGCTCTGTAAACCAGGCAGGAAAAACTGCTCCTCCTAGCCTGCTACAGGAGACACCGTGTGTGTCCTGAGCAGAAAGAGGACCCTGTGCAGAAGCTGCTCTGGCAGCTCTGTCCCATCTGGGAGTTCCTCTTTACACACTTTCCTGCAGTATTAGGTTGTGGTTTTAACTCTTTCATGCTGGTAGAGCAGAATTCAAATCAAAGCAGAAACATGTTTGTTTTCAAGGGCTTTTCAAAAAAGCTCAAATTTGAACCATTCATGCTGATAGAAGCAGTGTTTATTCAGAGGTTCCTAGAATATTACTGAAAACATTTCCTCTTTTAAACATTTCATTCTAGCACAAGGACAAGAACACACAGTGTACATTTCACAACCTAAAGGTTCTTCCAGTAAACTAAATTGAGGTTGGACAAAATAAATTGTTCCCTATGTAACCTGTTAACTATTTCAAGGCTGCGTCTAAAAGAATAACCAAGCTATGTTCTGCCTGTTTTTCAGATGGCTACCTAGAACTCTTCCCATTTTGTTCCACAGCTGAAGAAAAAACTATTTAACACCTTCATTGTTAACACCTAACAACTATTTAACACCTTCACCCCTTCATTGTTACAGCACCTGGGTGAAAGCAGTTTTATCTCACTGGCAGTATACCTGCAGTAACCAACAAGTGCTGAAATGTCCAGTGGTTGGTACTACCACCTGAAAGCCACCTCAGTACTCTCCCCAAAGCAGCAGCCCTCATCCAGTACAGAAAGTGGCCTCAATTAAACTTAATCTTACCCAAGTCCCTTTGGCATTTTGTTAACCTGAAGGAGGGCGACTTCCACCTCTGGCTTTTAGCAAAGAAAAGGATGTGCAGAAACAGGTAAAATGTTGTTATCTGGTAAGCAGTTTGTTAGGAATCAGATCTTTTCAAGTGTTCTTCCACATATTAAAAACAAGTTGTGCATTCAGCTTTATATCCTCCAGCACTTGTTCTCATTTTTTTCTCTTTTCCATTGATCATTACAGAGTTTCTCCATCATCTTTGCCAACAAGAAGTTATCCTTTCTATACAAGCACTGCCAGTCAGATTCACTGAATCTGTCCTTTGTTCACCAGGTTTTGCACTAAAAATGAAGTCTGAATGTCGAAAAGAATAAACCATTTCTGTCAGAATTTACCTGCCCATTCAGTAGAAATAATTTCAAAATAGCTTCATGAAGTATTGAGATCACAGAAAACTAAGTACAGTCTCACACCAATACACCTGTTTTCTGAGCACCTGGACAGCACAGGCACAGAACTACACCGACAACAGGGAACAGGACATGCTTATTAAACTAGAAATGCCTTTCCAACTTACACTAACTTAACTTCTAAAGATTAGATTTCCTAGCATTATTGCACACATATTTTTACTTTAAATTAAAGAGAGAAAGACACTTCTTTGAACTTTCTAGTTCACCAGTGATCTACGAATGTTGTGGAAGTAAAGCAATAAAAGGATACCCCTGTTGTGCTTGACTACCTGTAACCAGTCACTTTACAAGCACTCCTACAAACACAAACAAGTATTTCTTTCTCATCCAGCATCTGACCTCTGCAGACACGTGGCATTTATGGAAACTAAGGCACTGCTCCCCCACCAGAGCAAGCCTGCATTAAAGAAGCAACACGTAACTGTATGAGAATTTGCATTTTGAACTCTCTCCCTGTACCTCATGCAGATTCACTTTGTTGTTCACAGTTTCCTGTGCTGTGTTCTAATTTCTACCTGTTGAAATCTAGTATGAAGTGTATCAGACTTTCAAGAAAAGCCTTGCTGTAGAGAAAGAAGTGAGTACCCAAAACTCCACTATAAGGATTCAGCAGTCACAGGGGACAGCAGGTCTAGTAGAACCAGAATCCACTGAAAACGGATTCTTTCCATCAACCATAAGACTCAATAGGGCCCCAAAATTAAAGAAATTATGCTTGTCAATGGACTAAAATAGTGACAATTTGTTAGCCAAGGTGTATTACAGCACACTGAGGATTAACTTCATGATCTCAGATTAATAAGTGAAGAGCTCTGTGTATTTTCAGTGAAAGGATTGTGCTGTATGGTTGCTGGCAGAGCTTTAAAGAGAGGCGACAGCAAATGCAGTTTCTGTGGGCTGTACTCTGCATGAAGCAGCTGGGCTTTAGGAGTGGACAAGATGTGCTCTGTACAAGCTAAAACATCTCAAGCATCACACTTGCACTAATCATCACATTTGTTCGAGTGCCTCCATTCTGCTGGGGCACAAAAGAGCTGAATATCAAAGGGGGCTCAGTGAAATGCTTGGGCAGACGTTCAGTGCTCTCAGCTTGGAAACCTCCTTTCCTTCTGCTCAGCGCTCAAAACCTTCACGGAAACATTTCAAAAGGTCATTTTGAAAGACCTCAGTCTTTGGAAATACTCCTCTCTCTCCCCCCTCCCCCCAAGTAGTAATTGGCTTCCACAAAGCTTTGTGCACTTCACTTTTGCAACGCAAGAGTTGAAGGCAGGAAGGGGGCCAGGACTCTCCACTCAGAGGCAATGCTCTGCCTGCTCACCAAATACTACAGAAAGCTGTTCTTCGACTCACACTTTCATCACCTCTGAACATTCTCTAACATCCTGTTCTATTTACACACATACTATGAAAGTCTGACAGATTTTTGTCCTGAGAGGCCTGTTTTCAGTTCAGTTCAGTTTCATATTCTACTTGTTTATATACACAGAATCAACTGAGAGGCCAGAATCATCTATGAAAGAGAAGCCTGCATACAAGTGAAATTTCACTTAAACTACTCAACAAATTTGTTAATGGCCAAGTCTGAATGACAACAGACACCTGAAGCTGCCCAGATCAACAGTTTTCACTTAAAATAGCGACTTAGCCACTTCTTTTGTGGCTAATCACCACAAAAATATAGGCTGTGAAAAGAAGGAACAAGCTGAGACTAAATAGGGAAATTAAAAAAGGAAGATCTCCCATCCCCTCTAGAAAGTACTAAAACAAGCAGCAGAGAAGATGCAAGATAGTAGTAAAAGGGTCAGTAAGGCAACAGCTGCAGAAAAACCAAGAAGTAAACATTTCAAAACACAGACATTTATTTTTACAGCATCTTTCCCAGAATTATTGCTGTATCACTGCAACAGTGACAAAGCAGTTCTTCACTTCCAAGCTTACCGCCTTTCCTAACATTTCAAACTGCTTCAGAACTAGATATATGTCAGAGGAAGAAAGTAAGAAAGAGTCTTGTTGTGACACTTTGTGGACCTGGCACCTGCATACACATGCAATACCTGTAAACCCTGCAGACTGAGCCCTTCCTTGGCTGCTGTGTTGAGATGGTCTCAGGTTACGCTGCAGACAGGTCTCACTGCAGACAGGTCTCACAGGACTGCACAGCCTGACCACATCCCACTGACAGACACCACCAGGTTTTTTTCCCCTGAGCCTGCTTCTCAATGGAATTTGGAGACCAGACAGCACCCTGCATTATCCCAGGTTGCTTCCTGATCAATCTCAATGCACATACACAGAAAAGCTAAGACATGTCGTGTTTATCCTCGTCGTTTTTACATGATGCTGTGCAACATCTATCTGCATAAAAAGGAACCTAATAAGCCAGATTTTTCCCCTTGCCTTCTGTAACCAGTTAACAACTCTCCAGATCATATACATCAGATTAAAGTGCTCCTATTGTTTTTATATTATATATTGTTGATAGAGAACAGCTTAGGAAGTTGGACAATCATCAACAAAGAAGTACCAAGAATCAGTCAAGCTTCATTTTCACTTGTAATTGGTCATATGAAACAACCACAAGCTTCGCTCTAGCCCTTTACCACTATCTCACTTAGAACCACAAACCTTTAGCAACTTTTAATGCCTCTCATGAGAACCTTCACATGAATTTCAAAGTCTTTACTATTCACGCACAAGGGGCTCTGATTCGTTTTTGTACTGCAAGCCAACAGGTTGGCTCAGCTGTCCAAAAACCTCTAGTCCCCTTAGCACATGCCAGAGAGAAAGGAACTGTGAAGAGAAGAATGTCTCACTGAGGGAAGCCCACTCCACATGATTGCAGTCTTCAGGAGGCAGCTGAGACAAATCACATAAAAGCAGCTGAAGGAAAGAACCCATTTTTCTCTTGGCTGCCTCCTGTATCAACACTTAGGAAACAGCCACTCCACAAGTAGAACAAAATTCAGCTGTCAAAGACTCACAAACTCCAAACAAAGTTGAAGAGGACAGGATTTTCCCTCCAAGGTAATGTCACCTTATCTTTAATATCCTCCAAAGACTCTTCTCAGCAATGTCAAACAATGATTCCTTCCCACTCTGGTCACTTGGATTACTAATCTGAAAGAGTTCTCTAAATGGAGAAAAAGAATTATTCTGATCAAATGAATATTTCTGGGTCAAAATGGCACTGAGTTGTTCAGTAATTTTGAGTAATGAAGTAGTGTGACCACTACTGACTTAACCTTTAAATGGCTTGAGAAACAAGTTCTAAAAGGCTCAGAAGCTGGTAGTAAGTGAGAAAACCAACCAATGATGGGAAACAGTTTGTTTTAACTGTCGCTGAATAAAAACCATCTTGCACAGAGCCCCTCCCATCACAACAAAGAGTATTTTTGAAGATGAGGGCAGAGAGGGTGGAACTCAAAGGTTCCGCTCCTTCAGCTACTACAGGTTTTCTATTTGACTGTGAGCTCAGCGAGTAATGATAACATCCTTCAATTTCCTAATCTGTAAGTAACAGTTTTCTACTTGCTGCTGCAAAGGTACTTACCTGTTCAGTAAACACTCAAAACCCCCACAGTGAGCACTGCTTTCATATTTCAGTGATCAGCTAGTAGTGAAAAGACAAAACTATTTCATAACTGTAAATTTTATGTGAATGAGCTGGTCTCCAAACACAAAAAAATCGAGCCGAGTTACTGATAGACACAAGGGGATATGCAGATGTTTGTTCTGAAGCTATTCAGGTGGAAAGTGGGTATGTTTCAAAAGAGAGGCAGGTCTCTGCCATGACATGGGGTAGCTACCCTACCAAAATAGAAAATAAATGCTTTTAAAACTAGCAACACCACTCCCCCAGAAATGAGTGGCTCCTATGTGGCTCCAATCCTATGGCTTGCCTTTAGCTTTGCGCTTTTGTTCTCAATCATTTTTTTTACAGTAATGCTATTATCTCAAGCCATTTTGAGTTGTGTTGTTCACACAGGTCAGTGAGATGCAGTCCTTCTCACATGTTTGACCACCCATACAGCTTCCTCAAAGATGCATTACCAGAACTGGGTCAGAGAGAATTCAGTCCTGAGAGCACCACTCTGGTGACCTTCCCAAAGTAACCCAGATTAGGAAGGATGGAAGAAGGTGTAAATTTGAGATTCTGAGTTTCCTGCCTCTTTATTTTAGGGCTAAAAGCCTCAGCGATCAGCCCTATTCTGAAGGACTGAGTGTGGGTACAGATAAAGCCGTGGAAGTAGGGCTGGGCTCTCCCTATATTCTCAGCTTGCAATGCTGAATCCCAGTTGAATAGCAATGTCTTGTTCACAAGGTAGCTGAGCAGTGATAGTAGCTGTAGTTAACTGTAGTAAACTATAGTTTACTATAATAAAATACTAAGCTTTCCAAAGCTCTGGAACCACAGTGCAGCTGCTGGTGAGGAAAGCTGGTCTTGCTAGTTAACACCCACTAGAAGTGCTCTTTGAGAATGTCTGTCCTCTCTCCTCGACTTCCATGGCAGTATGCACAAACTGCATGAAGCTCTTCACTGGTGGCTGTTCCCTATTACAACAGGAGTCAGAGTGATCAACATACCTACAACTCAGATACCAAACAAGAGACATGAACCTGCAGAGAACATGTTAAGAGGTGCTCATGCACTGGCACTTTTCCTGGCTTCTCCTCCCATTCCAGCCGTATTAATTTAATTTTGAGGGCAATTATGTTCTTCAGCCTGACACAGTGAAGTACAACAAGAACAGCCTAAAAGAAAGAGCCACAGCAAGTCATAGAGCCTTATGCCCAGTCAGACTAATACTTTGCTAAGTTATACTACCCTCTGCTTTCAATAACTACAGCTCATGGTATCAACCTGTGAGAGCTTCCTAGAAGAGTTTAATTTTCAAAGCTAAAAGAAAAACACTTGCTCTTTGTACTAATACACTCTTCACTGTGCAGCCTTCCAAGCTGAGTCTGTCAAACAGGCAAGACAGTAAAAAAAATATTTGAAAACAGATTTTCATCCTTTTTTACAATTTGACAAGAAATAGATCTAGGAAGGTGACAAACCATCACTAACAACTCCAGTGTAACTCACTGCTGTTCAGGAAAACTGCACAACTACCAGAAAGTTACTGGCTGCACAGAAACGTTGATCTGATGACAAGAGACATGTTCTTTTGTGAACAGACTGGGCACTGGGCTGTAGCTGCATTTTACTGAGGCCTAATCAGCAGCTACAGCTCACTACACACGTGGCTTTCACAACAACGTATAAAGGTGTTTCCTGTTTTTCTCCAGTAAGAAAGAAAGAGGTTTTGTATTACAATCAGATTAACACAAGAAAAAAAGCCCAGCCTTTTCTGTGGTGAAGCAAAAGAGGAATCCCTGCTATACTTGACAGCAAGTTTGAAATTTAAACAACAGCAGCTCCAAAACTAAACTGATGTCAGGGACAGCCATGAATGTAAAGTCTGCTGAAAGAACTTATGAACTTTCCGCACAGCTCTAATTAAATCACAGGCTGCTTTTTAATAAGAGACCCCTCACTTGCTGTTTATGCCTGTAAGGAGCAATGAAGAGTTAAATATCCAGTTGGTTACAGTCTGTCCGGTAACACAATATGATCAGCATTTCCTAAAATACTTCATATAACAACAGGAATGTTGACTTATGGGAAGGCAGCACCTCCCAAGCCAGAATGGAAAAGGGGACCAATGCCAGAGTGAATAACATCACGTTTCCCTCACGGACTGTTCTCTTCAGCATGGGACAAGGAAATAGTAAGCTAATCTCCAAAACTGCATATGTGACAAACCTTATAGACTGTTTGCAATATATTCCCAGCTAGTTTTTTGCTCTTTTTTGTTTTCAGTTCACCTCAGTGTTCTGTACTCCTCTTTCCTACACGTAGCTGGAGTTGTGGGGGAAGCAGATTTTCAGAAACCCTAGTCACCTGTTCTCATTGGGAATACAAGCCTTATGCCTTCCTTCCTAAGAAAATAAAAGAACAGTAAAATGATAGCAGGTAGTAGAAACTACTTGCCAGCAGCTTGACTGCACAAGCAAACTTTGCACCACCTTGAAGCTAAAAGTGGAAAGGGTAAGCCCCAGCCATATTACCTACCCCAGTAAGTGCAGTCATGTAGCAGCTGCCATCTGTCTGCTGTACATGTAGACTTTAGACACCAAGGAGCCTGTTTCCTTCCTAAAAGATAATTTTACCCAAGTCTTACAGCAAAAGGCAGGTATCACTAAACAAGTGCTCACAGAAAGAATGATAAATAATGTGAAACCTGTGCTGCATTCCCTTCAGCATTAGCACTCACAGCTCAGAAGAGGTGTCAACACAGTGTTGCTGCACTGCCAGATCACACAGGGCTCTCCCATTTCTAAACCATTCAAATGTGAACAAAGACAAAGATAATACTCAACTTACTGCAACAGACTTTCTGCTGCTGGGCAGCACTGAGATAAGGAGATTGTCACTGTAAACTTGAAAGTGTCGGTTGTTTGTTGAAATTAAAGAGAATGGTATTCTTTTACATTAAGATAGGAAGGAATATTTCCTCCTTCAGTGATGAAAACTTATTATTCAAAGCCTCAGCTCTTGTCTGTGGTACAACCACATTCCTGTGCTTACCTTCAGTTTTGATGAAGCAGGAGCTTGGTTTAGTGGTTCCCATATACAGGGAATCATTCTGAACCTTGAGAGGACAGGTTCTATGTTAAAATAATGAATGAAAACAAAAGGGAGAAGCTTCAAATAATTTATAAGTTATGATACATACACTGTCATAATGTTTTTCATGCAGGAAGATGAATAATGGACCTATATATGTGTAAAAGAAAATAGTTTGAAGTATTTTCTTGGGGAACATCAGATCTTTTCTACTTTGGCCATTCAAGAAGCACAAAACCTATCACTTACTCTTCTAGTACTTGGGTAGGCAAACCTCTCCTCTCTGAACAGATGGGCATAAAAGTGAGGACAGGTCAACCTTGGAAAGAATTCATCATATAGAAGATTTTGGAATCAGTTATGGTCTGAGTTGAGCATACAGACAGGCTTGTGCATATATTCCTTTCATGACAAGACCAGTGTGTCTCTCAACAGGATAACAACCTAGTTTAAAACTAAACTCATTAGGTGACCATCAATAGTAGAAGGAAACCAACAAGAGCAAAGCTTTATCTGCAAAATAATTTAGATATCAAAGAGGGAAATCAGAGAGCAGAGCAGAATAGAAGTGTTAATATTCATTTACACATGCGCTCATCAAAAGGGACTTCTGCTGATGTGCAGCCCACTGAAAAGGAAGTGTTAACAAATTCCGACAACAGAAGTGTACCGTTCATACAGATCTTCAAGCTTCAGATTGCAACATGCATTGACACAGCAGTAGAAGAGCTCACCAGTTTTCAGTTTAGCACTTGTGGAATAGCATATCTGTAAAAATGTTACCTGTAAACCACAGCAGCCCACTGCACTCATTATTGAAGCATTATGAATGACCTTGTATGGAATCCCCAGTTTTACTGCACGTAGTACTAAATCACTGTGTGTCGTGGCCCTGTGTTAGGAAAATGAAGGAGTTAAAGATTGAAAAGATGAAGTGATCAAGTGTTACTAGTATTACAGTTTGTTTTGAAAGTAAAATTAAACCCTTCACAACCAGGGCAATGCAGAGGTGCCAAAAGGGCAACAATAACATGACTAATTGTAATTGGAAAGTAAAAACTCCAGTAAGGCTTCCATATGTCATCTCCCCTAGCTGAAAATACAGGTGTCCTCAATATGTTATGGTTCTTTGCAGATTTCTGGCATCATTAAAACTCTTAACACCAACACAATTGTTACTTTTTAAAGTAGCTTTGGCAAGCACTTGAAAAGTTCCATTTACACTTTGTCTTCTGCAGGTGTCTGCTGGACATCTGTTGAACTGTAAAGGTCAACTCTATCTGGCATAGGATTCAGCACAATTCCAGTATTTCTTTACTTGGGATAGAGCCAGGCCTTCTCCCATGTGCACCAGTGCATGTCAACTCTTGGGATTCTGTGATTCTGTGAAAGCAACACACTCAAGCAGAGCTTTGAAGTGACGTAAACTGCACACAGTACTTAGACATCCTTAGAATAAATTGACTTTTATGACATTTAAGCTAAATTACTCAAATTACAGATGCCCAAGTTTGAGTACTCAAGTTTTTCTGTAACAATTAGGAAACTTCTAACTAAGCTTAGAACTGAGCTAAATTGGGCTTCGGGTCTAATGCCTAATAAACACCTTGCAGTGACTGCTGCAAGAATTCCTGGGCTTGTAGTTAACGCAATTGGGATTAGAGTCCTTCTAAGATGGTAAATATTAATTCAGCACATCTTTGAACTGCAAGGGTGTTTACTTATGTATCTTGCTTGAATGTATGCTTACATACATGCTAGGCACTCCATTTTCCCTGTGATATATGGAAATGCACTTGGCTAAATTTATCAAACCTAAAAGTGACCTTAGCCATCTCATTGCTAGGATGTACTACAGACTTCTGTGTGGCCATTAAAAAGAAGGAAGCAAAGAAAGAAATCAGAATAAATAAATAGGAAGACTGCTTTCACCCTGGCCTCATTCAGTTACCCTGACAGAATTCTCCTGATTTTTAGTCTGATAAATTTTGACACCGCATGTCTGACTACCAATAAGATTAGGTGCTTCAGACTGGCACACAAATGTGGCAGCAGCTAGAAGGCTGTAAAGATCAATTATAGAATCATAGAATGGTTTGGGTTGGAAGGGATCTTAGAGCTCATCCAGTTCCAACCTCTGCCATGGGCAGGGACACCTTCCACTAGACCAGGTTGCTTCAAGCCCCTTTCAACTGGCCTTGAAATCACTTAAACCAGAATTTCACTGAAGGAAAAACTGAAAGAATCTGAATTTGGGAAACTGGAGACTGTGATACACACAGGCTTCCAGGCACAGAAGAATGCATTAAAGTGATCTAAAACTACTAAACAAACTGACTGAGTTCCTGATTTCCAGAAACAAACTTAGTTTAGGAATGCCTGCTCTGAGAGAAGAGGGGACTAGTTTTAGAGTCTTGTATTATTCCCTTCACACAGACAGGACAAGGAGCACTGAAGGATTTTGTGGTTATGCTAATACTGACCAAGGGATCAGCTGGCTTTATTCACTAAAATTTGCTCCAGCCAGTATATTCTCCCAATAGATCTGTCCATAATGATGGCAGCTGAAAGCAGCAGTGCCCTTGTGAGCACTTGGCTAGTACCAGCAAAGGCTTCAAGGAGTCAGCTCTCTGTATCCAGAGCTTTACTAGGATTTTCTGTCACCAATACAGACTTTAAGTGTTACGGATAGTAATAATATGAATGTCAGCACTAGGCTAGATGAAGGTGCACTATGCTGCTAAACTAGTCAGGTTTCTGCTAGCACATCCACAACTGTTACCACATACACAGTGTGAACAACAGTAAGAACAATGGCAGGGGTATAGCTTGTTTTACCACTTGACCTACTGACCACCAAAACCTGAGCTTTCCTAAGATTAAACACTCTTCTGACCTGCAAACTCTTCTGACCTGCAAACATACTTGAAACTCTACGATCAGCTGCTGTCACATGGCTTCTATCCTCCTCCCATGTGGCTTCTCTTAGGACAGAAACATTCAGTACTTTTTCCTAGTAACCTCATGAACCCCTAAATCCTTAGGGCTCTGTGAGGGCACAGGAGTTCCAGCTGCAATATTAAGAACATAAACATTTAGACAGAAGCAACTAATTTAAAAAAGGGTAGTTTTCCACAATGATGTAGTGTATTAGTCAGAATTGAAGGATTTTGACACTGAAACAATGATATGAGGCAGATCAAGATACTGCTTACAAGTAACCATTTAATTTCAGTGCATGTGGGTTGCTTTTTTCATCTTGTGTACTTCTATCAGTCACTGGATCAGAATACAAGGGTACAGATAATGTGGCTCTACACCTTATGCGAATCCTAGTTTTCATGTTAACATGTGTTGAAAATATAATTAATATTCCTGAAATACAGCATCATTCGCCCGTAAGTACTAGTTTAATATCAAGGTCAGGTTGGATGAAGCCTTGGATGACCTGGTTTAGTGTGAGATATCCCTGCCCATGGCAGAGGGGCTGGAACTGGATGATCTTATTCTATTCTATTCCATTCCATATTCTCTTGTCGATTCCCTTCAACCTGTATTTACATAAATTACCTGCTTTTTGACAGATGTGCACACTGCTCTTCTTTTTCATAAACTCTATTTTTTCACTCACAAATGGGCTGCTCAGTGACTTGATTTTTCTTGTGCCCCTTAACACTGTGGTATAAATCTTGAATCACCAGCTGGAGACTAAAAGCTCTTCTGTATAGCCTGACATTTATAGATTGATGATGCCTGACTGCAAAGACAGAAGGAGATCCTTCTGGTGATAGAACACGACTCTACTTTTCAGCAGGAATAAAAAGTGGAAACAAAAGGCTTAATAAACCAAAGGGAGAAGACACATTGTACAACCTAAATGATTTTAAAAACTAGCATATATCAAAGCAGATGCACTGTACAACCAACAATCAGTATTCATTCTAAAGCAACTGTGCGTGAAAGCCACATTTATAAGTACAAAGAGCAACTAAAAGAATACTCTCTCAAAACAGAGCATATTTCTTCTTTATGTGATATCCTAGAATTTCTTGTGTTAGTAGATAAATCAAGCAACAAAAATATTCTCTATAGAAGCCAGCATGAAGAATGAAATAAGTGACTGCTGAAGGAAAGTATCATACATCCTGGAGGGTCCCCATTCCTATCCATAAGGAATATCTGGGCAAGGAAACTCCAAAGCAATATAAAGTGTACACAATTGCATGTATATTTTTAATGCAATAAAACATGCTTCTGGTCTGAAAATCAGCTTCTTCATGAACAATTACAGTTATGCAGTATGGCTCCTTCCTATTGAAAAAAGAGAATGACCAAGCTACAGGAATATTTCAAATGTTGCTTTGCCTTACCCAAAAGGATCACCAACTACAAGAAATGCGACATCACAAACATCAGCATCTTTTAAAATGTTATCTGCTTCTTGTTCCACTGTTTCTCGGTCAGCCAAAATCAATTCTTTTCCATAAAACTCTTCCTATAAATTGAAATAAGAAACAGCAAAATTAGACACTTAGGAACACAGCCAATAGACAATGAAAAGGCCAACTTTATTATTCTCCCCAGCAGTCTAACCCATGTCTTAGGAGAAACCTTCCTCCCCTTGCAAGAACACCTGAGCTTCCCATAAAGTAGATCCAAAACTGCCCAAAATTTGTCATGCTTGTTATTCTGATACTGACTTGGGGTTTTATGCCTTTTGTGTCAGTTGAGGAGCTGCTCCAAATGTAGCTCAATGACATCTTCATACCAAATGTACCTGGGTGGACTCAATTTAACTGGTCATCCTACTGTGAGGCATCCCATCACATGACTGAGTCTAAGTGCTTAGGTAACACTGACATCAAACCAGAGGCAAATACAACATTAGGTATACCACAACATAGGTGGTTTTGATTATCCCTAGTACATTGTAGATAACCACATCTAAGGAGTGATTTCATATTAGTTCTTCATCTTCAGTTCTCTGGAAGAAATACTTCACTATATAAGTAAACATGTATTTGATCACATCCTTTGCTTTTCTTCAGCAGCTCAGTAATTATTGTCTTTTTGTATGTCTTTAATGCCTTTATTTCCAGAATCAACCTCACATGTGTAATAAAACCTCACTTAATTCTAGAACATGTTACCTGAACATATATGTCTTTAAGTTATGTACCACTATACATTTCACATGCTCTTTACATTATTAGATAAAGGTTTGCCCCAGGGTACAGACCAAAAAAAGGTGGTTTTGCTCTAAATAGCATTCAGAAAACTTGAGTGGTATTACAAATATTAACAAATTGATAAAGTCTCCTGTGACTTCAGCGATAGGTTCATCTTTGCTCGCAAAGAATAATGAATTGACAAGAGAACCATCATAACTGTAGAGAAGCAGAGCACTGCTTCCATGAAAAAATTCATCCTGTACCGAGTACTAGACATGGGACTGTTACTGGGTTTGGTTCCCCTTTCTAAAGATTACTTCCTTACCATTTTTGCATAAGTTTCTCTACCTGTGTCAAAAATGGAATCGATTTACATGCTTTGAGACTGCTCTACAATGCAAATCAAAGCACATTCATTACAGAGTACATAAAAAGCACTCTCCGTACAAAAAAATAAGATGCAGACCCACTGGGAAGTCACAGGCTCCGAACAGTTCTTCCACCAAACTGAGATCTCATTTAGATGGTCAACATCAAGCAGCCTTTAATATATGTTTCAGGCCCACGAGATAAACTAGGCAAGTCATGTCACTAGAATTTTGAGATCTGGTTTTAAAAGCATTGACACAGGAAGATTTCTAGAAAATCCCTGCAGAAAAGAATCTGTTCTTTATCTCTTGAGAGCTTTCCCATAACCTTTCATGGTGCTTAAGAGAGGCTGACCTTCAGATTACTAAATAAAACATCCAGCATTGTCACTCGTATGGAAACTGGGCTTCGTAGTTAATTCCTACATTCCTTCTTGGGCAGCTTCAGGTTAAGATGGCATCTTTTACTTTGTTTTTATTGATTACTTTTCCCAATTACCTCATCTTTGGGACTTCAAGATTTCCAAAAGACCTAATAAAAACAAACCAAACAACCCCCCCCAAAATAAGTACACCAAAAATACCCAGCATTTTTCTATTATTTAATGTTTTATTTTCAGCTGCCTAGGAATCCATTTTTTAATGGCAGATGCAGATTTTGCAAAATAAAAATATCCTAATGCAATTTTCCAACTATCCAACAACAGGAAAACAAAAACATTTTGTTTTGAATGAATTAATTTCAATTCAGATTGCTTCAGCGTACTGAAAAAAAAACCCAAACCCAAGCCTGAAACAGGGAGTAATCTTCATTTCAAAATACAGCAGATAGGCCAGAGATGGCCACAAATGTTCTAGGCTAGGTTTCTGTCTGAAAACCACATTATGCTGACTACAAGTACAAGCTAAATTCTCACATGCCATATGCACATACACATACATGGGCAGAGAAGTGATTCAGAGCAGCCCTGTGAAGAAGGACTTGAGGGTGTTTGTTGATGGGAAACTGAACAGGAGCTGCTTCAGTGTGCGCTTGAGCCCAGAAACCACCCGTGTGCTGGGCTGCATCAACAGGAGCATGAACAGCAGGTTGAAGGAAGTGATCCTGCCCCTCTACTCTGCTCTCGTGAGATTCCACTTGGAGTATTGTGTGCAGTTCTGGTGTCCTCAACATGAGAAGGACATGGAGCTGTGGAGCAAGTCCAGAGGAGGCCACGAGGATGATCAGGGGCTGAAGCACCTCCTGTATGAAGACAGGCTGAGAACACTGGGGCTGTTCAGCCTGGAGAAGGCTGCATGGAGACCTCATAGCAGCTTCCAGTGTCTGAAGGGGACTATGAGGATGCTGGAGAGGGACTCCTCATCAGGGACTGTAGTGACAGGACAAGGGGTGATGGGTTCACACTGAAACAGGGGAAGTTCAGGTTAGATCTAAGGCAGAAGCTCTTCCCTGTGAGGCGCTGGCACAGGGTGCCCAGAGAAGCTGTAGCTGCCACATCCCTGGCAGTGTTCAAGCCCAGGTGGGAAGGGGCTTGGAGCAACATGGTCTAGCATGAGGCAGCTCCAGGGTCAGTGTTCAAGGCCAGGTTGGACAGAGCCTTAGGCAACCTGCTCTGGTGTGAGGTTTCCCTGCCTATGGCAGGGGGCTGGAACTGGATGATCTCAAGATCCTTTCCAACCCAAACCATTGTGTGATTCTATGATTCTGCTACGGCTATACAGCATCCAAGACCCAGGCAGCATCTCTGTATAGCACTACACAGCTTTTGGAGGCAAGACCTGTGTTCTGTGGGTAGACAAGCTCTTTTTTTGGGGTATTATTTCAACATTAAACTGTACCTTTCTGCTCCCAGCGAAGGCATCAGAGTTGTAATTTGTACATGTTTACTACTGGTTTCTTTCAAAAGGTGTGTTTGCTAATAAAAATTTTATCTCCATGCTGTTTAACAGCACATCTCTGACTGAACTGTGTGAGTTCTCTAAGTCTCAAAATAGTGAGACAGCTTGGCCCACCAGGAAATACGGGCATGTGAGGCAGTCAAATTATTGTGCCCAGCAGGCACACCATACTGCCTCAGGCTGAATCAAGATATTCAAGGCTCCAAAACATGTATTTTTCTGATATGTCTTTTGATTTGTTTGTTTTTAAACAGATCAGACCTTTTTCTAACCAAGTTCACTCAGACCTCCATATATTGTTAGAATTTGAGATCAAAACTAATGTTAATACCTGTAGGAAGGAAAATTTTCTTTCTATTCCTGTCTTCTCAGAAGGTAGCAAAACAATTTCTCCTATAAAAACAGACTCACAAAATCACTAGGGTTAGAAGGGCCATCTAGAGACCCCTCAGTCCAACTCCCTGCCAAGGCAGGGCCACACAGAGCAGGGCACATAGGAACGTGCCCATGGTGGGTTTGGGATGGCTCCAGAGAGGGAGACTCCACAACCCAATGGGCAGCCTGTGCCAGGGCTCTGACACTCTCAATATAAAGAAGCTCTTCCTCATGTTTGTGTTTCAGTTTATTGCTCTTTGTCCTGCCACCGGGCACCACTGGAAAGAGTCTGGCCCCATCTTCCTGGCACCTGCCTTTAAGCTATTGATCTGCATTAATGAGATCCCCTCTCAAGCTGCACTTCTCCAGAAGAAAAAGGCCCAGCTCGTGCAAACTCTTCTTGTAAGAATGATGCTCCACACCCCTGGGCATTCTCGTGGCCTCTGCTGGACCCTCTCCAGTAGGTCCTTGTCTCTTATACTGCGAAGACCAGCACTGGACACAGTGCTTCAGATGTAGCCTCACCAGGGTCAGCAGAGGGGGGGGGGGGCTGCCTCCCTGACCTTCTGCCACACTCCTCTCGATGCACCTCAGGATACTACTGGCAGCACATGAAGGTCACATACATACCTTTTTGGAGCTCACACACTACCAGTTTCTCCTGCTGACATTACTGACCTACCACCCTCCCTGTCAGGAGAGGCGTTAGGCCCTGCGGGCCAGCAGCAGCCAGACCTACCAGTGCTTCCTTGCCCACCGTGAGGATGGATGTGTAGGCCTCCAGGTACACCCTGTGGCACTGCCTCACCGCCTCCAGCCCCTTCACCGTGATGTCCTTGGCATCTCCCAAGCCCAGCCCGATCAGGTACAGCATACTTCGGGAAGTCGCGACAGCCGCCAGGCCCAGGTTCGCTGTCAGCCCCGAACCCGTCACCGAAATCCCACCTGCCTCCCGCCCGCCGCCAGAAGCCACGCTCCCGTTACGCTTTGCGATACTTTGCGACGCTGTGCGGCCGCAAGGGTTGCTGGGAGTTGTAGTCATCGCGGCGGGGAAGCATGGCCGCGGCGGAGCTGACCTGTCCCGTGCTGCCGCTCGCCAGCGCCTGCAGCATCCCGGTGCTGGGGTTCGGTAAGTGCCTCGTTGTGAGATAGTGCGGTCACAGCGAGGCCTTGCCCCATCCGGCTCGTCCGGGCTTGACGCGAGGAGTCTGGACTGGAAACCCGAGTTGAGGCAAGCCTTGCGCCCCTTCTGGGAGAATCCCTGTGTTCCTGCTTAGTGGGACCTTCTGGGGCGTCTCCTGCTGCCCTGCAGCAAGACAAGGTGGAGAACGGGTGTTTTTCCGTGGAGGAGTACAAATCATAGAATCACAGAATCATAAAATGAAGTAGATTGGAAAAGATCACGAATCCAGCCGTTCCCCAGTACTGCCAAGGCCACCAATAACCCTGAGGTTAACCCTGTCACTGAGGCCTCGTGTCCACGGTGTGTGAACACTTGCAGGGACGGTGACTGCATCCCTGCCCTGGGCAGCCTGAGCCCCCTCTGGGGAATTGTTCCTCAGCTCCATCCAAACCTCCCCTGGTGCAGCTTGAGGCTGTTTCCTCTTGTCTCATCCCTTGTTCCTTGGGAGCAGAGCCCAGCCCCCTCCTGGCTCCATCCTCCTGTCAGGCAGTTGTAGGGAGCAATAAGGTCCCCCCTGAGCCTTCTCCAGATTGAACCCCCCAGTTCCCTCAGCTGTTCCCATCACACTTGTACTCCAGGCCCTGCATCAGCTCCATTGCCCTTTTTTGGCCCTGCTCCAGCACCTCACTGTCTCTCTTGCAGCAAGGGGCCCAGAGCTGAACACAGGATTCTGGGTGCGGCCTCACCTTCCACTTCCCCCAAGGTGTTGCTTTGTGGTTTGGGTTTTTTTCTCACCAGGCTTGGTAGCAGACTTTTCTTCAAAGCAGACTTTCAAGCTGTGATTCGTCTTCCTGGAATGTTTTCTCTTTTTGGCCAGCTGCATCTGCTGTAGTTATAAGCCTGTGTAGGAATCTCAGCCTTGGGAGAGTGAGAAGGTGTCTTGTAGTTGTGTATGTTGAATTCAAATGCTGTTAAACCCTGGCAGAATCTTGGGTGAGGGAGAGGGAGGTGGTTTGCTTTTTTCTTTTGAAAGCCGTATTTTAGAATCATAGAATAGTTAGAGTTGGAAAACACCTTGAGATCATCCAGTTCCAACCCCCCTGCCATGGGCAGGGACACCTCACACTAAACCAGGTCATCCAAGGCTTCATCCAACCTGGTCTTGAACACTGCCAGGGATGGAGCATTCACAACCTCCCTGGGCAACCCATTCCAGTACCTCACCACCCTCACAGTAAAGAACTTCTTCCTTATATCCAATCTAAACCTCCCCTGTTTTAAGTTTTAACCCGTTATCCCTTGTCCTATTACAACAGTCCCTAATGAAGAGTCCCTCACCAGCATCCTTATTGGCCCCCTTCAGATACTGGAAGGCTGCTATGAGGTCTCCACGCACTGAAGTTTAACAAACACAGGGTTTTGGCTGTTGCTTATACAAATATGTATGACTTTTAGGAGGAAAAAAATCTCCCTGAAAATACAAAAAGTGCGAGGGGCATTAATTTTGTTATAATTCCCATTTAATTTTATTATCAACTGGGCAGTGGGAAGTTCAGCAATAGAGCTGGTTAAACTATTAGAGAATGTATTTTCTAAAATTCGGAGAAAATAAGTCTTTAAGACAGTGTCAGTTGTTTGAGTTAATGATAGCAGTGGTATATCAGGAAAGCTGCTGCATTCAGTCCTGGCAAAAGAAGGCTACAGACTAAGCAGGATACACTCCTGCAGTGAGAGCTCCGGCATGAAAGTGTCTGTGAAATTTGAAGGAACTTTTTTTCTCCATTTGTTTTTTATTTACATGGCAAGCCAAGCATTTATTTTCCCTCAGCCCTTTGAGAAGAGGGGAATCTGAACACTAGATGGTACAAACCCAAGACTGGCTTGCAGAGGAATGCTCTCTTTAATTGTACATAGGAATACTGGGTTATTCTGAATTCCAAAACCATGCAATTGGTGGATCTGGTCACAAGAGCCAAACTATTAAATGATTAAAGGCCATTTTTTCCAGACAGCACAGGACCGTGTGAGCAAAGGAGGGTTAATTCCAGCAGTTCTGTGCTGTCTCAGCCCTGTCCATGCTGTACAAGTAACAGACCATTAACTCTCCAAAGCAGGAGTTGTAGCAGAGTGCCTGGAAGGTGTGCCACAAACAGGCACACGCATACCATCCACACAGCAGTGCCCACTGCATACCTGAGCAGATATCATCTGTCTTATTATACAGTTAAATTAGTTTTTATCTCTTGTAAAAGTAAGGAGTTCATTTATCTCTTGATTAAAGCCTCTGGTTCTTTTGGCTTGTATTTGATCATGTATTTCTTAAGAATCTTTCCAGAAGCCCCTTTCATTCATAGCGTATTCTAAAACATGAATACCCTTCCCAATCAGTCTTTCATGATGGTTTATCACAGGTCAATTCTGTATCCCAAGTTTTTAATTACTTTACATAAACATACAAATCAAAGGCCCTTAACAGTCTTTGTAACACTGGAGTTAATCTATCATACATGTATCGAGCTAAGCTATAAAATAAAATGACCCTTTTGCTCTTTTTGTATTTATCCCATGAATCTCTGCTGACTTCAGAGCAATTATTTAGGATTTCCATTAGTATAAAGGAAAGCAAAATTGAAGCTTATGTGGATTTTAGAGTGTATTAAGCCACTGAAGTCAATAGAAGTTGGCCTTTGATTTTTTAATACAGCTATTTTTTTCATCCAGAAACACTGTGTAGAGAGGTAGTTTGTAATGCTTATTTGGAAGTACCCAAAGTCATTTGAGCTGCACATATTAGTTAAAAAAGTCCTAGCAACATCAGCCAAACGATTTAAAAGTCTCCAAAACATTGATAACTGCTTTTACCATGTATTTATGTGCACACGTGTTCATAAACATGCAATATGAGGATGCCCAGTGTAGGAATTTGACACTGTAGTATCTTTTAACCTTAAGTATACTTGATGCAGCCCTCCCTTACACAGTCCCTATATGGGCTAAATAAGCAAAAAGACCTATGCTTCTAAAAAAATTCTTCTTTTTTTCCTTTCACAGTGTTTTTGGAGGGATAGGTAGGATGGTTGCTTTAACCTGTGACTTTTTGCCTGTTTCTGGAGATTGTTTTAATAAACTATTTCAAGCTATCCATGGAACCACCTTTTTGTTAATTGGAGGTTGCATTTTTTAGGTGATTGGGAGAATAAGCTGATTAGAAAGTAGACAGGCAGAAAGATTCCTTTGTACTCTACCAAGCAACATCCTGCTTGCTGTCCTTTTGTTGTATTAATAAGTAGTGAATAGTTGATTGTCAAGCTTGAACTCAGACTACAGTAGAGGGATAGTAACATGTAAGATCAAGAGAATTATGTCTGGAATTCTTTGGCCCAGTAACTTCTGTCAGGTGTGGCTTCTGAGGAGCTTCTCTTGGCATACAGTGATGTCACGTAGAGCAGGATTTGGTTCTTACACATCACTTACCTATTCTTGTCTTGCTAGTGTAACACTTGACATAGATTTTATCCATTCTGCAACTTTTTGAGGATCTTGTAATAGATAGGAAACAGTCACATGGTTTTAGGGAATCCTTGATTACTTGCTCTAAAATATTGTGGGTTTAAGAAAAGAAGTGGGGGAGAGGACAAGATGCCCCATGGCTGCATTTGTGGTCAAGATATAAATAGGATGGCATGCAGCCTGACACAATGCGATCTTTATCTGTGGTAGGTGTCCCCACCTCACTACTCCTTTACAAATGAATGGCTTATTTTTGTTACAGTCTTACTGCATTAACTAATGTTTGCAGCACAGAAAGTTTACCCAGCTATAAAGGAGAGAACTTTTCATCAATGAGGCTGCATTTTCTGCAAGGCCATTTTCTGCAGGATTTAAGATTTGGTTGTTTCTTTGTTATGTCTTATCCCTCAAACATGCAGACATAATTGTTATCTATGAAAAGTCGTCTTTGAGAGGGAGGATATATATGTTGCTATCTTGCTAGATAGTCTCTAAAAGTTTCAGAGAGAGATAAATATGCATGAGCTGATTAAGGTGATTAATAGCTACCCAGTTGGTTGGATTAAGATGGTTGCAATTATCCAGTCATGTCCACTGGAAGGCAGCTCAGATATGCAGGTTATTTCGAAGTGATAAAACCCCTTTTGCAGTAGCTGTGAGCTGGAGTAGGAGACATGTAATGTGTTTCTTGGTCAGAACATGTTACTCAAGAGAATGCAACAGCAACCCAGGATAGCATTTTGCCAAAAATATCTGTTCCTTCTATTGAAGCTTCAGTTGTCAAAAGGTGTTGTTTTTTTTTTTTTTTTAATTGGGTTTTCTACTTTTTAATGGGTTTCCATGTCACAGCTGCTTTGGCATCCAAATTTGGATAGGACAAGTAAGTTGGTAAAGGCTTGTTGAAAAAGGGGAGATGGGAAGGAAGGAGGTTAAGTGGCCTTTCATGAGGTTACCATTCTCTTTCTTAAGCTTTGTGGTCACTTACACAAACTGTTCTTGGTGAGGATGATCCATTTCCACTAAAATCCCTAGTGAGAAAGGTAGATTTTTACACCAGAGAAGGCTGTGTACTGTGCACAATTTATGATCAGCTGAAAGATTACTTAAAATAACATGCCAAATTCCTTCTATCCAAAGTTCTGTATTTACTTAGATGCATACTCATACTGTGTTGGATCTGTCTTGTGTTCAGCAGAAAGATGAGTCTACTAGCAGTGGTAAAATAAGCTGACTTTCCTGAGAAACCTACTACAAGGCAACAACTTTGTGTTAGAAATATGCTGTAGAGCTAAGTTTGAATTAATAAATAAAACCAATCTGCATCCTGTTTACTGTATGATTATAAAAACTGTTGATAAATTTCCATTTCTTATGGTTTGATTCTAACAAATGTGTCATTATTATTCATATGCAGAGGGTCAGGCATGTTTGCAGTCAATGATAATTGTCATCACAAAGGCTGCTTTCAACTAGAGTAGGCTCAAGTCTAAAATGATCTGACATTTTGGCCCTAATACTTGATACAAGTGTAAAGCTATGCCCCAGAGAGTACATTACCTCATAATGGCTTTAGATTGCTTTAGGAAATTGATACATTCACTATCTTGCTATGAAGATAGCTATAATATCTTTCTGTATTTGCAAGACTTACTTTTATTAGTGTTTTAGGAATACAGGGCAAATAATTGATACAAGATGACAGTGTTCTGAAGTCAGTGTAGTTACAGGAGGTAGTTGTACCTGAGAGTCACATGCTTTGGGAGTGTCTGTACTATCATAGGGAATTCCATACTATTACATTGTCTTAGTTTAACTAGAGGGTACTTATCTAAACGAACATCCTCGAAAAATGGATCACATACCAAAATGGTTCACACAATATCATCCTTTTCAGGCTTTGGAAGAAAAGTGCATACAGTTTGTACTGTTCATGCTTACCTCTGTCAAGTCATTTTTTGTTTTGTTTTGAAAGTCTGGGGAGTAAAAATGCTCTAAGTATTTGGATATACTTGGGTAGCACAAGGGCTTTTCTTCCTGTAACTGAAATACTAGGATGCTTTTTCAAGTTTACGTGCTGAATGGTTAAATTGAGCATGGCAACACTGTGGTATGAAGGAATCTTGATAAAGTCTCTTGGTGGTAAAAAGTATTTGATTTGTTAATGAATTTTATCAATACACTTCTCTGAATGCTTGTTTCCATTGGATAAAAATTTTCAGTATTACAAAAGGTCCCCAGAACATCAGTTACGGACATATCTTAAGGCTTGTTCTGGGTCTCTCTTGTGAAACTGTCTTCATCCCCTTGATAGTAGTTACATTCCAATTAGAAGAGGGTTTTTTTGTAGTTTGAGGTGGTTTTTTTTTGGTGGGTTTTTGGTGGGTTTTAGTTGTGAGATTTGGGTTGTTTCTTTTTGGGGGGTTTGGGGGGGCAGGGATGTGTGGTGATCTGTTGGTTTTTTTTAGGGACAATAATAATGAAATTACAGGGGGCTGGTCAAATAGCATGTGATTTCCTGACAAGATGATACCCAAAATTCATATAATGTTTTTGTGTGAAGTTGCTTTCTCTGTAATCCTTGGGGTAGCTAGAATTAGTAGCAGCTTAATGAGAGAAAAAGTTCTCTAAGTATCCACTGCTGTTAAAGTATAAAATTAATTGCATGCTTGTTTGGGAAGGGGCTTCACAACAGCTAATTACTAAAGAAAATAAGTCTGTGTAGTGTCTTACTCATGTCACACACTGTGCGTATTTTATTAATAGTAATGAGTTCCTTACAGAGGATCATCTAAGAATGGACAGTGCCACTGTGCTAGACACTGTTACTGGGAGATCAGACAGGTACAGCTCTGAGCAGTGTCTTGTCAAATAGCCAAAGCCTGGGAGGAGTAAAAATCAATTCCAGTAAATAATATGATGGTGATTAATTTATAGCACTGCTATCTTGCTTAAATTGCATTTTTACTGCATTTGGCAGTATTTTGCACTACTACCATGATAAAATAATACACATGCACACATAGAATCCTTCAGTACTCATTGGAGACCCTTATAATCTGTCCTCGTTTCAGGGAGTTCCACAGATAAGATTCCTGATATCCATCTGTAGCTTTGTCTAAGAAAATAAATTGTCAAAGTAGGTTTTTAAACTGGCTTGACTGCATCATTTGCATTGCAGCCATACAAGACTTCTTGTATTGTTCTCAGTTCTTTTCACAAATGGGACAACATAGAAGCAGATTTTTCCACTTCCATTACTCCAGGTTGTGTTGTGGTTTTTGGTTGGTTGTGGGGTTTTTAATGAAAACGCTACATTTTACTTGAACTTTAATGCTGAGTGGAAATATTTTAACACTGCCGTCCATTATGTATTACTAATCCAGTTACCTGCTTCTTAATTCAAAAATCTAGAGTTGCTCATATTCATTCTGAAACTTAGCTGTGGTTAGAAAAAACCCAGTCCTGTTGGGATTGGAATGAATTGAGAGTTTGCTTTTCAGTTTAGTGGCAGCAGAATCAAGCCTTCACTTGTCATTCTACACTGTTCCTGCCTTTCTTAATTCCTGCCTCTTGTTTCTTCATGGCTTCAGTTCTTAAGGAAATTTATAGAACAGTGGTCCTGCTACCAAGACCTATGGCACTCCCCCTATTAATCTTACCCTGTAATAAGAATCAGCTGTTTAATTCTTCCCTTTGTTTTATGTCTCAACCATTTTTTTTGTATTCTGTCAGGACTTTGCTTCTCACCCCTGGTTACCAAGTGGCTTTAATAGCCTCTTGTGATGAACAAAATGCCACATCTATAAATCTTTCTGTCTCAATTCATCCACTGTTTCACTAGATCTGACCTTGAGAAGTTGTACTTGAGCTTTGAGGGCCTCCAGATCTTTAGCTTCTCTCCTGTAGAAAACGTGACTCTATCCCAGGTGCCGTGTATTTGTACACAGTGGAACAAAGCGGTACCCTCTCCTAACCTGACTGAACCTGCTGAGCTCCAAATTATTTGCTTGCTTCTAACTTCACCTACTTTCAGTCTGGTGGTGGCTTACTCCTTAGAAAGGACTGAATGCTTTTTCGTGACAGATTCTTTTTGATAATTGCCCTGTTGCTTATGTGATACAGATAAATTTTAAATGTTCATAACTGAGCCTAAGTAATAAAAAGCTAATGTAGGTTTCTCTCATTGTTTAATAATTAAAACCTTTATCAGCATAAGCAGAGGCCCTTTATGCATCTACTTTTAAATTTCTTGTTGCCATTAATGCTTTTAAATGTCCCAGGCTTCATTGGCCAGTAGTTATTTGTAACCACTTTGAGCTGAACAGAGAAGCAAGCTCCAGTGTATTTAGCTTTTGTCTTTCACCATGTTTCTGTAATGTAGAAAACTGATACTGAGCTTTGCGGGGGGGAAGAAAGCTGACTTTTATCTTTTGACCTTCATGCAGCAGATGTTAGTCATTGTTCTGCCAGAACTCCCTAGCAGAGATTTGGCAGCATTGAATGGTGATGTCACATGCTGCTGTATCCTAAATTGCAGGAGCTCCTCATGCCTCCAAAGCGGGAGGAGGGAGGTACTGATTGCTAAAACTTTCTTCAGCTCTTCTAATGTTTATGCCAAGTACCTCCAGCACACAGAGTGATACAAAATCCTTGTTACAGGAATTCATAACTGCAAGGTCTATTCCCCAGGCTTAACGCCTGAATGGAAGTGCTTTACATTGTAGTACATGCTGTTCTAAGGTTGAACGTGCAATGTGAGAGGAGGGGCTAAAAAGGAATGTTGCTTGTCTTGGAAACCTTGAGACAATACATTTTAAATTCTTGGGTGATGTGGAAAAAAGAAAGGCATTTGATCAGAAGTATTCTTCATTGTTCAGTTTTAGTTTGCACTGTGGATAGGGGGGTTGCTGCTGGCCTTTGAACCCATGAATAGTTAGTGGTGGGGCACTGCAAGACTTGGATTTGCAGAATCATGTGGCATTGCAGGAGTAGGATCTTGTCATGATTCACAATTGCACTTATCCTGTGAGTAGTCTGGTAGGTATAAAGGGCGCTATGATGATGTCAAAAAGTAGCTTGAATGCTGTCTTGAATTCGGATCATACAGTGATGAATTATTACACATACATTTTCATCTTGTAAGCTACAAGGCTCTATAAATTGCAGTTCTCTATTATTTTTTTCTATAATATCATAGAATCACAAACTGTTTTGTGTTGGAAAGGACCTTAAGATCATCCAGTTCCAACTCCCTTATTCTAAGTGTATTTGAATTATTGGTCTCATGGTCAACTACACCTTTTAAAATTACTGTCCCTCTACTTAATTGTATGTTGAATATGCTTAGTTGTAAATTATGTACATAACTTAAAAGACTTTCTGAGCAGGAATCATTATGATAATGTCCTACTAAGTACAGAGTATGGTCTTAATATTTCTGTTTCTTTTGATCATTTCTTTTTTGTGGAAGATGTTTAGAGATGGAAAAAATTGTCAGAGGTTTGTCTCACTTATTGTAAAGTATTTCCAAATGTCTAATAAATGAATGTAATCTTTATCGGAGTAGTTTAAGGAGATGTATGAGAGGGGAGGGAAATGAATATTTTATTCAATCTATTTATTGTCATATTTATAGTATAATGATAGTATATATCCTTCTTAGTTAAAAGTTTTGATAAGCATTGGAAGTAATTTGAATTGAGTTAAAAAAAGGGAATAGAATGAAAATAATTTAAAACTGGTTCACACCAGCAATTCTTCGTGCACTATTAACTGCTAAGATCTAGTCACAAAACATTATTCTGAGGAGAAAAGGTTTAGTGAACCCTAGAAATTGGATTTGATTTATGCCAGAAAATCTGCCTTTTCACTGCTTGAGATTTCTATGGAAGGAAGCCACAGTCTTTTAGCCAATGGTTTCTAAGGTAACATCTTATAACAGGGCATCTGAAACCAATTTGGTTGTTAATGAGAAATAGTTCTCACGGTGGTGGGAAAGTGTGGAATGAAAGAAAAGGCTTCAGGATTTGGCAATCTGTCTGTAAAGGCATTTAAATAAATGTGTGCTGCTGCTCTGCTTATGATGTTTCTAGATGGATTACACATTCATAATTACCTTTCAAATGGACAGGTCACTTTCTAGACTTGGCTTTTCCTATACATTTTATTGGGAAGTTCTGCATGATAACAATATTTCTGTGCAACAGCTGAATAATTGAAATAGTGGCACTTTCTGGTAGAAACCTCTTTACTCTGACAGAAAAAGAACTGCTTGCATTTTTTGTGTTATGGTGTATTTGTGCTGCCATAAACCACATTAAGGAATTGGTGCCGTATCAGAGCCATAGCATCCCACTGATAATAGATGCTACTTGCAGATTTTCTGGGCTTGTAGTGGGAGCAACTGAGAAGCTGCTTTCAGAACTCCTTTTCTCATGTTCTGATTAGATAAATGGTGGGTCAGTGATCAGAAATGTCCGGTCATTTTACAGTAGATGATCTGAATATCCTTTACAATCAAAGCCTCTTTGGGATGGAGGGAATAGAGTGCTTCTGTCAACAGTGGCTCATTGCCATTTCTTCCTTCCTCTCAGGAAGAGACAAAACTTGCAATTCTGGCTTCCCTTTCCCTGAATACATAATAAACATGTCATGGCTCTCTCCTACCCTTTCACATTGCAGCAAGGCTGTGTTCCTGCTTTTCCCTTGGTGCCTGTGTTGTCTGAGTAGAATTGCAGAGTTTAAAATTATTCCTGCTTACTTTTCTTCCTCACCTTACTGAATTCTGTGAGCTATTCTAACTGAGTCGCACAGGAGAAAAACAGTCCAGAGTGACCCCTTTGCACTAAGCAATGGGTCATACTTAGTAAAAAAGAGAAACATTACCAAAGTGTATCTTTTATATATATATATAAAGTAATATCCATAATCCAGATAGCTTTTACAGAGGCAAGAGAAACTTCATGTTAGAAGTTTGTAGACTCATTTAAGCAGAGAACCTCTGAATGTGTTATATGTTCATTTACTCTATGTATAGGCATATTTTCATGGTTTATCATCAAATTTGCTCATAAAGTTACAGTGAAATCAAACTGTATTGACACCAAATACTGTAATATATTAATAAGATGAATTCTGTGGTCATGCATTATATGATGTATATTATATGAAGCATTATGTTGAAATAATGGAAATAAAACAAATAGGACAAGGTATTTCAAGGTATACAATGCCACATATACCCAATGAGTGTGTAAACATTGATAAAAGGATGTTTGAGCGAGGATGTTTGAACTTTTTCGAGTTTCTTTCTCAAGTGTTTACTTGGAGAAAAACCTGCAAAAGAATGGGCATTTTTGTAGGTGTTTTGTTTGTCAACTGTTGTAATTTAGTACTGATGTCAGAACATCTTCATCTCTGACATGATCACTAAGAGAAACTCTTCTCATGTGAGTGAATCAATTGATTTCAAGTAGCCAAAGTTGTTAATGAACTTCATGAAGTTATTAATCAACTTTTTCATATATTCAGAGAAATAATCCTTTCACATTTCACAAAGAACATGAAGACATGCTCCTTCACAAAGGCAGGGAGAAGATAGGGCCTGATTCTCTTCAGAAAATGCAGATGCTTTGGATCTGGCTCTGTAGTTCTACAGCTTCTGTGAAGGAGAACAAAATGCTTAATGAGGCTGAGCTGTGTTGGTGCCTAAAACTGGGAAGTGGGGTGTAGCATTGAGGGGGTGGGGAGGAGGTATGCTGTTGATTTTGTCTTGGAAAAGGGTGCTGACTGGGTGGTTGGTTGTATTTTTCTGTGTAGTAACTGCATTATGAACAGGATTCTGCCTTCCTAATAATCTTTGGAGGTTTGTAAGGGTTGCCAGAGCATGTTTCTCATCCCAGTTCTGGTGGCAGTCTTTTTCAGGGTGTATGAGTAATCATGACAAAATAACCATGTAAGTAACTAAGCCTGGTTTTTGGTGGATTTGTGTCTCTTTGACCTACCACTGAAAATCCATTTGCTTATGTTTCTGAATAATGTTTCCTAGTTCTCTGTACCAAACACCAGTTTTTACTGCAAAATTAAACAGAGATGGAAATTTATAGAGCTTTCTTTCAACATAACTAGCTGTCAAACACCATTCAGGCTAATATCTCTGTAGCACTCACTGCTCATGTAGCCATCTGTCCTAGTATGTCACTTCTTATTGTCACTTAATCCACCAAGTATATACGTGAGTGCAGTAATGTGAGAGAGGGAAGAAAGTGTCTCATGTAAAAGAGAAAATGAGAAAATAAGAAAACTCCTTCTTCACAAGGACATTACTTTCTTCTTTGTGTGGGTGTAAGTGCTCATATATTAAAAGGACATTGAAGTTTGAAATTAAAGACAACAGAAGGCTTTCGAAGTCCCTGCTCATTGCAGGGGGTTGGTCTAGATGACCTTTGAAGGTCCTTTCCAACCCAAACTGTGCTATGATTCTATGATTCTATGATCTATCTTTCCATTGCAGTATCCTTGTATTTCCCAGCCACCAATTTTCACGAAGTCCAGAGGATTTTAGTCATCTCAGACATGTTCAGATGGAGATAGTTCAGTCATTGAGAGACTAGTGCTCTTCCCTTAGGAAAACAAGTTAAATGCTAGTTAGAAAATAGGCAACTTTTGCAGGCTTACTTGTATTTGACTTAATTTATTAAAAGCGGCTACTATTTTTACTTAGAAACAGTAATGGGATACAATGGTCACTAGTTCATTAATTTCAAATAAAAGGCTGGATTTTGTCTTTAAATATACATGTACAGTGTGAATTACATCTCTGTGAAAAAGGGGAGTCCCAAATGTGTAAGAATGTTAATGTGTTCACACAATGCATATGAGATATAGAAAAAATACGAATTCAAGTCACTCCACTTTCTTTTGTCACCCTTCTGCAGCTGTGAATTGTAGCATATTTAATCACATGAGTAAACCCAAGAAAACTGATTTCTAAAGTGCAGAAGCTGTTAATGTCAGTCGCATAATTAACTTAGAAACCTGTTGTTCATGATTAAGTTAAGGCTTGCAAAGTGGTAATATTAAATAACCATTAAGCTCTCTTTTTAATTACTATGTAGTGCATCAGGACTGTTGTGGTTCATTTTTAGGCATGGAAACTGAGATAATTCCCTCCAGGCTAACCTTGGTTTCTTTACTTCCTTGTGAAACAAGTGTCCATGCCATCGCTGAATGGAGAACAGGAAGAAAATGATTCTGAATTTTCCTTCTTTCCCACTCTCTCCCTTGAACCTCAAAGGGTTAAATTTAAAGGGAAAAGGAAAAAAACAAAAAAGTTGTTTGTCCTTAATGTTCTTGCTGAAATCCATTATGCATGAAAAGAGTCTGAGTCCATTTGCAAGACCTCTAAATGAACTCCATTCATTCTGCGCCTAGAAATGACCATTCAGCCAGAAACAGACACAATAGTTACAACCTTATTTCGTTGGCACCAGTACCAGCTTATGAAAAGTGAAGGGACTGTTATGAAAAAGTATAGTAATTTTTCTATGCTAGTTATATAATGCATTAAAAAATCTCTTTAGGATCTGAATAATGTAATACTTGCATATATATTCTTTGCCAAGAGTTGCAATGTAGTAGCATTGCATTCATCTAAAATTTGTCAACATTGATATTTTGAGAATGTAAATTAACCCAACTTAATTTATCTTGATGTAAAACAAGGTTACAGGGACATCTGTTTCTAGATGAATCATAAACTAAGCCAGTTATTAATTATAAATAGTGGCTATAAAGAAAAGAAGAATTTTGAATTTTTGACTTTGAAAACATTAAAACTTTGTTTACATGTGGAAGGTAAAATACTTCTGATACACATGTCAACATTGTAGGAATATAGTAGTATAATTTAATCAGTTTCAAATCAGTGAAAATAAATGAAGAATTCCATACTCCACATTTTGTAGGTCGTGAACACAAAGTGGGGATTGACCCATTGTGATCAGCAGAGTGTCACGATCTTTGGGCGAATGCATGTTATGTCAGACCTATTACATCTGATTTTAAATGACTTGGAGTGATGAGCGAGGTTACAGAGATACCATTTCCTTTCCTGCTAAGCTTAGGAATGAACAAAAATTGTGAGCATGGAGGAGAACCTGGGTTGCCTTCATGCAAGTAGGGCTTTTGGAAGCCCTCCTCATTCTTGCTGGCATTGTTAAGATGTGTATGAGAAAGTGCTGTAGATTCCCATGGGCGTTCCCTCTCCAGTTCAGGTGTGGGAGTTTTAAGGATGAGTCATAAGTAACTGTATGTGTGTTTTCGTTTGTTCCCCTTTGCTGACAGTCTGTGGGGGGCATATACATTTGCTAATGTCATTACATGCAGATAGTGTTTGATGTAGGCATAAGCATTCTTTTTGGAGGGAAAGAGACAGCAGATAGAAAATTCAGTTCTTCTTTGACCTGGAGTCCTTAATTTAGATTCAGCAGAGGCTGAACACCCTGTTGTTGACTGTCATGACTGTTCTGGGCCTTTAACTGGGAAGTTAGTGATGTGGCTGTTTTCATGCCAACTCTGCCTGGTAGCATCAGGGCCTTTAAGTACTCATCATCATCTTAGAAGGTGGCTTTGGTAGTTGACTAGAGCTGACTGAGCATTTCCTCCAACAAACTGTAGAAAATGTTGTTTGTGGGAAGTGTGTGAGTGATGAGGAATGGGTGAGGGGCTCATTGCAGGAAAAACAACTAACAGGAAAGGGTAAGCAGAAACATCATACTTGCTCTCAACCAGTTCTTTATCTGACAGTCCTCCTGCTGGTTGCTTTTCCTGCTGAGTCCCCTCCTCCTTCCGTTCACTTGACATGCAAAATACACATCCAGTGAATACCTACACAATGAAAGTTACAGTACTTTGTTACTGAAACTCCCTGTCTGCCCATTCTGGAATTCTTGGGTAGTATTCCATTGTTTTGGTTGCTGCTGAAGTTGATGTGATGTGAATTGCACCTGTGGTATGGCCTGGTCTAGGGTTGTACAATGCAATAATAACTTGAAGCTAACAGGAGTTCAACAGAGTAAAGGTTTCAGGATATGCTTTCTGCGAAGTAAATTGCTTTTCAGGTTACATTTTACTTCTTATTGTTAATATTTTCATCTGTAAATGTTGAGCTTCTATATGAGAATTAAGGGCCATATACTTATTTTCCATTATGTGTTTTCTATGATCTTCAGCCTGACTTCTGAAATCACTTCTTTACACTTAAATGCTTTTTATATTTGATTTTGGTGGAGTTATTTCTGATCAGCATCAGCATTCTAGCACTTGAAGTATTTTCCCAGCCTAGAGATCTGTCAGTTCACATTTCCTTATTATTAGGAAATGAAAATTGAATTAGGTGGTTCTGTGACAATAGACAAAAAAGGAAAACAACAGTTAAAAAGAATGATAAAATATGTCACTCATAACTCATTGCTGACAATTCACTTTGTTCATTTAGGTACTTCCCATCAAGGTGGCTATTCCCATGATGCCGTGGTCCATGCAATACAAAGCTGTGACATTTGTCATATTGACACAGCAAAATGATACAGCTGTGAATCTCTGCTCAAAAAGGCCATCAAAGAGAGTAGTGTGAAATGAGAGGACCTCTGGCTAACTACCAAGCTGTGGCACAGTGATTATGGCTATGAAAACACAAAAAAACCATGCTTGGAGTCATGCGAAAGACTTGGTGTTGAATACCTTGGTATGAATCTTTACATATGCTCATTTATTGCACCTTCTATGTGAATATTTGCAAAGATGAATGAATTCCCAAAAAAAGAATGTAGAATAGATAGATCACAGAAATCAAACCCTGCCTTTATTAACACATTTGCAGATATCTTGTTCTGTTTGTTCTCTAGGAAGTTCACATGCATACAGTAGAAAGCACAGAATTTTTCTTTACTGCAAATATTTTACAACAGATCAAGGTATTTTTGTAAAGCCAATTGAATGGAGCTTGGAGCAAACTGCTCTAGTGGAAGGTGTCCCTGCCCATCTCAGGGGTTGGAGCTGGATGAGCTTTAAGGTTTCTTCTAACACAAACCACTCTGGGATTCTGTGAGGAACCACTACATGACTTTTGTCTATTTTGCTAAAAACACCTGAAAGGATTCATAAACTTTCTGCTAATTTATTAGTAACAGAGAGACAAAAATGCCTAAATTCTTCTGTGGTCTGTTAAATCTCAAGGAATGGGATTCCTTTCTAAAACTTGTTTTGTAGGTCTCTTAACTTTTAAAAAGTCTCAGTAACTGTCTTTGTCTTGGTCTGCTGCAGTATACTGCAGGGAAAATGTCAGCAGTATCTACAAGACTTTAGAAGACTAAATCTAAGTAGCACTGGATTGGATTTACACACTTTGAAGCTTACCCTGATTATAAACTTCTCGTAGTCCAAGATGTGATGTTGGAACTCCCTTATTAGATAGGCAAACAGCTGCAATAATGACACTGATTAATTCTTTGCAGCAGCTCATGAGAGAGGAGGTACCTGATCTAAACAAATACGGTTTTTAAAATGCTTTTGCTGCTTCTTCCCCAGCTGGAGCAATTAAAAGAAAGTTGAGGGAGAGAAATATGAATTTAAAGTAATAATCTACAACAGTGATGTTGATGGAGATAGTGTTTATGCTGATAATTCAGAAATAATTGACCTAACAGCCAAACATTATCTGTCAGTGTCCTGAAAACCCTCATTTTGCTTATTTCTTCACCCTGTTCCCCTCTTACCAGTAAATACACTTTAAAGAAGAAGTGAACAGCTTTTGTGACATACCTATCTTGCAGGATTAATGGCATGTAATATTAGTGGCAGTTGTGTGCTGTATTCACTGTTTTTTTTTGCTTGGGTGCTTTGTAAGATGAAGGGAAAAACAACCTGTATCTGAGGTATTTATATGCATATTTTTTGTTCCATTCGTTCTGGAACTGTATCCTTTAACTTCCTGCCCAGGTACAGAATAATGCAAAATGAAATCAAATCTCTTTTTGTCTGTCTTGTGCAAATACAGATCACTACAAGGAGAAGTTTATAAGCAAAGTTTCAAGTGCTGACTTTCCCTCTGAATTAAGAAATAACGTGTTTTCTCCTCTCTGCTTTCTGCTGCTTATGTTTTGTGTTTGCTTGCTTTTTTCTGCTTGCTATGGCACTGGTGCTGAATGTTGATGAGAGGAAGGCTTGACTCCCTTCCAGGAATTAATTTTCAGTGATTTGCTTTTGCCTTCTCAGGTAGTAGGCTGATTAAAGTAGGTGCTCATACAAGTACTCAGTTTAGGTATTGCTGCTCAGCAGAAATATGTGAAACACAGGAAAAATAACCTGAGAGCAAGAAATGTAGAAATACTGTCAAGCATTTGTGTGAATCTGGGGACTAACATAAACAGAACTTTAGTTTGTGAGATATGTTCAGCTACAAGACATTTTTCCTCACACTACTAAGACAAATTAAGTATTGCAACTGCCTATGCAATTTGCAATATACATAGTTTTTTTCCTTTCTTTCTTTATACCCTCACCTGTCTTACCTCCTTTCTTACCTTCCTTCCACTGATGTGGAGATGTCTGAAAACCGTGCAAAACTCTTCCTGAGCCACCACTTAGTCTGATGTGGAGACGTAAAACAATGGTGGCTTCAGCTTTGACTTGTCAAGTCCTTTTACTTGACAATTTGTGATCTGCGATGGCATAGGAAGTACTTCAGGTGCATTTCACTCTATCAATGAGGATGGTGACCTCCACAAGAAGGATGAGATGACAAGTGGAGTAATGGTTTTGTCTGCTTGAGTTTAATCTCTGTTGGATCAATTCTACACACTAGTTTTGTTAAATATAGTATGATAGCACTTGTGTGAAAGAGTTCTATGTTTAGTACTACATATGCTGGTGAAAAAGACCTTCAGAGGAGGTGCAAATACATTGTGTGTTTCATGGGGTTCACAGAAACCATAGAGTCACAGAATCAAAGGATCCGCTAGGTTGGAAAAGCCTTTAAGCTCATCCAGTCCAACCATTCCCAGCACTGCCAAAGCCACCACTAACCCATGGCACTGAGGCCTCGTCTCCACAGTGTGTGAACACTTGCAGGGACGGTGACTGCAGCCCTGCCCTGGGCAGCCTGTTCCAATGCCTGAGCACCCTCTGGGGAAGGAATTGTTCCTCAGCTTCATCCAAGCCTGCCCTGGTGCAGCTTGAGGCCATTTCCTCTTGTCCCATCCCTTGTTCCTTGGGAGCAGAGCCCAGCCCCCTCCTGGCTCCATCCTCCTGTCAGGCACTTGTAGGAAGAGGTAAGGTCTCCCCTGAGCCTTCTCCAGACTGAACCCCCAGGTCCCTCAGCCGTTCCCATCACACTTGTGCTCCAGGCTCTGCACCAGCTCCATTGCCCTTCTCTGGCCCTGCTCCAGCACCTCAATGTCTCTCTTGCAGTGAGGGGCCCAGAGCTGAACACAGGATTTGAGGTGCAGCCTCACCAGTGCCCAGTGAGGCAGTGCAGGGGCACAGTCATTGCCCTGCTGCCACACTGCTGCTGATACAGGCCAGGATGCTGGTGGCTTCCTGGCTGCCTGGGCACAAGCTGCTCATGTTCAGCTCCATCAGTCAGCACCCCCAGCTCCTTTTTCATGAGCCCCACTCTTCCCATCATGCTTCAGGGAGTCCTGTACCTTCTGTCTGAAAGCACTTAGCTGGAAGCTGCTGTTTGAAGGATTTTCAAGCAAAAAGTGGCAATATATTGAAACATGAAATTTTGAAGTGTTTAAAGAATTAGTGTAAGTGCTTTTTGTGAGAAATTGAGCCTTATCACAGGTATAATAAAAGTTAACCATAATGCAGAAGATTGGTTTGAAGATATTATTACAAGGTTGTAGAATTAAGCTTAGGTATCCTAGCTCTGTTCTCATTTGCTCCTGCACTTTGTGTCCCTCTTCTGCTGGCACTCTGTACCATAGAGTGGACATGAAATCCATGATAAGATCTGGTAATAGCAGGGCAATCTGTGCCCAAGCTTATTTAGGAAAGTGAATTCCTTAGTTACAAGTATGTGTTAAAGCTGGCAGTTTTTCTGTGAAATAGGAATGTGAAATAGGTAGTAAAATGTACCTAAATCGGAGTTTCTTAATTTCATTCTGTGATATTAACCAAATATGTGTGGGTTTACAGCGTTTCCCTAAAGATACATGGTTCATATAGAAAGGAAAGGTCATGAATAATAGATCTAGGACCTTTATGTTGGAGGGAAAGTTAGTCATCAGAAGACAGCAAAAAGAAAAAGCTGCAGGAGGCCTGACAGCTAAATGTGCAGCTAAGCAATTTGTTCCAGGAAAGGTTCTGTTAATTTTCTTGAGGAATGTTATGGGCTACCTTGTCCATCCATGCAAGTTAGAGACTTAGGAAATAATCATAGGAATTGATAAATCTGAGCATTAGCAGTATATGGAATGCCAGTTGTTGAGATAGATGAACTGTTGGAAGCAGCCGTAGCCTTTTAAGAGAAGTGTTCCATGTAAAATACTGTTATGAAACATTTTCATAAACACTTTTGGGGCAAATGGTATTAGGAGAGCACTGTTCCAGGATTTTTATTGGAGTCAGTAGATGATATATCCATGAGAAGCTGGAAATTTATATTAGCTGTGGGCAGTGGTTGTAACAGATATTCTGCTCCTTGCAGTTTCTAAATGTGGTTCTCAAGCAGCAGTCACAGTAAACCAAAATGAAATGGCAGCAAATCTTCAAGGTTTGGCACTAGCAGAACACATTCTTTGGGGTTTGGATCAAACCTTGAAAGTAATTTCTTGAATGTGATTTGTGGGTTACTGAATTCATGAACAATTTGATTTTCCTCTTCAGAGCCTGTCACATCCAGGCAAATCTGACCTATCACAAATCCTCAACTGGAGTTGGACAAATGCTCTGTCAGCATATTCAGTGTA
Source organism: Melopsittacus undulatus (assembly GCF_012275295.1). NCBI lineage: Eukaryota > Metazoa > Chordata > Aves > Psittaciformes > Psittaculidae > Melopsittacus > Melopsittacus undulatus. The sequence goes on along the minus strand of NC_047532.1, from coordinate 63,578,086 downwards.
CTAGATGAATCACATGAATGATGTTAATACACCCAGTTCAGATTGTGTATAATTCGGAACACACTGGAGGTCGCTTCACATTGATCCTTGTTCCAGTGGAATTTAAAAGAGGTGGGGCAGGTGAGAAAAATCATCATGTGCATACTAAATGCAGTGACAGTTGAGAAAAGCAGGGAAAACACAAGCACTGCATTGAGATAACTGTGCAAAACATTGAAAAATAGACTTTTGCTTGTAGGTTTGATATGAGTCAGGGCTTGTTCGTCAAAACTAGGTTTGTTCTAGTGTATTTTTACCTCTATTTTTAATACTGTATTAGGAATTGTATTAGGACTAGAATTGCACACTTTTATTTCCATGACGACTTGCTGTTGGCTTTTAAATGTGTAAAATGTCCCTGTCCTTTTGAGTTAACAACTGCTGCAGCTGAGAAGCAGTAAGCTGCACTGTTTTAAATGTGCGTGAAAACAGTTCACATGTTAATTTTAGTTTTCCTGCAGCAGTGTTTTGACATTTGAATGAACTTCAGGCCCTCACTAACCACTGCACTGCTACAGCCTGATGATAAAGGGTGATTTAAAAAGCTGGTAAATACAGAATTTGATTGTGAATATTTGGAGATTGTTTTTCTTCTTTCTCAAGCACATCCTGATACTGTGAATCATTGTGGGAATTTGGGGTTGAGATTATTTTACAAAATGTATGGTTGGAAGACATCTCAAAGTATTGGTTACTCTATCCAACCTGCAATTCACAACCCCATTGTTCTCCATACATAGAAATGTAATGTGTTCTTAAACACCACCAGTTATGAAGTTCCGTATTTCTTGATCACTAGCACCTGAAGCTATTTTGATAAACAATTTGAAACTAATTTCTTGTCTCCAAAATCCAAATAAGAGTGTTTCTGTTCTTGTCATCCCCCAGGAGTGAAAATATTTTAAGCAAAAGAAAGAGTGTGGGCGTAAGTGTGAATATGAAGATGAAATTGTAGCCATGGGTTTTTTATGAGGTGCTCACTGCTTTTCTTGGCCTACAGGTATTATGAAAAGGTTTCTAACAGATTCAATAGAAGTAAGCAAATCCCAATTTAAAATTAGCACTGCTTAGTTGATTTCAGTAGAGGGGCAGCTCGACTGCTTGTTGCAAGGTACATTGTATTCCTTCCACTTGTAGCTGGGCTGGGGTGATTTGTGCCTGACTGGCAGAAAGACCATTCTACTAATTTATCTCTGAGATAAGGTACCTTTGCCCCATATCTTTCGTGAACGCTTCTTGCAGTCAGGAGGACTGTACTTTTAAGATGCTTTTCTAGCCCTAAATGTGTAGATTTCTAATGGGGAAGTTAGGGTTAGGACCTTAATAGTTAGGGAAAGGACCATAAGATCATCTAGTTCCATGGGCAGGGACATGTCCCACTAAACCATGCCACCCGAGGCTCTGTCCAACCTGCCCTTGAACACCACTTCAACAAAAAGCATAAATTAAAATAAACATCATGGTATGATATGGACATCACAACCTGATGACGTTGCCTTCCTAAAATAAAGGACCAACAACTCATCGTGTTTGCACTGAGGAGGTCTTAGGCACTAAAACAGGGAAGGCTGATGTACTGCATGTTTTTAAAAACCCAAGGCCAGAGATCTCTTAGTTATCAAATCTTTTAAAAGTCATTCTTCTGAGAGTGCTCCTGTTTCCTGGGCTGAGTACAAAGCATCTTTGTAGAAATCTAGGATGTAGCTATTTCTGTGAACATTTGCATACTGTGATGTCTAATTGAATACTCGGGCTTTTGGAAAAGTAGCTTTTGGTGAAATTCCACTGAAGGTAATGATTATTTTTGTTGGTGCTATATGATGTGTTTCTGTATAGTTAAAGCAGTTGTTATTAGTCTGATTTGGAGAACATAACAAACAGCAGTTAAAGATATGTAATTCTTCCATTTTTATGTGAGGCATCATATACTAATAACTTACTAGTGACTTACATATGACATTTGCTTTATCCAAGCAAAAAGGTTTAAATTAAGACCTGACAGTCTCTGTGCAGTAAGTACTTCCAATGGCACATATATAACTGTGGATCAAATTGAAGACTTGGTATTGGCAATTTCTAATGCTAATTCTTGGGGTTGTGCCTAATGTAAGTCAGTGGAAATTTTGGAATAGACTTTCTTGGCAACAGAATTAGACTAGTCCTGAGATTTTTTAAATAACCTTACCAAATGCTTTAATCAAGATCCCAATATTAGTTCTTGCTGCATGTCACAGAACTTTGTATTTATTCCGATGCCATATATTGGTATTTATTCTTAGTAAATACCATTTATTTATAATTAGGAGAGGATTTTATGTATATAAGGGCAACCAATGAGCAACATTCTCTATAAATGTGACATAAATCCAGATGCTGCAAATCATTACAGGTCAGTGATACATTCTTGTGTGAACAGTTGTGTTTAAAAGTTGAATGGGTTTTGATATCAGAAAGTGAAAAGCTCATGATTTTGGTGACCATCCAAAATGGTTCTTTTTTTATACATCCTGTAATGTACGTGACTGTAGAAAACTGTACTGTTCTAATTAAATTCTTAGTCTAAGCAAAATACTCTCTTTTGGGAGGGATCCAAATGGGAGCTGGTGTATTATAGTGAATTTCATGTTCCCTTTTCCTCCTAAACCAGGGATGAATTTTTATTTAGAGAGGTGGAAAGCTACAGTAGCAGCCCAGTGGTATTGTTAGCATTAATGCAGTCCTTAAATGTGAATAGAAGAAAAATAGGGCAGAGGATCTGTGTTTTCTCAGAGGGGCTGTGAATGAATGGTGTGATGCATTCAGAGAACAAAAAACCCTGCATAGCTTTTAGTTCTTAACTCTGTGTCTGAAATGCCAAAAAAGGAATACTGTAGAGCACAAAGACAGACAACTGTGTACATCTCAGTCATGCATTTATTTCCTTTTCCTGTTTTCTGTCAGACTAAGCTATGCAGCAAAGACCAGCACTCTGACTGGGATGCCTGCAGTTACCTGTTATATCTGCAATTACAATTTGGAAAGTAATGTAATTGTGTTCAAAGTAGCTCTGAAGTTTCTCCTTAAGGTTGTCTGCAGATTTATAAAGGATCCTATCTTTTTTGGAACTCTGACTCCAATAGATGTAAATGTCTCCATTTTAATTTATGTTGGAAATGCTTGGATCGTCTTTTGTTGCATGGAGACAGCCAGTTTCAATAGCTGCTTGGATAATTTAATCTGCAGTAAATATTACTTCTGTTTGAAACTGTGCTAGTATTTAATAAAATGCAGTAAGCACAAGCTTGTTCCCTTAATATCTGCTGCCAAAAAAATTTAGCAAAAACCGGTGCATGAGCAAATGTGCTGTGATTCCAACAGAAATTTGTAACAGAAGTATTCTTTAGAAAGTAAACCTAGAACCCACTGCTGAAGTTGTATAAAATACCCACTGAACTGCCAAACAGATTTATCTTCATAGAATCATAGTTGTATGTCCACTTCCACTTCCAACCCCCTGCCACGGGCAGGGACACCTCACACTAGAGCAGGTTGCTCCAAGCTCCTGTGTCCAACCTGGCCTTGAACACTGCCAGGGATGGGGCAGCCACAGCTTCTCTGGGCACCTTGTGCCAGTGCCTCAGCAACCTCACAGGGAAGAGCTTCTGCTTTAGATCTAACCTGAACTTCCCCTGTGTCAGTTTGAACCCATCACCCCTTGTCCTGTTACTACAGTCCGTGATGAAGAGTGCCTCTCCAGCATCCTTGTAGCCCCCTTCAGACACTGGAAGCTGCTCTGAGGTCTCCACGCAGCTTCTCTTCTCCAGGCTCAACAGCCTCAACTTTCCCAGCCTGTCTACATAAAACTTCAGGACTTGTGGCCCTTCAGCAGTAGTCCAGCCTTAATTCCAGTGACCAGAATCCCTTTGATTTAAACGGGGCTTCTTATGTGTTGAAAGCTTGAATATGTGACCGTGAAATTTGGATTACAGTGACCTAAACGTGTGGCACATGTGCAACTTCTTCTGCCTTTAGTTGTTAATGAGATGTTGTAGATTGCATTGATTAAAAATAAATGGATGTATAAAGTAGTGATCATAGAGTGGTAATTGTAACTATTTTGATGCTAATATGCTAGGCACCATTATGAAGGAAAAATGCTGTTTCACATGGTTTGCTACAATTTTATGACACTGGTGAGTAGTCTGGTTCTGTTTGTTTTTTAGATCTTTATTTAATACACTGGCCTGATGCACAAGTTCCTGGTAAAAGCAATTGAGATGTCCAAGCTGAAACCTGGAGAGCAATGGAGGAACTCTATGAGAAAGGTGATATAGTAGTGAAAACCTACTTAAGAGAAGGAATTACAGCACATTATGGAATTCATAGAATTGGGGAATTCATAGTGACTGATGTTAAACAATGTAATTTGAACTGGAGGTTCCTATTTCAGTTGAGTTGGGGGTGCAAATTATGTAGATCAAAATTTTGGTAAGTTGAATATGTTTGTGTTGCTTGTAAATAATACATTGCCAAATTCTGCCCATGATGGTGTACACCCTTTCTTGAGGAAATCCACAGATAACATTGAAATCTACATGCTACTATAGAACATCTTTGTAGTAGCCTGCTCTGTTTTAGGTATAAATCATGCTAAATTTTACTTCAGATGTTTTTTCTTCATCGTATGATGCTGTTTTCCAATTTGTCATATATTGTGGTACTTTATAGATCCATTTGTGTTTTAGAAAAGGTCAACAAAACAAAATGGCTATATGAGGAATAAATACTCAACTGAGTATTCTTAGTATTAACTTTTTTTGGGGAAAAGGAAATCAAAGAAGGGAGGTATTCTCTCAAGTTCTGGTAATGGTCCATTTGATTTTTGGTGCACTGCAAAATTCATAGAATAGCCATAGAAACATGGAATGGTTTGGATTAGAAAGGACTTTAATGTCATTCATTTCCAACCCCCATCATAGGTAGGGACACCTCACACTAAACCATGTTGCCCAAGGCTCTGTCCAACCTGGCCTTGAGCACTGCCAGGGATGGGGCAGCCACAGCTTCTCTGGGCACCCTGTGCCAGCGCCTCAGCACCCTCACAGGGAAGAGCTTCTGCCTTAGAACCCTAACCCTAACCCTAACCCTTAGATCTAATCTGAACTTGCCCTGTTTCAGTGTGAACCCATCACTCCTTGTCCTGTCACTGCAGTCCGTGATGAAGAGTCCCTCTCCAGCATCCTCATAGCCCCCTTCAGACACTGGAAGCTGCTCTGAGGTCTCCACGCAGCTTCTCTTCTCCAGGCTCAACAGCCCCAATATTCTCAGTTTATTATTTTCAGTTTATGTTTGTAGCAATGTAGCAATAAGAAGAATAGACTGCCCCAATCAAAATTCATCATGTAGTTTTAAGAAGAGGATTTTGCTCCTGAACTATGCAGTAGCATTAGAAATAGCATTGTAAAAGAAGATCCTGTCATGCAGTACTTGGACAAAGTGAACCTCCCTCTTTATAGGCAGGGAGAAGATTTCTTGGCTTAAGTAGTCTATAACCCAGAGTTACTGAAACAGTGGTAGTAGCAGGAGAGTTGTACAAAGGCAATTACAGGTTGCGTGGCACTGCCAGTTTTATCAGAGCACTAAACAAACCTGTTCTCTTATGCTTCAAGCCTTCTGTTCCTTTTGGTCTGCCTCTGGAAACACAGAAGTAAATGATTTTTGATACATCTGTTGTTCTTCCTTTTTATATTAAGCATAAGAGAAGTTGCAAAAAGTGTTTTCTGCCTATGTAAGGGATTACAACATTCAGTCTTTAAAGAAACACTACACCAACCTCATGTTTCAAAGCATCAATGACATTTAATTCCAAGAATGGATTGTTCAACAAGGTTCTTAATCCTGCTGTTGAGAAGTGTTTTCTGATGAGTATTTAAGTTAATGCATATCATTTGTGTCTAGATTTTAACTTGCTGCAAACAGGTTGTGTTTTCACCTCCTATTACTATTTCTGTTGCCTTTATTCTGCTTTTTCGTGTGTGTTTGTGATCTTCTGTGTCTTACACAACTTTCTCTCTCTATGTATCTTCCTAATGGGAAAGACTGAGCTATTCGGTGATCTTCCAGTGTGACACTGGAGATACTATTGTTGGCCTCACAGGCAGACAAAAAATTCCTTTTATTTTTTATTCCTGTGTGTGACACCACCTTACAGACATCCCAGGTTATAGTTATTTTTCCTATGATTGCATTTCTTCAGTGGTTTTGTCAGTTTGCATGTTGCTACCCTCAGTCTTTTTCTCAGTGTAAGCATTCAGTAGACTTCTGATTTTAACTGAGCCTAAGTTTTCCAGCTCTGGTTGTCTAAATTACCTGTTAGATCATCTCCAGGGGAAGAAAAATGTATTAGTCTGGTTGAATCAAGTGCCTTAGAGCATTAACCTTCACAGTTTTGCATTAGGAGATACAGACTCTGGATGTGCTGACCGTAGCTATGTGTTACTGAAATAACACACAGATGTTACCCACTCTGGAGATGGAAATGCAATGATCCCTGAGGAAAATGGAAAAAAAATGCGTTTGCGTGGTTAACCCCTAGACTTTCCACTGAAGATTGAACAGTTGCTACATATCTTTATGTGACTTGCCATGTAGCCTTGGTATGAATCAAATAGAGGATTTGGTCAAAATCCGTATTTGAGGAAAAAAAACCCTTTATTGGAGGAAAAACGGTAAGTTCTATACCAAACAGATGAGTTCTTTGTCTTCTCTGAACCTGACATTGGTTCAGGTAGCCATTAGTTCCTGTTTTCAGTCTTGGTGTTTTTTGTTGTTTGTTTTGTGGGAATTTCTTCTTTGTTTTTAGGAGATTCTGAAGGCACTCTTGTCCTTTACTGTAACACTGTGGCAGAATACATTTATTATCTGTGTTAAAATAAATAATACTCCCCGAAAGTTTTACACACTTCAGGTGTCTTAATCCCCTTGGGTTGTGCCTAGACCGTGGTTCTGTGTCTTTCTGGTTTGCCCTTGAGCTATAGAGTCATAAAGGAGGGATTAATAAAAGATGAGGTAAACATGCTGATCTTTTATTTTTTCCTGGCTAAATCCTTCAGTATGCTTTTAGAATCCATTAAAAGTTCTACTAGCATCTTTCCCAATCATTACATTTGCTGGTTTCCACTATACCTTTCCAGGGAAATATGTCACACAGTCCTCCTCAACAAAGGTAGATAGAGATATAGAAGCCCATAGGAATTGTATTATTCCATAACGTGAACCAAAACCTATAAATTCTATGTAAATTTGCCCAGAAACTACGATAGAACATTACCCTAGAAAGTACAATAGAACATTATTTATTGAGCTAATGAATTATAACACCGCTTGATTCATGAAATACTCATATGTTGGTTAAGAAAGGATTCAGTGCAGACTTCTATTTTGTCTCACAGTCTGTTGTGTTCCGTAAGTCTTAGACCCTGGGATTTGCATACATTTATGCCCGACCCTGCTTCCAGAGGGAATTGTGCCAGCTGTTGTGGTAGCTTGGGATCAGAATTCTGCACCTGACTTCAGCAGCCAGCCCAAGTGATTGGAAGGTTTTCCAATGGAAAAGCTCATGAGGAACTGCAGCAATTGCCACTGATCTGCCACTGCAGAGTTAGGAACAAGTGAATGCAGGAGGAGAATTATTCTTGTCTTTATAGAGTTGTTGTGTCTACCTGACAGAATAGGATAAAGGCACTACCTGCACTAAAGACCTCTATTTACAAATGCTGGGTGACTTCTGATAGACCTAGCTGGTATCTGGAGTCATAGCAGGAAAGTTCTTACTGTTCAGCAGGTTTCTACTAGCTGAGGACAGCATTACAGTTTCAAGAATTAGTTTCTTTAAGTGCTGAATTTAGCATTTGGATTATTTGTTTGACTTTGGTTGATTGTTGTTGTTTTAATTGTATCCTGTGTGACTTGTTAATCTGCTCCAGTTTGATGGTCACAGGAGCTGGGTTGACTCTATTGATCTGTGTCTGTCTGTCTTAAGGTCTCAGTCAGAGTAAAGAAGCCTCTATATGTACTGACGTGGTGAGGGGCAGAGGATTCTAGATGAGTGTGTTCAGCAGTCTGCATGCACATTTTCTATTAAAGAGTTACGGGACAAACAGTGCTGAGGAAAAGGGAGAAAAACAATCTTCATGTTGGTCAGTGAGACATTTGTATATAATAACTGGTTTGTTCTCTTGTAACAGCTGAAGTCAACTAGGATTCTTGTAATATCAAGACTATGGTTGGAAGTTTTGTGGTCTCATATGTTATCATTTTGTGAAATTATTCCATCCAATACCTCAAGACAGAGGCCAGACTGCCTACAGAACCCATTCCAAGATACATACATTGAGTCATATATTCCCTTGACAGCTGCAACATTCCAGTATAGGCATTTGTCGGCTGGCAGATGAAAGCAGTGTGGCAAGCTCCTTTGACATCATGAACAGTCATTATATATGCTCCTGGTAATTGGTCTGTTCCTAGCAAAATGATCCTTTCCATATGCAGCATCTTAAATGACCTTGATTTTGGCATTGTGGCTAGCCCATCATCTTGGCACGCTTTCCATACACACACATGCACATGATTACTTGTCCTTCTATCTCAAAATGCTGGGAAGAATGAGGGCCTTCAGCCAGTTTTTGCTTGTAGTTGGCAAGAGTGGCAAAGTGGTGGTAGTTCTGGGTTCAGATCCCACTGGGGCTCAGGGCTATTATACTAAGAGTAGAAAATCTTGCTTATCTTTTTAGTGTAAGCAGTGCAGTTTATGCTTACATGGAATAGTGATACTTGTGTCAGAAATTCCTTAATGTCTTAACATTAAGGATTTTGTTAAACGTAGATAAATGCTCTTCAAAATAAATACAATTATTCTATTAATATGTTAGTTTAATAGTCTTTTTGTATGATTTGACCAGACCCATAAAGTAGCAGAAATTCTTTAGCCTAGTAATTGAAGCTGTGTCACTGTGTTCTTGGAAAAAAGTTATGGTTTTCCTAATTCCAAGTGAGAGAAGAAATCTAATCAGCCTTTACAATATTCATATCCTTTTCATCTTTGGGCATAGTTCAGTCACCATCTTTTCTTCCTCCTTTTTCTATCAGTTCTTAAAAGTATGAGTGAGGGTTCAGGAAGCCAAATACAGATTTTGAGTAGGTGGTACAAATTTCTAGTACATCCATTCCAGATGACACATTCTACTTTTATTCTGCTGAAAAAATACTTTAAATCTATGCTCGTCAAATGATGAACACAAACATTAGTGTTACAGCTCCACAAAATATCTTCAGAGGCTTTAGGCTGGTAGAAGTCCAGAAGAATGTGCGTTCATATAAAGTTTTAGTAAGTAAAAGCAAGTAGCTAATTTTCCTAGCAACACAAGTCTCTTTTTCACATTGTCTGTAGTATTCTCTCTGTAGAGATGAAGAAGTCTCTTGGGCTTCTTATGAGCAGAAACACAGTTCAGAGATGTTTTCATGGGCTGAAGGTACTGCAGTTGGAGAGGATGTTGGTTGCACCACACCCTGTTGGTCAGATCAGACACCGATTAAGATGCATGCAGGAAAAAAAATGTGACACATCTCTAAGTTAAAGATCATAAAGAAGTCTTCATAATGTTCAGTGTCTTATTTAAGAATAATAAATTGACATGCAGTAAGTCATTTTGGTGCAGACATAAAAAGGGGAGCAAATCTAAGCTTGGATTAACCTCATTGGTTATGTTTTGCTCTTTCTTTTTCTCTTAATTTTAAGGACTTTATGTGTAACTCTAAGTGCAAAAATAAGCCCTCAGACTTTTTTGTTTCGTGATTCATTACAGTATGTTGTTTGTGCTTTTTCTAGTAGCAAGTGAATCCTTTTTGTCAAAAATGTAAGTAAATCTTTTTCCTTAGCTTACTTAAAGCAAATGTTTGTGTAGGCACACAGAAGTGCCTAGAGGTCCTGGTAGGAACACAAGAACTCTTGGGAACAAGGCAATGTTGAAATACATTTCAAAGGTGTCGTGGTTTAAAACCAAGCCACACAATTCGTGCATTCACTCCCCACCCCTTGGTCCCCCAACTCTTGGAGAGCTGGAAAGGAGAATCCAAAGAATGTAGCTACCACGGGTTGAGATAAGAACAGTTTAATAACTAAGGTATAACACAAATCACTGCTGCTACTACTACTACAAATAATAATGATAAAGCAAGTAACAAGTGAAGAGAATACAACACCTCACCAGCCACTGACCCATAACTCATCCCACCCTGCCCGACCGAGCACTGACTGATACCTCCTCCATCTCCCAGAGTCCCAGCCCTGCCAGGTAACTCCCAGTTACATCCTGGGTATGACGTGCTATGGTATGGAATACCCCTTTGGCTAGCCTGGGTCAGGTGTCCTGTCTCTTCTTCCTCTAGGCCTCCCCTCCTCCCTGGCAGAGCATGAGGCTCAGAAAGTCCTTGGACAAAGCAAACATTTGAGCAGTAACTCAAAACATACTTGCTATCAGCAACCGTTCTCAGCCCGAAAGTCAAAACACAGCACTGCACCAGCTACCAAGAAGGAGAAAAAATGACTGCTACTGCTGAACGCAGGACAAAAGGGAAGTCCCTGTCCCAAATCACTCTTTGTTTCAATAAATGATGTACATAATTTGGGGGAAAAGCATCATTTATCTGTTTTGTATACGTTGAATTTAAGCCCAGCTACTCAGCTATTGTAAATCAGTATGCTTTTGACATCAGGCAGGTTGCTGTTCCTCATATCAGTTGGGAGTCATCATCCTCTTTGATACAGAAGTCAAAAAGCACCCTAGTTCAGAAGACCATGCCTCCTCTCTTGTGGTCCTCACAGTTCATCATGGTTCACAGGTGATCTCTAGCAGGAGTAATGATCATGGAATTTGATAGCAGTAATTTTAGGTCAGATGAGCATCTATGCTGTGGTAATGAATAGGAAAAAAAAATCCTTTGGGGATAGAAGCATGATTTTTGTGTTTTGTGTGTTTTCAGTTTTGCCACAGACTTCCTGTGTCTCTTAGTAAAGACACTTTACCTTTTGATATCAATGTTTTTCAGTCTGTGACAAGGGAGCAAGTGTTATTTCATAGATTTAGAACTTAATTCCTTATTGGTTCAAAGAGTCAGCTGCTTTATTTTATCAAGGCTTTGGTTTGCAGTCTGCATGTGGGACATGCTCAGTCTGCAGCTTTGATTTAGCAAGCTGTGATGAAATCAAATCTTGTATGGTTTCTCTAAGCAATACTGCTTACCCATGGAGACAATTTTAGTGTATCAGAGAGAATATGGACTTTACCAACCTGTGTAACTTCCTTGAATAAAGACACAGTTACTGCAGTTGACCTCTTGTGAGAAGTGGATCCATTTGTGTTTTTATTCTGTGGCCTGAATAGAAGATCTTACAGAATAGGCACTGTTTGCTGGACATGGGAATTCTCCCTTGCTCTGACTCATGTAGAGCAGTGCGGAGGGGGAGGAAAATGGGCTCCACAAACCCAGTATCCAATTTTGTTGTTATAAAAGAGCCCCTTTTTGATGTGAACTTTGTCCATTTAATATTCCAATGGGTATTTAGAAGTTTGATAAAAGTCCACAGTAGTGCTAGAGAAAGATAAGGCTCGCTATTGTACTAAAACAATGTTGTGGTGCCAAGACAGTATATTTATGCTTTTTTGTTTCTGCAAGACCAGCCAGTGCCCATCAAACTTGCATAATTTGTTATTATTCTAAGTAAAGGAAAAAATACCCAATCATTCTCTAGCTTGCCATAAAAGTACTTTAAGCTGCATACACAGCTATATTACAAACCGGTCCCTTAGCACGATGTGTTGCTTCACAGCAGCTGGGAATAATAGTGTGGTAAAATTACCATTGTGGTGGAGGCCAAGATTTTTATGTGTAGAATAGAAAAGATGCTATTTTCCCCCCCCCAGTATAATCAGCCATTCTTTTGCCAATATGATTTTAGATGTGTCTTGCAGAGCTTCATGATAGTTTGTCAAAGCTGGATGAAAATTTCCATTCCACCATTGTGGTCAGTCAGTTTTTAGCATGCATAACATAAGCATCGTTGCCAACTTTTGCTCCAAGCATGCAAAGACAGAGTTGCAAGGACAGTAAGCTTTGGGAACTACTGGGGAACTGCAACATCTTTGTCTCAACATCTGCTTCAGAGGGGCCAAACCACTCGTTTCCTCAAGCAGATAATGAGGATGCTTTCTCTCCTTGAGTTGAAGCTCTGTGACATTGCAGATGAGGCAGTACAAATGTATATTTTAAGTGTACTTTCTCTAGGCTTGCAGCTAGCACATTGCAAACTTAGCTCAGAAAACGTGAACTTCACAACTAGTTTAACTGATGAAGTTAAAAAGAGTTATAGACTTAAACCACCTGCTAGTGCAGCATGGCTTGTGCCTGAATTGTGTGAAATGGGGCTTTTAAGCACACTGAACAGGTATTAAATTGGAAGTGGGGGTGTTCTTCCCTCATTTTCAAGAGCATTCTGGTGGTTTTGAGATGTGTTGTACAAACTCTGAGGACCCTGCCTCTGTCAGAGCTCCACAAGAGAGACAGTGTAAGGCAATGTGCATCTCCCCTCTCCCCTGAGTGGTTTCAACAGGACCATTTTACACAAATCTCTCAATATGTAATTTTATTTTGACTACTGATGTGATAATTTTGTGAATCTTACTTGATCTCCATAGTTACAAGGGTTGGTCTTTTGGACCAGAAGCTACCTAGACCTTCATTTTCTTATCCATAATTTTCTAATTCTTCACTTTTAGGAATTAATCTATCAGATGTAAATGTGGGAATAATTCTCTATAATCTTTTGCTTCAAGGCAGCCTTCCCAGGTTTAGTCATGCAGAGCATCCAGCAAATGAAAGCAGTTCTCTCAAGTAGAATCCATTGATTGTTCATTGCAATTTCTACTCTATTTTTCAGGAAATTCCAGTGTTTTGAATTCATGAATTGAATGCATTGAAATATCTTATTTAAATACAGTCAGGCTGTGCAATTGTTTTTATATTTATTGTATTTTATATTATAATTGAATACCAAAGTCAAAACACCAACTTTGGTCTGTTAGTTATACTGTAACTAAAAAAGAAAGCAGTGGAGTTAAAATGAAGAGTTCTAACTTGAACAAAATTAAATATGTGGATTTAATGAAAATTGAATGTTTTAATTGTATTCCCTCAGCTTTCTTTGTGTGACATCACTCTAAACAAAGGAATGCCCAGAGTACTGATTTTAATAGGAGCTACTTGGATGGCTTTTAATACAAAACAGAACTGACCTGAAATTTCTTGATGGGAAATCAAATGAAAAACGTCTTATCAGTGAATGCAATGTGACTATGGAAGAGACTTCCAAATCTCCTGTGAGAAGTATGCTAGAAGCAAAACAGCTTAGAGTGTACTGTAAGGGGAAAAAAAAGGAAACTTCCTGTGAAAATGGACAAGTTTTATAAGTCCTTTTATATTTCATGTCTGTGTGTGATTTGAGTTTTGTTTCAGCTAGAAATAAAAGCTTTATTCTTCCCAGGCAGTAACCGCATAGGGTTTGTAAGTGCTTAGCTTTCAGCAGTGGAGTATAATATTTTGGTTCACCATTGTGTTAAAAGTGCAAGTGTTTTTCTGACTTCTTTGGCATCAATGATTTATTAGTGTTGACACTCTGGAGTTGTTTGTAAGAAGAAGGCAAAAACTGAGGTTTTGCTCCTTCTGGCAGATTAGGGCACAAATTATGCAAATCACTATAGTGCAGATTATCACCTAATTATGTTCTACATCTTCAACAATGATAATTTCTGTAAGGGAAAGCTGTCTAGCATTTGAGTTGCTAATGTATTTTTTTTATCCTTTTGTATTCTACCAAAGATACCATGTTGAAAAGTGATTGTATGTGTGCAGATTTTGCTTCTGTGCAGTTTATCTGCTTGTGTTTCTAAAATATGTGAAAGCAACCTCATAGTCACATTGCCAGTATTTCTGTGGTTAGTGGCTTTTCTGGTGCAAAACTTGATTTATTTTTTTTTTAATAGAATCCCAGATTGGTTTGGGCTAGAAAGGACCTTAAGATCATCATGCCATGGGCAGGGACACCTCTCACTAGAGCAGCTTGCTCCAGGCCCCTGTGTCCAACCTGGCCTTGAGCACTGCCAGGGATGGGGCAGCCACAGCTTCTCTGGGCACCCTGTTGCCAGCGCCTCAGCACCCTCACAGGGAAGAGCTTCTGCCTTAGATCTAATCTGAACTTGCCCTGTTTCAGTTTGAACCCATCACCCCTTGTCCTATCACTGCAGTCCCTGATGAGGAGTCCCTCTACAGCATCCTCATAGCCCCCTTCAGACACTGGAAGCTGCTCTGAGGTCTCCATGCAGCTTCTCTTCTCCAGGCTGAACAGCCCCAGTGTTCTCAGCCTCCTGTCAATACTTAGCAATAAACTGTAACTTCTCTCCCAGAATTTCATGGAAGACTAGAAAAATTTGATGTCTTTATTTTGTCCATGTAAGTCTAACCTGCAAATTCAAGATACTTTCTAATATTATAGCTCAGTTCTTTATATGCAAATTTATAGTCTGCTTGGGAATTATTTTTTTTATACAGAAACCATACGTATTTTAGGAATGAGTACATGGTTAGTGCATTTTGCTCCAACATTTTCTTTAGCTTTTCCTTCAGTTGAGGTTCTTGCCTTTAATGTATTCATGTGTCTCAGTTGCATTAATAAGTCCTTTTTATTATGTGTCTGTATTCTGGACTCATATCAAGGCAGCTCCACATAGTTCCCAACTGACCTCAAGAAAGTGGTGATTCTAACTGTGGAATGAGGGCAGTTTTAGTCCAGAAATAATTCCTTTGACATCAAATGGCTAAAATTGCCCTATAAGGCTTTTTTTCCCCTCTCTCTCTGAAAAAATAGCATTATAGCATTATAACCTTTGGCTTAATTCCTTTCTTTTTTGCTGTAGATATTTGTATGCATGTGTATACATGAGCGTATGCATATACATCATATTGAATTGGCTGGCACAACTGCTGGATTAACAACAGTGAGTGAGACAGACTTTCCATTTGCAGTTACACATTGAAGTACACATCAGATCAATCAAGACAGAGTTCATATACTGAAGAAGTGAGTCTGATTCATAGTCCATAGCATCCACAGCCTAAGAAGAGCCCTGCTAACCTGACCACAGTTGGTTTCCCTACCCGTGTGTTTAGCACAGAAGAAGGATCAAACTCCCACAGCTGAGTCAAGGTTGAGGTGTGGTGGCAGGCCAGTACTGGGAGTTGTGCTTTCTTGTATCTGAGGTTTAAGGGAGACATCTGATTTCAGTACTGTCAGTACTTGATTTATACACATGCATGCACACTTACAGGTTATTGTAAAAAAAATAACCTTCCTATCACCTATGTGCTTTTCAACCTTATTTGCATGTCAACAGGAGCTGAGGAACCTAGCTGCATTTTTAAGCTTTTTTGATCTTGTTTGATACTTCTCACTTAAACTCAGTATAAAAACTTCACTTTACATGGCATCTCATAATGACATAATAGAAATAAAAGCAGTGCTACATAGTTTATTTGGGCTGCATGTCCTTGGGTTGTATTGCTCACACCTTATTAGTCTTCGGCAAGTGTTCCACTTTAGTTTTGGCAGGCTGCTCAGAACACCATTTCCTTCTTTTCATTCTGGTGGAGTCCAATTGTTCTCTTCTTACACTACACTAGCCTTTCCCAGAATTTAGCCTGGAGTTTTTATACACTGGGGAGTTCCAGTGTGTTTAGATGATAAAATAATTTCCTAGTGTGACTGTGAGGGAACCATGCTTTCAGGTAACACTGTCATACTACATGTCGGTGGTGGCAGTCTGAATTTCTTTGCAGCGTTTTGCAATACAGACATGATGTATACAGTCATTTTGTCTCTTGAAAGTGATATGTTTTCAACTCGTGCTCCCAGCTAGTTAGGATTGTCCCAAAACTTTTTTCTTGTTCTGTTTCTCAATAGGTTTGTGTAGATAATTGGTGTAAGCGACTTTCTTATCAGTCACCTTGAGCAACTAAAGGAACATCGTGTGATTACTCCACATGTTAATCAGGTGAGTGGTTAAATATACTTCAATTATTTGGGGTTTGGGGTTTTGTTTTGGCTTTTTTGGTTAATAATCTCATCCCCATGCCTGTGCCTGAAAGACTACACCCAAACTAGCCTTAGTCATACAATTTCTTCTCTTTCTTTTCTATATGCATATTGAAAACCAGTTAGGAACATGACCTGAAGGAAGGGCAGGAGGGGGAAGTCCTTCTTCCTTTGTTTTCCCCAGTTTCTCCCAGGCTACTTGGATGTGGTTGGTTTTAAGGCACAAACAAATGGTCTGTGTGCCAGTTTTTGATGATAAAACGGTTTAGAAACGCAATTCAGGGAACACTGAACACTTAGCATCTCCAAAGTGAACGAAGTTTTGGAGAGCCTGTGTTCAAATACTATCTGTAATTCCTCTACACAGCAGGGAAAGCCTCAGGTGATTATATATCCATGGTAGGGTGCTGTTTCCCTTTCTTTCCCCTTATTTCTTATTCATATTTCAAGATCAAGATTTTAAATTCAGTGAACTCATTGAGGTACAGCAAGAGCCCTAGCAAATGTTTTTTGCTGCCCTAGACAGATAAAAAATGCCACCTCTGTACCAACAGACTTCCAGGACACTGCCAGCTCTTCCCTTGTTGCAGTTTTCTGCCCACATCTGTGCTGGGAGTTCATGCTCCCTTTCCTAGCACCTCCTGCCAGTGAAAGTGTGGTTAATGCTAACCCAGGACTAGGAACTGGAATGGATACTTTTGCCCTTTGTACACACGGTGAGGATTTCTGGCAGCTGTTTATTGGAAATGTCATCAACAGCCACAAAAAACTTGCTCAGAGACTGTGGGAACCTAATACCTCTGATGCTTTCTGTCCACTACACTAATGGTTACAAAATGACAATTATGAATAATGTTAAATTAATGTAAACCCATATAAAATAGTTAATTATTTAAAAGAAGCCATTGAAATGAGCAGCTTGGTGACCTCAGAGCATCTTCCAGTGTCTGAAGGGGGCTACAAGGATGCTGGAGAGAGACTTTTCATCAGGGACTGCAGTGATAGGACAAGAGGTGATGGGTTCACACTGAAACAGGAAGTTCAGGTTAGATCTGAGGCAGAAGCTCTTCCCTGTGAGGGTGCTGAGGCGCTGCCACAGGGTGCCCAGAGAAGCTGTGGCTGCCCCATCCCTGGCAGTGATCAAGGCCAGGTTGGACACAGGGGCCTGGAGCAACATGCTCCAGTGGAAGGTGTCTCTGCCCGTGGCAGGGGAGTCAAAATCTTTAAGGTCCTTTCCAACCCAAACCAGTCTGTGATTCCATGATTTCTGTGACTGTTTAAGAATTGGTGAGTTTGCCAAGATTCAGTTGGATCTCCTTTTCAGAAATGGACATCTTCAAAGCCTCACAGGGTCTGACATAACTTATTCCTGTGTTTTGAATGAGAAAGCCTTTTGGTTTCCTATTGAATCACTGCAAATAAAAGAAATGTAATCTTGGATTTGTTTTGAAATTTTGTCTTACCCACAGTGTCAAAATGTCACCAGTCTTACTGTGCCGGTGCTGTTCATGGAGAACAGTTGTTTCTTGTAGCTACTTGACAGCATCTCTTTTTCTGTGGCTGAAAAAGAAGAGACCAACATTCCTAACCATAGCAATGCAGGGGGTTGGGAGGGTGCTCCTGCTATATTCAATCATTTCTTTAAGGTGATGTAGAGCACTGTTCCAAATTCAAACCAAGCAAAACCAATGAAATATCTACACAAAGTGCTCTACTTTGAACAGGTTTGTTACAGCATTAGCTTACACTTTTTCAAGTTACAGGAATCTTATAAACCATCATTCAGGTTACCCTCAAAAGAGTATTGAGTTTGTTGCCTAGTGTGGAGGGTTGCTGAGTCTGATGGTGAGATTCCTTACGGATAGGGGAATAACTAGCAAATTTCTAAATTTAAATTGGGAATAGAAGTGTTATACTGAATTCTTATTTCACTGTCCGGAATTTATAATACAAAAGATCTTTGCTGTATTTATGCCTAAACCAGCATACTGTTTCAATGAACTTATTTCTAAATACAAAACGTTTGCAAGTAATCATTGCATACAAAGTCTAAATATTTAAGGAACAAGTGGAGGAAAATCACTTCTCTCTTAGCTGTATTAAAGTTGGATAGGGAATTTAGGATGTTCTTAAAATCCCAACAGCTCATATGATGTTAAAATTGGGAGATTTTTCTGTGAAGAGGAGGAAGCAGGAAGACAGGAGAAAGGAGGATCTTGATTAGACTTCAGGAGTCTTTGCAAACCAGGTAGGGAGCAATGCTTCTGTTTGAGAAACCAAGCTGTATGTGCTGCCTCCCTTCTCTGGAAAAAAACTCAGTATTCTCATGGATTTTAAAGAAGTAGGAAAGACCTTTCTTTTCAAGAATATAGTATTGTGAATGTATTTAGTAGTAAGTAAACATCTTTTAACATTACTATCCACTGTGAAAAGTACTGCTAACCACTGTGTAAAAATGATGAAAACGATTTTATTCTAGCATCATGTAGAATGAAACTGACACCATAGAAGTTTGAGGTTTGTATTCCAGAGTTTGTCATTGTTTTGGCAGTAGTAAGTTCGGATTTATGATTAAGGAAGGCTTTGAAGTCTTTTTGAAGGCTCTTATGCCTCTTTCATAGAGGAAAAAATACATTTCATAAGCATTTAATTAATATATATATTTCATTTAATAAAGTGACACACTGAAACCAAACTGTTTCTCTCCGAATTATATGTATTTCTACTTTTATAGAAATGCACATTACTGTTTAAGGACCTCTAAGAGATCTAATAATTTTGTTAATATTACCATAAATATTGAGCTTTGTTATGTAAATTTGTACAAGGTAGAAATGTATTTCAGTATTTTGAGGCGTTAGGAAACAGCCCCTTAGTACATAAGCCCACCTGAACTGTTCCTCTCTGGTGCATCTAGACTTATATTTTAGTTTTATGAAGAGAAATAGTTGTAAGGCTGCATTCCCATTGAGAAACTGACTGAAATTTAGATGAAGGGAAACCTTACCAGGTGAAAAGAACCCACAGCAGGATAGAAAGAGTAAGGATTTGGTAGACCACCTTCCAAGGTATGCCTTTCTAGATCGATGTATCAGGACTGTTATTTGGCTCAGCTTTTCCCCATTGCGCATGACAGTGACAAAAGACAGTGCTTGGAGTTCTTCTCTGGCTGACCAAATAGCAGCTATAAAGAGGTCTGTGATGTAAACTGCAAACTGTTTGATTAAGGAAATTACAGTTTTAATGTACAGATCACTCAGGGTAGAGTGCCAGAAAAGATCAAGATCTTCTCTATGACCACATGGATCATAGAAGCCCAGACTGGTTTTTGTTGAAGGGACCTTAAAGCTCATCCAGCTCCAACCCCTGCCACAGGCAGGGACACCTTACACTAAACCATGTTGCCCAAGCCCCTGTGTCCAACCTGGCCTTGAACACTACCAGGGATGGGGCAGCCACAGCTTCTCTGGGCACCCTGTGCCAGCGCCTCAGCACCCTCACAGGGAAGAGCTTCTGCCTGAGAGCTCATCTCAGTCTCCCCTCTGGCAGGTTCAAGCCATTCCCCTTGGTCAGTCCCTACAGGCCCTTGTCCAAAGTCCCTCTCCAGGTCTCCTGCAGCCCCTTTAGGCACTGTGAGCCACTCTAACATCTCCTCTTCAGGAGCCTTCACTTCTCCATGCTGATCCAGCCCAGCTCTCTCAGCCTGGCCCCAGAGCAGAGCTGCTCCAGCCCTCGCAGCAGCTACATGGCCTCCTCTGGCCTCGCTCCAACAGCTCCATGTCCCTCTTGGGCTGCTGCCCCGGAGATGGATCAGGGCTGCAGGGGGGGTCTCCCCATGGCACAGCAGAGTGGGTGGGTTCTGGGTGGGTTCTGGGCTCAAGCACACACTGAAACTGGGAACTTCTCCTCACCCGGCACCCCCAAGCACTGCTCCTCGGGCTGCTCCATCCATATGACTTACAGCCCTTGCCTGGGAAAAGTTTGGTGATTAAAATAGCAAGGGTGGGACAAGCCAGGAAGCAGGAGTTATTATTTTGAGGGGAAGCTCATGCTGGCCACTGGCCCTGTCTATGCCTCTTCTAGCCCAGGGTACTAGTCCCTTGCATTCAGATGCTGCTAGAACCTTCCAGACAGTTTTCACTAGAAAAATAATTCCAGAAGTGCTTTTTTTTTCATTTGATGCATTTGATTATTTTAGCAATATAGTTAAGAAGAAAAATCCTGGCTGCTACCAACACATATCCAAAAAATGAGTCCAGAAACTTCGGGAGTCTCTTGGTTCAGTGAAAGGCATGAAGTATAATCTTGTGATGTGTGATTCTGCTTGGGAAGCAGGAAGGTGACATGTCAGCATGCTGTTCTTGCTTTAAATACTTCACGTGTAACTTTGAACTCTGCTGCCTGTGACTCTTATTAGACCAGCAGGTAAATTCTGCTTGCAGTCATATAAACAATAAATGCTGAATAAGTTGCCTGATGCCATTAGGGGTACTGCAGATTTTTCAGCATTTGATCCTAAACTTATCATTCTTTACTTAGTATTTTCTAGGCTGTTATTTGTTACACTTGATGCAAAGAACATCTACTAACACTGTTGATTACTATTGTAATAATTGAATAATACACCCTGCTTGCTCTTTCCTCCCCTCCATAGTCTTGCATAAATGCAATGAGAATCGTTTCTAGTCAGCTCAGGTGCAAATAGCTGCATGATCTTAACACTGGCCGTACGCATCTCAACATGAAATACAAAGGCTACTCAAAGGTCAAGAAACATCAAAGGGTGAAGACATGGATGTCTGCTGCTTGAACCTTGTTCCCCAGTCCACCTAGTAATTTAGATCAGAGCAGCTTTAGGCTGACTCAGCCCAGCCTTCCAGGGGCACGGTTTTTTCTTAGCTCATGTTGAATGACTGCCAGCCTATTGTTCCTGACTATTGTTGTCTGAAAAGACAACATGTCCTAAAGATGAGAAACAGGAAATGTTCATTTGTCCTCTTTGTGGCACAAGACATTTTCCAGATTCCACGTGCTGAGGCAATTTTTCAGAGGAGGATTTTCCTTCAGAATGCACAAGAGTTGGATCACTGAGACAGTGGTGACACACTCACAAAACTGTATCACATACTTATGTATTTTATAAGAGAAAGCACTACACATTTTCATCTGAGTGCAGAGGAATTGTGCTTCTTACAACACATAAACTGAAATATTTATTTAAATAACACATTAAAGAATATTGCAGAGGTTCTTTTTGGATTTTGCTCCATGCCAGAATACATGGCTCTTCTGAGATCTTTTACAGTAACTTCTATTTACCTTTTCTTCCAACAACTGTGTCTTTGTAGCTTGTTACTTTTCTTCTTCTTAAGTAAAGTAGTTCTTGGCAGTTCATGATCTTCCATCTGTCATGGTTTAAAACCAATCCGCACAGCTTGTTCACTCACTCCCCCTCCTTGCTCTCCCAACTCCCGGAGAGTTAGGAAGGAGAATCCAAAGAATGTAGCTACCATGGGTTGAGATAAGAACAGTTTAATAGCTACGGTATAACACAAATCACTACTGCTACTACTACTACAAACAATAATGATAAAGCCAATAACAAGTGAAGAGAATACAACACCTCACCAGCCACCGACCCATAACTCATCCCACCCTGCCCGACCGAGCACCGACCGATACCTCCTCCATCCCCCCAGAGCTCCAGCCCTTCCGGGTAACTCCCAGTTACATCCTGTGTATGACGTGCTATGGTATGGAATACCTCTTTGGCTAGCCTGGGTCAGGTGTCCTGTCTCTCCTTCCTCCAGGCCTCCCCTCCTCCCTGGCAGAGCATGAGCTCAGAAAAGGCCTTGGACAAAGCAAACATTTGAGCAGTAACTCAAAACATACTTGCTATCAGCAACCGTTCTCAGCCTGAAAGTCAAAACACAGCACTGCACCAGCTACCAAGAAGGAGAAAAAATGACTGCTACTGCTGAACCCAGGACACCATTTTACAAAAGGTTTCCTTTACACTTCATTCCTCCACAGCATGACTGCTTCCCTGCCTAAGCTCTTGGTGGCAGCATGCACAGAATACAAGATTTTTTCCATGTACAGTCCATGCCAGCAGGCTTTGCTCCTGAGATCAGTCCCTTATCACAAGCAAATTGTTCTGCTTGGTCTCTTGCAAACCCAGTCCATGCCCAGCCCCCTCCCCTTGCCTGAGCAATTCAGTGATCATTAGTGAAAAAATAGGAAAGGAAGTCAATCTGGGGACAAGAAGGTGGTCTAAAACCACCAATAAAAATGGCCTCATGTTGAATTCCACTATGCATTTGTATGTATTTCTCAGACACAGAACAGAACCAGAGTGCAAGACCAACGGCAGGTAGGGCAGACAACTGTTCTGTGCACCTTATATCTGGGGGAAACATAAAGACAAACTTAGTAAACTATTGTGCCAGTTAATGGGAAAGTGCTTGTTGACTAATACCCTTCATGTTTCTCCTAAAGTAATGACTTAAATCTCTCAGAAGCAGTGATTTCACTCATGTTGTATTTTTAAAACAACAGAAAAAAGACTTTTCACTCATCAGTGATGTTTTATACTAAATGTACTCTCAAGATTATTACTAAAAATTTATTTCCGTTTATCTGAGGTTGAATACCACCCCTTCCAAAGGCCTCAAGAGCTGGTTGATTACTGTAGGAGCAGAGATATTGTTTTTGAAGGCTACTGTCCTTTAGCCAAAGGTGAAGCACTTACTCATCCTGGTATCATTCAGCTGGCGAAGAAATATGGCAGAACTCCAGCACAGATTTGCATACGCTGGAGTATATAGGTAGGGGAGGGTGGTAATGAAAATGTATCTCTCTCAGGAAGAAAATGCAAATAGTTCGAATTTCAAAATCAGAATTTAGACAAAAAGTCTTTTTTTTGCCTTCAGTCTGCCGATACTGCGTGAACTAACTGTGCTGGACTGGAAATGTGGAATGTAATTCAGAAAGCATGGCAGGATTTTCGATATGCAAGTAATGTAATTGTGGAAATAAAAAGAACACCAACAAAACAGATGGTTTCAAACTAAATGTTACAAGCACTATGGGGCATCGTTCCATTTCTATTGCTCAACAGGAAGTAGTAAGCAGTGAAATAGTGTATTAAATTGATATAAACCACATAATCTGTGTTGGAATTGAATGCATTGTATATAACTGCAATTAAAAATAGCATCTAGAAATGTTAGTGTCCTCTGAGAAATCAAAGTAAAACCTCAGAAGACATGAGGAATGTCTTGAAATGTTTGGAAGAGAGATCATTTTCTTTGTATGTATATTTTTAAGATGAGAAGCATTATGTGTTTCAGAATGGGATCGTCACTATTCCAAAGTCCATGAAAGCGGAAAGGATAGAAGAAAACTGCAAGGTGAGATTTGGTTATGCATTCAAGTCTGACTAACATCCCAGTTACTGCACTTAACACTTAGATTTGCCTGCCCCTTTTCCTAAACCAGTTTTATAATGGGACAACTCAGTTAAAATTGGCAACTCATAGTACCATAAAATTACTACAGTATAGTAGAAACCAGTAATTCATGAATGTCAGAAATTAACTGGAGAGCTAATCACTGTGTATAAAAGAGATATCCACAGAAAGACCTGTTCACGGTTGTTTTTTTAATTGTCAGTATTTACATTACTTATTACCTGGCTTACTGTGAAACGTCCTAATCTCATTCTGGTTAGGTCCTTTTTGTGATAGGTATATAGGTTAAATTGAAGGAATCTATGCTGTGCATAGTGCTATGAAAGCTGTAAAACTCTTGGGGACATCTGAAAGAGAGACTTCCTAAGGATATGGCAGTCCTGGCAGAGCTGACTCTTCCTCTCCCTTCTTCCTCCTGCTCTACTTGAAGGAATGTTTGTAATTCATCACTTGTTTTTTCTCTTCAATTCTCTAAGCTGAAAGTGTGCTTTCTTTGGGGGAGGGGAAACCACAACCATCTTATTGTTACTTCCAAAATTACCACAAGGATATGAACTGTTCAGCAAATCAGGAAGAAACTTTGCAAGAAGGTAGGAAACCTCTGTCTGCTAGTTAAAGCACTCTGTGTGTGTGTGTAGGTGTAAATCAGCATACGTGTAATGAGCTGTTTATATAGCTCCTATTTAACTTAACATGCACACTGCCTTCTGTGGTACAAGCACAGCTCTTTGTTGTACTGTATTGTGAACAGGAGCAGAGAACAAAACTAGGTGAAAAATCCTTCCATATCCATGTTATGTTATGTTATTTTATTTTATATATTTTTTGTCTTTAATTGTTTTATATTCCCTAGTGATATTTTAAATCCACATTAATTCTATGTTTTACAGTGTTTATTCTATGGGCTCACCAATTCATTTCACACAACTGAGGGAATGCATTGCAGAAGAATTTAAAACACTGAGGACGGAGAGGAGGAGGGGAGAGTTATGAAATGCTGCACATCTCCCTTTCTTTGCTTTTTCTTTCCCCCAGGCCAGTGTGTTGGCCTGAGTCTGTACCACCTCTAGTCACATTGGTGAAAGCATGGAACTCACTAAGCCCCCAGTACGTAATATAGTATGTAGTATTTCTGGTTCTGTGACTGGTCCCTGGTTGGAGTCTAAAAAGCTGGAGCACTGAGGTTTGGCTAGAAGCGTCATTCGAGCAGCCCGTGGTTGTTGGATAATGCAGGATGGGAGGAGCTCATCTGGCAGCAGTTCAGGCTCCACAGGATCTTTTAAGTGAGTATGGAGGAGCTCTGACAAAGGCAACAGACCAGCTTTAAGCAGCTTCAGCTCTGAAGCGATAATGTCTGAGTAAGGCACCTGCTAAGAAAACACTGACACCGTCATTCATGTTGCAGGTGTCACCACAGGAGAAGTCAGTGGCTGTAAGAATTTGTGCACGAAGAGAGGTGACTGCTTTCATGTTTGAGGTAGTATTGAGATACTGTGGCACTGTATCTGTGTCTGTATTACCTGATCCATGAGTGTTTTGTCTATGCACGCGTAGAAAAGATAGATACAGCCTTTGCTTTGCTAGCTTTGTGAATGTTCTGATACCTTCTAGTAATTCTATTTGGCTCAAGTTCTGAGGAAAACCACTGTAACACTGAACATTGGGATATAAGTGAAATATGGAGCTCAGGCTTCCAGAGGGATTGCAGTCAGGGCATCCATATACCACTGGCAGCGACCATATTGAGTGCTTTGATGCTACCATTGTCTTTGACCCTTGCCGGAGGCCAGAGTACTATAAAACCATCTTAACAGAGTCTACAAATAAAAATCATAGAATCATAGAATAGGGTTGGGAAGGACTTTAAGATCATCTAGTTCCAACCCCCCTACCATGGGCAGTGACACCTCGCACTAAATCGCGTCACCCAAGGCTCCATCCAACCTGGCCTTGAACACTGCCAGGGATGGACTCGCAAAAGAAGCAGAGGACCTAGGGGAGCCTGTCAGCTTAATGGAATATTTGTCTGTGACAAAATACAAGAACTTCCAGAAGAAAATAAATAAATCTTGGTCAGTTTAAATAACAGAAGCACTCCTAATTCTCTCTATATTCATGTTAACTGTATATGCACTCCCACAGGTATTTGATTTTACAATAGCAGAAGATGATGTTGAAGTTCTCAATGGACTGCATGATGGGAGACATGTTTCCTGGAACCCAAGCCCTGTTGTGTGAATGAAGGTTGGAGCTTTTTCCTTTGTCAGTGATAAATGAGTCAGAGCACATAACTTAAATTCAGGGAAGGTTACAATAACAATATAATTGTAAGATGAATAGCTGCTATTAATGATAACTGAATTTGAAATCCTTAACGTTGACAACAGACAAAAAGTATTTTTGGGTGTAGCAATTTTGTACAGAGATCTTACATGTCTGTCTCAAATCCTGACCAATAGCTTATTGGAGCCTATGCAAAGCCTCAGATTTATGCTATTGACGCTGCATCAGGCCATTTAATCAAAGGGCTTGATTAGATAGCCCTTCTGTAAAAACATAAAAAATGCTACCTACTAGTGTACACCCAGGTATAAAGTGCAAAATAATTTGCCAAGAACCTTGTTAGATGGATACAATGTCTGAAGAAGAAAAAGCTGGGTGAAATGGTTCATACTGTTATTACAGTATTTATACTGTACAATGTACTGCAAATCTCTATCAAAAATAGAATCTCATCGTAATAATCAGTATGAGGCCATCAACAAAAAAGGTTTTATGTATATTATTGCATAATAATGGCCTTGACCCAGAGAGTTCTATGCACATTATTTACTAAACTGTAGGTACAACAAAGTAGAAGTCTTTCCAAAGAAGTCCATGTACAAATAAGCTATCTGCATGGTAAGAGTTGAGCAGCAAGGTCTAAGAGTCATCTTTGTTATTACTGATCTTCTTCTCTTACTGGCAATTCTGGTGAGTTTTGTGTAGCTTTTAGTGAGAGTTAGTTTAGCTTTCATTTGGAGTTTGTCCAAGAAATCTCATTCCTTGGATTTCCTTATAAAATATGTAGGAGACATAGATATATGTAGTTTACAGATCTGGTTTAAGAAATATGCCTGCAGAGTCTTTTATCAGCTGAGTATTCAACTTCTAGTCACATTGGTTTGATATTTTAAGAGTTCCAATGTCTAGAAAGGTATGGAAAATCTGACTGTGATTTATATTGTGTGTGGACTTCCTGAGGCAGTTTTCCCACTGCTGTTCTGCTTTAGTCATATCATGAAACAAAGCTCCTCATGTTTTTTATCAAGAAGTGACTTACAGCAGTCATATATTCTAGTTTTTATCGTTTGGCCTTAGAGTGGAACTAAATCAAATCAGCTAAAATACAAACTTTTTTTCATAACAGCTCCTCAGAATAGTTGGCTAGTTTTTCCTGGTAAATAAGTTTTGTCTAGATTTGCCTCTGGAATCATTAATGTATTACTTAACTTAAAACACAAGATCCTGTATGAAATGCTGCACTCATTAATATCTAACACTATCTCCACAGTAAGATTATTTCATGGAAGCATGACTTGCAGCTTGAAGTGCTTTGGTACCTGAGAATGCCACTTGTGGTGTCTTAAGAACAGCTACGTACCTCACACTAGAGCAGCTTGCTCCAGGTCCTGTCCAATCTGGCCTTGAGCACTGCCAGGGATGGGGCAGCCACAGCTTCTCTGGGCACCCTGTGCCAGTGCCTCAGCACCCTCACAGGGAAGAGCTTCTGCCTTAGATCTAACCTGAACTTTCCCTTTGTGTGAACCCATCACCCCTTGTCCTATCACTATAGTCCCTGAGGAATAAACCTTTCCACCAGTGGTCATCAGCTAATCCTTCTTTCGAAAAGTCACTTATGGAACAATACCTCAGTAAGATGAAAAAGATGTTGAGGGACTCCTTGCTTCACAGTGTAGATGAATCCATAAAATGAGGACTAGAAGTAAATCATGCGCTAAGTATTCCCTCAGTGCGGCTTTTTGGCAGTGAAGACTTCCGTAGAAGTTGGAGTTCTACCTCAGGTTCTCTTTAAAGAAACAGACATCACATCAATGTATTGTTTCCAACACAAATGATGCATACAAAATGAACCAGTTCTTGATGCATATTAGCAAATTCTAGCTTCAGTATTACAAAACCAATGTCAGTTAGGAGTAGTTATGTGGCCAGAAGTCCCGTGTTGGTCAGAACAGCTCTGGGTTTTCTGTGCCTAATTCTAACTGATCACCTGAGCTATACAGACCTAAATCAGATTTTCTTGCTGATCCCCCATATAGATGACTGAAGGCTACAGTGAGGATTGCTTCCTAATTCTTGATAGATTTTCATTGTTGCCTGTGTCAAAGAGTTTCCCAATGGGTTTTGTGCCTGCATCTGCTCTTGGTAGGAAGAGCCAGCATGTTCTTTGATCTGTATCATGGTATTTAAGCAGCACAAGGAGTAATAAAAGGTATAATCAGATAGAAATAGAATTACTAAAAAAACATTCTTCTTAAGGAGCAGTTGTGGCAAGTTACAGTTTTGATCAGATACTTACTAGCTATGCCCAGACTTACTTGTTGGTTCAAGTCTTTTTTCTGTTTTGGTTGTTTTGTTTTGTTTTTTTTTTTTTTTTTTTTTGGCAATTGTTTGTTTGGGTTAGAGTTTTCTGGTTAGGATTCTTGTTTTGGGGGGTTTGGGGGTTTGGGTTGTGGTTGGTTGAGGTTTTTGTTGGGGGTTCAGGGGGGGGGGGGCACAATCTTTCCTAGCAATTCCTTTGCTACCAGGTAGTGGCTATAGAGCGATGGATGAGTTTAATTTTAACTGTGTACTAAGTGAAGAGTAAGGTGAGGCAATAGAAGCTTTTGAAGTGCCAGGACTTAGCTGACCCGTGCTGTCTTTCCCCCAGGTGTGACATGCACATTTACTGTGCCATCACTAGCAGCCGTTGTTTTCTGCTAGAAGCTATAACTGCCCCTAGAGACTTGAACCATGTTATCTCCTGTGTGCTTGGGATATGTCACTGGAGCCTCTTCCTTTGAATACCTTATTCACAAGTATTAGACCATGTTAGTTAATTTAGAATCATTGAGCAAATCCTCTTTTGATTGGATTGCAGAGGCAAAGAAAGACACAGTGGATTTGTATTTTATGCTCCTCTCTGCAACTAAATTGACGTCAGTGTTGTCATAGGTGGTTTTCCTTCTAAGCAAAAGTTGCTGAAGAACACATCACCTCATCTAAATGAACATTTCTAAAGTACAGGCAACTTTGTTCATAGTATAGGGAAACAAGACAGCTAGCAAGAAATTGGAAAATGAACAGCAGTGAGATTTAGGGGTAGCAGTGAGGAGTGATGTTCAGTAGGAGAAACAGAACCTGGAAGACTGAAGGATTTAAATGTGCTGAACTTACAAAATCAGGAAGTTTAACCCCATTTTTATTTCTTGTTTGGTCAGTTAGCCTTGGAGGTGCTCATTTTGAAAGATTTCTTCTTTTAAATTCAGAATTCATCCTTCCAGTGAGTTCTTGGAATTGTATGGGCTGAAATTTCTCCTCTTTTCCAAATTTCTGTAAGATAAACTTTCTCTAGGGAGAAAGCTTTTTCACCTTTATTCAATGCCCGTTTTTAAGATACAGCACTGCATCATTTTATCAGCATAACCCATCATCTTGCCAAAAGGAACAGGGAATACACCTGAAAATATACGCAATTTATCTTCCATCTGATGCAGGTCACTGATGTTAGTTACTGATAGGGGCACTCCTTTCTGGTTGTGATAAATCATTAGTTAAAATAAGCTACAATTTCTCAGTGTTACCCACCTCAATGCAATCAGGAGCAGTGTTGCTCTTAGTGGAAGGGAACTCTTGAAACAAATAAGGAAAGGAAAAGAATAAACTGAAAGTAAGTGGAAAGGGTGAGGCTGTTTTCCAAGCAGCTCTAGCTTCCTGTCTGACTCGGAGTGGCTCCCACTCCTGTTTCTTGCCTGTTTCTGATTCTCAGTTTGTCTGTTATTCGAGGTGGAGGCACCAAAGAACATTTAATTGGAAAAGAATCAAAATGGTTTTGTAAAGTGCATGCTTTAGGAAACTTTGTCTTAAATCAGGCTGCAGAAGCCTCTTTACTACAGCTGTTCCCCACTGCGCATAGGTAAGAAACTAATACCAATAAATGTACAAATCCACCAAACCAAGCAAACTGCATCATGTTCCATTTGCTGAAAACCCCCTGTTCTTGCCCTCTGGTTAACACCAGCTGATTTTATTTTTAAAAGGGCAGTGCTGAACTGTCTTGACAGGAAAGCTATTTTTGAAGGTGGGGATAAGGGGGAGTAGCTCTTGCTGACACTGAGTTCAAGCAGTTCACTCTTTCCATACCGCCACACAGCTTCCAAGGCTTTGAAGCTCATCTCTGCCTTGAGTGCCTTGGGTAGAAATAACAGAGAAGCCAGCCTTCTGGCCATTTTTTGTGTTGCTGTGCTGCGTCTTTTGCTTTACTTCACCTTTTTGCAGCCTCCACTCTAATGTCTGCTCTTTTGAAAGAAACTGTGAAGTATTTGCACTGCCTTACAGTGACCATACCTTCCATTTTTTATCTAAATGATGCAGTGTTACTATTTGTCTTTATGAATGGCTGCTTTGATCTGTTTGCAGCATCACGCAGGACTAAGTGCAACTGCCAGGGCATTATAAAATCGTAATGACTTTGAAGGGACCACAGCATGGGAACTATGTCCAAATCATGCCACTACCCGCTGGGGGAGAAGAAGAGCACAAACCCTGAAATTAATTTGAATAAATGATGCTGATGCTACTTCCCAGTGATAGGACACGTGTCACTCTGTAAACCACTGCAGGCATGGCCAACATTATGGGATGTGCCTCTGCAAGCAACTTTGCATAGATCCATCACACCAGATCTCAATCACTGTGCCAAAGATGAATATTTATGATATTAGTAGTGGCTTTGCTAGCCAATGCCCTTTGAGAAACATTCTGTAGCTGAACTACTCATAGGAAAATCGAGAGTGCATTAACAGCATTATCATTGTATTAATGGTTGCTCTGTTTTTCTCCAGCAAAATAGATTTCCAGGACTTTCTGGATGAGGCGTCAAAATTCCAGGGTATAGAACTAGTGTTAGGTTCCTAACTTAGCTGTGAAATTTGGAGGCTGGAAAGCATACGATTACTTTCACAGTTTCCTAGTAACAAGGGGAACAGAAATTGTTAGGTAGGGATTTTCCCGGGTTTGTTTCTTTCTTCTGTGAGTTCATTCTTTCCTAATGGCTGTCCGTGACCTGGTTTCATCCCATCGAATATCCATAAGTATAGTGTTGCCAAAATGAATTTACAGTAAATCACTTGCTTTGGGAAACAGTGGAGGAAGATTAAGCTAAAGCATCGATGTCAAGGTCAAACATATACTATGGTATAAATTCACTTTCCTGTTGAAAAAATATGTATTTTGTGGAGTAATTATATTAACGAAACAGCAACCAGACATTTTCTATAACATCGTTTGTGACCTTTTTTGCATGATTATTGTTAATGCCTTATAAACTGCATATGACAGGGAGTTGGAGCAAGATAATCTTAAGGTCCTTTCCAACCCAAACCATTCTATGATTCTATGATACAAGTACCTTTGATTCATCTGAAAAATGATCACAGGTAATTTTGGTTTGGTTTTGTTTCCAGGAAATGGTTATTTCACTGCTTCCCTCCCATCCCTACCTCCTCCCCCCCCAAAGCCAAATGATTGCAAAGTTTCCACCTAAGACTTGTGTTTCTTCAGAGCAGCAAGTTAAGTTCAGTTATCATGTCCATTAATGTCTTTAGTTTAGCCAAAAATGTGCATTAAGATTTTAGTTGATGGATTCATATCACTGGAATAAAAAATTAACCTCCAGAAAGTTTTCTAATGTTACATTATACAGTTTTGTTACCATAGAACTATGTATTTTAATACATATGAAGAAAACATCTCTCATGATTAGATATATTAAAGTGTGGTATGGGTTTGGGTGCAATAATACACATATTGCATGTCACTTTCTCAACTACTTCAATGCTTTCCACTTGTGCTTAAACTTTTCCTAATGTTATGCTCAGCTTAGTGATCTAAAAAGGAAGTCCTAATTCCCACAAAAATGAATCCAGCAAACCTTTTACAGTAGCCTTTTAAAACAAAGAAAAAAACATTTAATAATCAATATCAAGAACTTAAACCCAGACCATCTAAAGTATAAAATGATAATACTAAACAATTGTCTGCTTTAGTCTTTGCAGTGTTCTCATCTCTTCTTTTTCTTTTTTTTCCATCCAAACCAGGTTTTGTATTTTAATCTGAAGGGAGAGGATCTGGAATTTTTGAACACTCTGAATATCAACAGAAAATCAATTCCGTTAACCTATCCACTGTGGAAAGGATAATTTAAACCCAGATGGTCTTATACTGCAGAAGTGATGCAACTGAAGCGTTGATTCATTTTAAACTGAGCAGTAAATCTAATTTGTTCTCCTGGGTACTCAGGGAGTATCTGATAAATACCGATCAAAAATCAGGAT
Organism: Melopsittacus undulatus; assembly: GCF_012275295.1. NCBI lineage: Eukaryota > Metazoa > Chordata > Aves > Psittaciformes > Psittaculidae > Melopsittacus > Melopsittacus undulatus. The sequence continues at coordinate 63,545,798 of NC_047532.1, read as the reverse complement.
CAATGGCTTGTATTTACTGTTATGTTAACAGATTAATAAAATAATTTCCTTTAGACTTTACTCACTGCATGTACTTCATTTAAGGTGTCCTTTGAACCAATATGAACAATTTTCTTTGCTTTTCTTATGAATTTTGAAGAGTATTAGTTACTTAAGGGCACATATAAGAGCATGCTGCAGGACATGTAAATCATCAGAAATACTCAAAACGAGGAATATTTTTTCTGGGATTGTGGCAGAAATCAGAATCTGACTTTTTTTCCAGTGTTTTAAACATTCCTTCTAGTCAGGAGAACTTTGGGGGATTCTGCAGGCCACCCTTGGGACTTTCATAGAATCCCAGAGTGGTTTGGGTGGGGAAGAACCCTAAGATTGTCCAGTTTCACCCCCTTGCCATGGGCAGAGACACCTCACACTAAACCATGTCACCCAAAGCTCTGTCCAACCTGGCCTTCAACACTGCCGGTGATGGGGCAGCCACAGCTTCTCCAGGCACCCTGTGCCAGTGTCCCACCACCCTCACAGGGGAGAACTTTCTAAGATCTAACCTGAACTTCTCCTGTCTCAGTTTCTTGGTGAGCAAACCCATTCTGTTTGTACTGTTTCAAGGATCTTCTGTCTTGATCTAGCACATCAGGGAGTAATGGCTCTGGTTTGTGCCTAAGTTGCCTCAGAATGAATAAAAGTACTTTTTGCTTATATAAGGATTTTTGCAGAAGAGGAAGAGGTTGGAGAAGAACCCTTTGATAATGTGTTTTGAGGGGATTTTCTGTATCTTTTCAGGATGGATCATGTTCAGACACTCCTCTGATGCAACTGTGAGTTGGCCACCAGTGCTAGCACTAAGAGAGGATGATGCTCTTCTGATAGTATCAGAGCACACAGCCTTTGGGAGGACCCCAGCTTGCAACTTCTTTTCTGACAAGATCAAAGAATTTTCCTGCAAGGAAATTGCCCTGGGATTAACCAGGTTTCTGAAATCCCCACCACACTAAGTTCTTACTGGAAATTCCACAAGAACTTTGGTTGTCACAAACAATTTTTGTTTGTTTTTTTTTGTACCATGCCCCAAATCACGAGTTTTACTCCTCCTTATACTCAAAGTATGTAAGTATTGAATATACTTATATTCAAGTGTATAAGGGCATATACATATTCAGGATGCCTGTGAACAAAAGTGCCTCTTTATGCTTGTGGACACATTGCAGAAACACTTTTAACCACTTTACCCAGGTCAAATGGCTGTTAATATGGCTTTGGTGCCCTGAAGTGCTCAGTCCTCCTGCTCTTCCAGCCAGACCTGCATTTGGCTTATTCTTGCAATAGCGCATGAATGACATTGTCCTTTCTCCTTATTCTTACTACAGGCAATTCCAGAGCTGAGTTTTCAAAGGACATGTATACACATTGGATTTCTGTGGTGTATTTCACAGAACATGAGCTCAACATGAGCTGTGGCTAGTGGGGAGGTACTGAAGAAAGAGTTCCTGTCCTGGTGGTGGGGATGGAGTATAACCCTGGTATAAAGCACCTCACTAAACACTCCCCAGCATACTTTTGGTAGAAGTGGCTGGACCAACCTGAATTTCCCTCTGTTGTATTTCAGCCCTTGTAAGCAGGCTGGAACCTGCGCAGCCAAGCCATGTGCTAACCTGTCATCTCTGAGGTTTTGCAGAGCCTTCAGTGCAAATCCAGTTGATGGGGCTTCATTTCCCTGATAAGGATGAAGCTGCATTTCAGCTCTGTCTCTGCTGAGATGTCAAGAGGGCTACAAATGTGTGTGGCTAGCTAATTTTAATGATGCTTGTTGTGATACAAACACCCACGTGTTTGGAGTGGAACTGAAATGGCCCAGGTATTTTACACTGCCTCCAACAAATAAGTAGTTAGATGTCCCATCTGTGAGTTGGAGCTCTCGCAGCTGGTTAAACAATAACCTAAACATGAGAAACCCTGTACATCTGACTACTGAAACCCTGAGTCACGCTATCCTTTTTAATTAAAGCATGTTCCTTTAATGTGTTCCTGTTGCTTGAAATGGTGAGAATTATTTCCTAGAGGAAAATGCCTAATGAATGCACCTTTAGTTAGTATTTTCTATCAATTAGCTAAATAAGGGGGGAAGCTTGAACTATCTAGGGTACGTCAGGCAGTTGCAGGGGATGCATATGCCAACCTCAGGCATAATTTATCTGACATGCCTCATCTGACAGTTGTAATTTAACGGCTGTGTTTTCCTCCCAGGCTTGCAGGAGGCTGAACATCTTTTCAAGTTTCTAGCTCTGTGGTGGCAGGGTACATATCTGTTTGCCAGTGTCATTTATCTGAGTCATTCCGGGAGAGGCGTGGAGCAATTGAAGCGTGACTATTAGCATAAATAAAGAGAGGGACACCCTTCCTGAGGGTAAAGTTACTCTCACCGTCAAAGCCAACAACTGCTACTGCTTCTGGTGCGATGCGACCCGAACTAAAAGACCCTAATACCGTGAGCTCTGCTCTATTGTGACATTCTTTTGCATTGCAAATTGAAATGGAGTTAAAGAGAACAGAGCAAGGAAGGAAGCGGAGAAATTGTGCAGTAAGCACAACAGATTGCCACTGGAGTTAGCATTTCATGTACACTGAGGGGGCGGTTCTTCCAAAAGTTTGAAGGGAGGAGTAATTATAAACCCTAAGCTCACTTCTTAGTCTCTGTAGTCTCAGTGCTAAGTAGCTGCCATTGCCAACTTTGGTTTGACAAACAACTTTAAAACTTTTCTTTGTGTTTTCAAACACGTGGGTTTCTTACAGCACGCTCGGAACAGTGGAAGATACGTTTTGCACATGGAAACACCAACCCGTGGTGATGTTTGATGGTGTCCTGGGGCGAGTCCCTGCCCTATGCCCCCCTCCTCTCCCCGGTACCCCCGGGCTCCGGAGGGCTCCGGAGGGCTCCGGAGGGCCGAGATCGAACGCGCTCCTCTTCCCGGCCCCGGCCTGAACCGTGCGGATGGGGAGGAGCCTCTTCCAGGTATTTCCTTAAGCACTATTTACACCGTCCCTCGGGAGCGAGGGCGGGGTGGCTCTGGGGAGCTTTGCTTTGGCTTTATCCCTGTGGCTCCTGCTCAGAGAGGGAAGCGAGTGGGGCTGGGGGCGATGCCCTGCGGCATCCCCGACTCGCGTTCCCCGCCTGCTCCCGACCGCGGGGCGGGTCCCGGCGCGAAGGGCCGTCGGACGAGCCGCCCCGCAGGGAGGAGTTAGAAGGGAACGGGGTGGGGAGCGGCAGCCGCACGAACACTAAAACCTGCGAGCCCCCGGCCCAACCGCAGGAGTTGCTCAGCGGGCGCGCAAGATGCGCAGTGCCGGCGGGGGCTCCGCGCCGCGCTTGAGCGAGGTGAGGCTCGGGGGTTCGCGCACCGCCGCTCGCGGAGCAAAAGAGGAGGGGGGAGCTGTGCGGTACCCGCCGAAGCCGGCCTGGGGCCGCGTCCCGCGTAGGCTGGCGGAGCGGGACCCGTGGGCGCTATAAACGGGAGCAGTGCGAGAAGCAGACTGGGAGCGGAACGGGACAAGAGCGGTGCGAGGCGCAGTTGAGGAGCGGTGCGGGTTTGAGCCCGGGAGCGGTGCGAGGTGCGGAACGAGCGCTGCGGGACAGGAGAGTGCGGGTTGGAGCCCGGGTGCAGTGCGAGGTGCGGGACAGGAGCGGCGCAGGATCGGTGTAGGTTCAGGCTTGTACCTCCTGTTTTACCCCGCTTGCGCTGTGATTTAATAATTCTGCCTGTTCCTGCGAGATTTCACATCTTTAGTTCTCTTTAAATGTCCACTAGAACGTGTTCATGTGTAAAGGGAGTTTCCTCCGTAGCTGTACTCCATCATACCCGTTTCAGAAGTTTGCAATGCTAATTATTCAACTGCAGAGTGCTTTCTTTTGCCGTTCTTTGTTCCAGACCCACAGAAAGGGCTTGCTACCTGCCTTATTTACATCTTTTTTCTTTACTTTTCTAATTTTTTTTCCTTGTAAAGCATGTTCTTTTAGTTAGCAAATACACTCTTTTCCCCTTTGCAGCTTTGAGGTGATCTTTTGCTTACATATATACATCAGTGAATTCACCACTGTTTGAGGTGGCATCGGTAAATGGCAGAATTGCCCCTTCCAAAGTGCAGTCAGACTTTACTAAGGGAAGAAATACAGGTTAAGTAATTCCTGAGAAGGCTTTCAAAGCCTTTCCATTTCTGAATCTCTGCTGTTGTATTACAAGGTGTGTTTCCTACTGAAGAAAAAGATTCACTCGAACTTCTTTCTGGGGAGCTTTGAGCTCTTTCATGTTAGTAGAAGTCCCTTACCCTGCATTTCCCTGCTTGGCTCTGTGTGGCAGGACTTATTTTATTTCATTAACCTATTCAATAGTCCTAAATCACCTTTTAAGTGTTGTTTTTTTTTTTTTAGCAGCCAAACAAAAGCAATTCCTGTGTGAGTACATTTGTTACTCTGATCTATAGCTGGGCAAGCAGGTGGTAAACCTGCATCATTTGTTGCCTTGTTTGCCTGCCCCTGTTAAACTATGTGTCTCCTGTTGGCAGGGCTGCTGGTTCTGAGGCTGTGCAGCAGTTCGGGGCCAGCTGTGGGGCCAGGATCGCGCTCGGCATCACCATGAATTTTGGCACCACTGCGCCGCTGAAGGTCGTCAGCAACCTCGCCAACACTGATGTCAACTATGTCATCAAAGAGCACTATAATTACACAGGAAAGCTAAATGAGAATGCGGACAGTGGAATAAAAGTGACGTCGGTGGTTTTTATCATCATTTGCTGCTTTATAATCTTGGAGAACATTTTTGTCCTGCTCACCATCTGGAAAACCAAGAAGTTTCACAGACCCATGTACTATTTCATTGGGAATTTGGCTCTTTCAGACTTGCTGGCTGGCGTGGCCTACACTGCCAACCTCCTGCTATCTGGACACAAAACATACAGTCTCACCCCCTCCCAGTGGTTTGTAAGAGAAGGCAGCATGTTTGTTGCCTTGTCAGCTTCTGTGTTCAGCTTGTTGGCCATTGCCATTGAGAGATACATCACTATGCTGAAGATGAAACTCCATAATGGCAGCAACAGCTTTCGCTCCTTCTTGCTGATCAGTGCTTGCTGGGTTATCTCTGTGATCCTTGGGGGACTCCCGATCATGGGCTGGAACTGCATCAATCTCCTGTCCAACTGCTCCACCGTGCTGCCCCTCTACCACAAGCACTATATTCTCTTTTGCACCACTGTTTTCACCGGCCTTTTGTTATCTATTGTCGTCCTCTATTGCAGGATCTACTCCATGGTGAGGACTAGGAGCCGCAGGCTGACGTTTCGGAAAAACATTACCAAAGCTACCAGGAGCTCAGAGAAGTCACTGGCCTTGCTCAAGACAGTGATCATAGTCCTGAGTGCCTTCATTGTCTGCTGGGCCCCCTTGTTCATCCTGCTTTTACTGGATGTGGGGTGTAGAGTGAAGTCCTGCCCCATCCTCTACAAAGCAGAGTATTTCTTAGTATTGGCCGTGCTCAATTCAGCCACAAACCCTATCATCTACACCTTGACAAACAAAGAGATGCGGAGGGCTTTCATCAAGATTTTGTGCTGCTGCAAATGTCCCCCGGCAGATTCTGGGACCAAATTCAAAAGGCCCATCATTGGAGGGATGGAGTTCAGTCGGAGTAAGTCTGACAACTCCTCTCACCCACAGAAGGAGGAAGGGGACCATCCTGAAACCATCATGTCTTCAGGCAATGTTACCTCATCTTCTTAGGAGTAACTATGGGGGTGTATTTCAGAGCTGTTCTCTGAGATGGGGGAGCTGAGAGGCCTCCTGCTCATGGTGGCAGTGTTGGGCTAAGTGAGCAAGTAGCATTAGTTCTAGTGAGGCAAATGGTGCACTTGCAAGGCTGGAGGTCAAGAAATGGGACAGACTGTTCTGGCTTGAAAATCTCTTTTCCCTGGAGCATGTTTTGTCTTTGCACTGAGGCAGCTCACGATTGTCGGGCGCATTCATAGCCTGAAATCTCCTTAGTAACTCTGAAAGACTGATGCCTTGGTGAAATGATGCCTGGTGTGTGTGGGAGAAAAGGAGAGGGGGAGGAGGGAGAATGAATCTGTCTTGTTTTTTTTCCCCATGTGAGAAGAATGTGAAGTTATTTCTCCTTTACTTGCAGCAAACCACTGACACAAAGGTCTTTCTGTGCTGAATCTAGTGGTGGCTCTGGCATAGTCGGTCAGAACTGTTTGATTAGCACATAACAAGAAATGAGAGCACACAAATATAACTTAGGCTGCTTACAGCTGTAATTTGGCATCACTTTCCAGAGGTTTTAGTTCATAAGGTGTTATTTGCAGAGTCCAAAGCTGTTGGGGTTTTATTTAGCCAGATCATAGCTGTGAATTTTTTGCTGTTGGCCCATATTACATTTGCAGACCATTGCCAGCAGTTACTTTCACCTGTACAATTCCACTGACTGCATCAGATTCTATGGAGTAGCTCAGAGCAGCATTTGGCCCCATATGTTGACTGCCTTGTTATTCTGTAGCATTAAATAAACTGCATTATTCTGACAAATGCAAGGTAGAGCTAAAGGTCATTTCTCTTTAATATGACTGAAAATAAATCTAATAGTAGAAGATACAATTGACGGCAGCAGGATTTTTGCCTGAGTAAGAAGAGTTAAAAGCTGAAAGGGTGTTTCAGTGTCAGGTTCGTATTCTTTCCAAAGGAAAAGATCTGGAAAGAGTATCTTGGCTTTTAGAAGAATAAAAGCAACTTTGAAGTGAAATGACTATAGATAAATGCACTTCCATAACAAAATGCAATATGTTTTGGCACATTTAATTAATGTTTATCATTTCAGCAAAGATGTATTTTGTCAGTTCATGGAAGAAGTACCTGTCATTAAATTGAATGTATATGTTTTACAGCATCCTTTTTACTTCTCTGTTTTTCTAACCTGTGCTAATGGGGTTGAATGTGTACAATGTAAATAAGTTAATAAGATGCAGGAGTCTTTGTGTGCCTAGAGTATACTATAACGAAAGTGGTATATCTGGGATAGCTGAGAGCAAGCGACTGATTTACAATTACTGGCAGTTCCTAGAAGTGGTATTTTGTAAAGAAAATGTATTGCCTTTGTAGTAAAATTTCCAGTGCAATTAAACTGTTGGGTTTTTATTTTTCTGGTTAAAAAAATAGTATTTAAAATGTTTCTGACTTTTATTGTTCAATTTGCACATAGCTTTATTGACTTCTAAACATTAATAAACTGATTTTTGTAAAGATTCTGGTATTGAATTACTGGTAGCTCTGTGCTGTTGTGGGGCTTTCTTGCCTGGCAGGGTTTCTTGTTAGCAGAAGTCAGTGAAAAAACTGGATTTTGGTACATGCTGCAATTAAGCTGATTCTGCAGGAATGTAAGATGTGTGATGCCCAGCTACAGGATCATGTACAATGCAAAATGAATGCTGGAATGTAATTTTTCAGCAGCACATGCTATATTGATCAAATGCCATTAAAAGAACCTCTACAGGAGTGATTCTTCTCCAAAGGATAATGAAGTACAAACAGAAGACAACCCAGATGTCTACCGATTTTACCCTGAATGTCTAGAATAGAATAAATGAAGTAATTCACTTATATCACTAATACAATTACTCAGTTTAATTCTTAACTCACTGCAAGCATCAAGGAAGTTTATGAAACGCAGAATAGTGACCTCAGCTCTGTAACCACTGCGGCTGCATTTGATCCACCAGTGGCAGCTGTAGTTGAATAGGTGCTGCATTATTTCTTCCATAGGCTTGGCTTCCATTTCCTCTGTTGCAGCCATTCCCTCCCAGTGTTACTTTTAAGTTCCATGGAGCTCATACAGGATGCAGTTGGAGTGTGAAGATAAACCTCACCTTCTTGTACTGTATGTCATTGCTGCACAAGGTTTACTGTGGGAAACGGGAGCCTGCTCACCGAGGAAGGCTCTGGGTCGTAACCTCACTTCCTGAAGGAAATTCCAAAACTGCCCTGAAGACAAAAGACTGGAAACAGGCTGGAATTTCTCTCCATCTGTCTGCCTGTACGGAAGGGATGATTTCATGTGTGCTCACTTCCTAGGCTTTTAATGTGTGACCTGAGCAGGGCTGGAAAAAATGTCAGCTCTGGATTTACACAAAAGATAAAGTTTCTCTTGGCTCAGGCTTTCGTTTGGGCAGGGGTGGCTTATGGCGGGTGCTGACAGTCATGAGGGAAAGCACTGCTTTGTCCCAGGGATAAAGTCACTCCTGTGCAGAGCACCAAAAGTATAGAAACCATGAAAGCCCAAGTTAAGCTCTCATTGTGCTACAGTGAGTAAATAAAGGCACTGTACAGGGATGTCTGAATTTGCAAGGGTGTTTGTATCCAAAGGACAAGGCCTTTCCACTCTTAAAGCCTTACGGGCATTAAGGTTTTTGTCCATGTGTGTCTGAGATCCTGTGACAAGGGATGAGCTATGTCACAGCATGGCTGTGTCACTGACCCTTCCTGACCATTCTATGTTCCAGGCTGATAGTCCACAGGTGAGTCACTTCCCTTTGCTTTGCCTTTGTTTCTGTATGGCTCGCTTATCTATCTCCTGGAACCACACTGCAGGCCTTAGTGGGAAATGACTGTTTTCCCTCTGGAGGTGCCTGACTGATGGGAGCTCCATTTTGGTGGGGAACTCAAAGCCCTACGTAATTCAGGCAATAAAAGAAATGAGAATACCAGTGTGGCATGGGGCCATGGGAAGCATTTCCTGTGCTCTTGAGCATGATACCTGAAATCTATTTCCTCCACAGACAGGCCACATCTAGGCATGTGGACAAGATTCAGACAGAGAACAATAACTGTAATAAAGTAATAACAATAATAAAAGCAGGGGTTCCTGCTGGGGAAAAGAAATAAAAGACAGGCCATTTGTACTGCTCTCCACTTCCTAAGGGGCTACTCTGCAGCTACTTGGCCATGGAGCACCATACACCAACAGATAGGCCAGATGACCAGGGCCCAGTTTGAAGTGTGGATGTAGACAGCACCATTCCCAGGCCCTGGACTGCCTTCTGTGTGCACCAGAAGGGCGTGTGGCTTTGTCCTGGTGTTGGCCGTGTGACAAATAGGCAGAGAAAATGAACTGAGAAGTGAAAACATGCATTATTCCAAATGTCTACATGAAATAAAATAGGCTGAATTACCCTGAGTAACCCAGCACTTCGACTGATGTTCTTTTTCCTCCCTGTTCTTCCAGCGTAAGGAACAGAACAGGGATGGAAAATGATCATCAAATCTGTCTCTTGCTTCCCTGGCAACTCCCTGACCAGGTATGACTGTGTGAGATCCAGGTATGGCTGGGTGAGTATTGGGCAACAGAAGAGCTGCAGCCAAACCACCCTACAGACAGTGCAGTAGGAGCAAACCTTGGACTTGCTGTACAGCACAAGGCAGCCAGAACTAAACCTTGGGGACATAAAAACATAAACGCACTGTTCTCCATCCTTCACTTACTCTGTCACCTAAGAGATATTGGCATTGCCCAACTGTAACATTTCCTAGTTCCTGATTTGGCCTGGAAGATCTCAACAATGATTGCATTCTATATGGGCTGAAGCATTAACAGATGTTGTAACAAGGGCTGGATTGACAAAGCACCTAAAAATGTGGGTAAGTACAGCAGTTCTGTGGAACCTACTTAGCTCTGAAGGGCTGGAAACTCTCTGAGGATGGGCTTTGTCATTCATGGGGTTCTGAAACTCCCCAGGAGAACACCTATTGTATTTTGGTAATTCCACATACCATTTTTCTTGGAAAACAAAATTAATCCAACTACAACTGAACCTTCAATGATTTAAGAAGCAAATAAAATCCATCTAAGTTCAGTCCCTATAGTTTGCTTTCACAGATTTTTCTAGTCCCACCTTTGCAGTTACAGACAAAAAGTGTTTGCTCCTTCACTATCATCTCATTTATTCTCATAGAGCCTGATTTCTTTTTACACAGTCTGCAAGAGTCACAGAGTCGAGACCGTCAGTCACTACTCTATGCATAGGTTTTCTATAATAATGGAACAGTAATTTCATTCACTCTGCACACAGGAGCTAAATATAAGAACATAGAGTACAGCAAACTTACTCCAGTACAAGTTTTCTGCTGAAGTAAGTGCCTCCAGAGCCCTGAAACTCAAGCACCTAATAGAAATAAAGATATTAACCCCCCAAAAAAGTGATTGTTTTTTAGAATTGGGAACAGAAATAGTGTAGATTTATGTGATCACCTGAAGGGAATTAAAACATTAGGAACCCTCCAGTGCAGTAACAGGCTGACACATCCCTCAGGTCTCTGCTCATCCACAAAACCTGAGGGCCCTTGCATCAAAGCAGCAGCTTCCAAACAAAACCCACCAAGCAACACTTGGCACAGCCACCTCTCCTCCCCTACAGGAAAACATCACACACAGGAGTGAAGCAGGAACCATTTCCTTGCACTTGGACACTCTGTGCTGTCTCCATGGGACAAAAAAGCCAGGAAATCCCATCAGCCACACCCAGGAATGCTCCAGCATGGAAAAGTGCTAGCAAAGCCGCGCTGACAAACTTCTGACAGCCCTCTGTGAGATTTCCACCAAGTCTAGTTTAGTAGCTGCATAGTGGAAACCTGATACAAAGTCCAGGCTCTGTGAAATCATGGATCATAGTATCACTATCTGGGATAAATCGGTAGTTGGAATCCTAGTTGACAGCTGACATTTTCTGGTGCTGGCCTGAGCTGTCTGCTAAACGTAGCTGTGCTGTCTTAAGCATAGAAATACTTGGCATAAGCCAAGGCTTCTTGACTTAGCAGGACACTGGTTTACCTGCTGGAATAGTGCCCCAGACAAATTCTTGCCTATATTGAGCACCTACAGTTGTATAAAAGGTGGGGACATGAATTACAATAGGAATAGAATTTATATGGTTACAGGGAAAGCACAGTAACAACTTTGATGATGTGACAATTGTGGCTTGTGGCTGAGGGTGTATGGAAGAGCAGATTTCAGGGACAATAGGGGATGGGGGGTTGTTGGATTGTAGTCTGATATTTTCCGCTTGAAATGAAGGAATACAGACACAAATACATGGTAATACAGATGCAAAGCTGAAGATTTTCACTTGTGAACTCGCTAGATGTGCCATTCTTTCCTGAGCAACTCTGGGCAGGGCCTCCTGAATTCTCCCCTTCCCACAAAGCTATGTGTAGAATACCTAGGCAAGGATGTTTTACAAGTGACTATTTTGAATATTGTGGTGCTATTCAAAGAGCTGTTTTCTGTGACATTTTGAATATGGGGGATGATAAACCAGTCGTTTACTGTGCAGGTACCTGCAATGTTTCCTTGTGCTGTGAGTAACTGGATGTTGCAGCATCACAGTTACTCTTCAGTGGGAGAAAAAGAAATAATTCCTAGCAATTTGTGCAACTCCGTCCCTGTGCTTGGAAGAAGCACCAAGATCTCAGCTGAAAAGCCCATCCTGAAGAGGTGCTGTTATTGAGAACCAACTTGCCAAGGTCTGCACTGTTATCTTTCTTGCTTTCAGGGAAGACACAACTATGACTTAACAATTCCTTCTAATCTGGTGACCATTCAGATGCCAGCTGCAGAAAGAACATGTGAGTCCTTTCCCAAAGGCAAGGCACTTCCAGATGCTTTCAATTCCCAACCCAACTCCCACTCCTACTGCAGGTTTAGGCACAAGATAAGAAATTGTTTGTAGCGAGTGCATCATTTCTCACTCTGATCAAGGTTATTTGGTCAATGTATGTTTTGAACAAATCCTTTATGCACAGAGAGGTTACTTCAAAGCAGACTACAGCTCTGCTCCATAAAGTGTTAAATCCCTCTCACCCCCCTTTAGCAATTCAATACATTTTGCATTATATCAGCTTTCTCCCTGGCTTTATACATCATACCACGGATGCTGCTTACATAAATGTTAACTTTCACCTCAGGGGCTGTCCATTTCCCATGCAAAAGTGGTTGTATTTTATTCTCGTAACTAACATAGGGGTGAAGGAGAAGATCTTGCCTCCACAGCTGAGGTGACAGTGAGGGAGCACTGCATCTTCTAACTTGAAACAGTTCATTTGTAGATGAAGAGTCAGGGCTCTTTAATGACACAGGGTGAAGTTCTGCTTTTCACTAAGCTGGCTGAAGACTGCAGAGGCGTTGCAGAGGGTTTAGAGGACAACAAAGCGAGGAGCTTTAATAGGATAAACTAACAGAAAAGGCTCAGTGAGCAAAGCCTTTTCCCACCAGAGAGGTGAGAGTGGGGGAATACAGCCTTCAACCCTGCAGCCACACTGTGTGGTACAGAAAGAAAACTTCTTAAAGCTTCACACAGAAAGCTGATGCTACCTATAGAAACCAGAGCATGTCGAGATTTCAGATGAGGATCTACCTGGATCTTGATGTCTTTCACAACATAATGAAATTGGGGTTTTAACTGGTTTTGATTCAATTTCTTACCAGAGGCATGGCTTCTGTAGTGGCACTGAGGTCACATACCACCAACTTGCACCTCCCAGTACAGTGTCAGTGGATGGGTGCTGTGGGGGACAGTGGGCTCTTGGCTGTCAGACAGAATGAGGAGCTGCTCCATGTGGATTATGCTGAACTGAAACCCACCCTCTCTGCCTCTCCAGGCTGTTTTTGAGGCCACTGAAACCCCTGAGCACAGTGGGCATGGGGAGAACAACAGCAACAAACCCCCAAACCAAAACCAAATAAACCCCTGAAAATTACTTTTATCTTGGCAATAAGTAAATTAATAAATGGCGTGTGCTCCAGGTTAATGGGTGTTGAGCCTGAACATTAGAGATAAGTGTTAGAGGTGTAAAAGATATACTAATATTCTTGGGCTATTATATAATGATGCAGAGCCTGGAGCACAAGTGTGATGGGAATGGCTGAGGGACCTGGGGGTTCAGTCTGGAGAAGAGAAGGCTCAGGGGGGACCTTATTGCTCCCTACAACTGCCTGACAGGAGGATGGAGCCAGGAGGGGGCTGGGCTCTGCTCCCAAGGAACAAGGGATGGGACAAGAGGAAACAGCCTCAAGCTGCACCAGGGCAGGTTTGGATGGAGCTGAGGGACAATTCCTTCCCCAGAGGGTGCTCAGGCATTGGAACAGGCTGCCCAGGGCAGGGCTGCAGTCACCGTCCCAGCAAGTGTTCACACACTGTGGAGACGAGGCCTCAGTGCCATGGGTTAGTGGTGGCCTTGGCAGTGCTGGGAATGGTTGGACTGGATGATCTTAAAGGTTGTTTTCATTCTGGTTGATTCTGTGGTTAAAGGGCAGCAGCTGTGAAACAGGTCAGGCCTTCACAGAGTCAGTCCTTTCACTGGAAGTACTTCAACACTTGTGTTTACTGCTGATTGCTTCACTGGCAGCACCACATCTCCTGCCTTAAGGCAAACCCAGCCTTTCAAGTGCAGTGAGGACACTGGTGGGCTAGGCTGCTCATAACCCTTCCTCAGGTGGCAGAGGCAGGTCCTTCTGGCCTGGGCACCATGGCTCCATCTGGCAGTTCTGTTCAGTGAGCAAACCTGCAGCTCTGGGGCTGGGTCCAGAGTGGGGAAGCAGGGTGAGGTGGGGAACACTGTCTTGTGTCCAAGAAGGAGGCCCTTGAGCCTAGCTTCCTTTGTGCTCTCACAGCATGGTGGGCTGTGGTGTTTGTGTGAGGATGGTGTAGGCCTACAGCATCTCTGATGTGTTAGTGTGCTTATGAAGCTCTGTGTGGCAGCGAGGCTGAAGTGTGGTGAGAGTGGGTGATGCTGTGTAAACCTAAAGCTTGAGCTAACAAATTCTTGCTAGCAGGGGGGTTAACTGCAAAGTCTGCTGAGGCCAAGTGCTAAAGCTGTAGCAGAGAGCAAGGTACTGTTCTTGTTTCAGGCTTGCCTTTACTATAGGGTGACAAACCCATTGGCTGTGGTTCACCTGTGGGCAGCCTTCTGGGAACAAGCTATCGACCGAAGGCACAGAATAGATCAGTACCATCATACATTGACACCCTGAGAATTAACAATACACATGAATGCTTATTGAGGCAGAGTACCCAGCTTTCTCACCCCGGTTATCAAGCAGCCTCCCACCCATCTCTGTTGATCTTGTGTGCGTTTATGCAGATACATTATAGAGCTAAAATAACCACAGTTATTTTACGTGAGCTTCTTTCTGAAGCCTCACTGGGACTTGTTAATTTCATCAAAGCAAGTCTATTTGCAGGGCCAGAAGGGGTTGCAAGCAAGTGAACCTGCTCGGGGCCACTGGAGGAAGCAGTATTCCTGGAGGACATGCACGTGTCCCTGCACGAATGAGGTATGGCTCTGAAGATGCTTGTCTTCAGATAGCAAACAGCAAAGCGTTTGAAGGTGTGATGAAAAGCATTTTGGTGTGTGCCACATGCAGTCTTAGCCTTGAGTGTGGCCTCTCCTCTCTTTCTGTTATGAGAAATCAACCTAACAAAATTCCTCCTTCCCTTCTACATGAATGTCATTGTTATAATACAATGAGTCAGAAAAGAAACAACATGAACTACAGGATAATGGCAGTCTAACCACCAGCATGAGTACCCCACCCCCATCCATCAGTCAACTGCAATGATTTTACTGTGTTTCCTCATTATTTGGCAGTAATTTAATGAAACTGAAAGTGGAGGAATCCCCACAGATCAGAAGTAGGATTTTCACTAATAGAATTGCATTCCTGAGACCTCCTATTCAGAGCCAGGGAACTGAGAAAACCTTGTCATCTCTGAGCATTGCCTGGATACACTGAACAGGTCCATGCCTGCCTAGGTTTTGAGGTAGTGGAGTGATGGCTTTAACCTTTTTCAGAGTTTTGATGACATAGTGAATGAGCCCTTATGACAGTTTATGTTTGATACATACTTTTCATTGCATTTAAAAAGCTTGCAGAACCTGCAGATTTAGGGAACACTGTAATCCCTAAAATCTGTTGTGCTGTAGGAGTGGGAAGCATGTCAAAATATGAACTCATTAGATGAAGGTAGAAACAAACTTGTTTTAAGTTTCTGCTTGCTTCTATCCCAGCGTAACTGGCTGCTAAGCTGGCTTTGGTCTCTGTGACCCTCTGGCACATGGACTGGAAATAGTCTATTTAAATGGACAGCACTTAGGGGCTGGTGTTAGCCCTGTTGTTAGACTTGGGATTTTACACAAGCCCTGTGACTTAGAAGAAGTTTTGGTTTAACAGAGATGGGCACAAGCATGATTCACAAGGGATTCATGAACAGATTTCCCATGTTGTCAGGATAATAGGGGTTCAGTCATGCGCAGGTTGTATGTTGCTGCTGTGTCCATTACGAAGAAAGGTCTGGCCTGTTTGACTAGTTGTGGTTGAGCTGCAGAAGTTGCTGTTGCTGATGATACATGAGAGGAGAATGTAAACACTGTCAGTTGTCTGCCTTTGACTTCTTGTTCTAAATGACCGTGTGCATTTGGATCTGAGTTAAATGCGTGTGACCTAGAGAGGGGTTGAGGGAAAAGGCTTGAACTTGCATCTGCCTTGATCCTAGCAATCTTTAAAACATGGCCACACTATCCTGTGAATTTGTATCAGAGCTCACAAAGGTAAAGTTTGTAAAAGTGAGATGAAAAGCAAAAGGAGGACTGGAAGAACAGGCTGCCCTTCTTGTTTCCATTTGTAGCTACATGTTTCTGGAGGTTTGTTTTTGATTTAATTTACCTTTCACATGGAAGGTATGTCAAGTGCAGACACATCTCCTCTGTGCTTTGACCTGGTTATCTGAGCCTGAAAGCTGTCTAGCTGGGTAACCACAAAGCAGTCTAAGCTAATGTACTGTATTTTGTATGCCTGACTAGTTTCAGTGGTGCTAACATGGCTAGCTGGTGCCTGGACTTGATCTGTCTTGCATCCTGCCAGCTCTAGATACTCTGATTTAACTGCCCCCAGGCATGCAGATGTACCCAGAACTGTTTTGATTGCAGAGACATTACTACAGTTCCATTTGTGGTTAGGAGAGCTTTTCTATGTAAAGGGATGGGGGAGCTGAAATTACAGTTTCCTTGTCTTCTCTGGAGAAGGATGAAAAATTATGCTTTTTGTCTTGCTTTTCAAGTGTTATGTTCCTTCTGGCTCCTCTTGTTGTTTTTGTTTGTTTGGTTTTTTGTTTGTTTGTTTTTTGTGTTATTTTTTTCTTTTTTTCAGTAGGTCAGGCATCATTCCCCATTACTCCTTGTTCAGTAGTCTGCAGGATCCTGCTGGTTGGTTTCTCAAAGGCACATTTTACTATTATACAACAGCAAGGGGACTAAGAATGGAAAGCATCATAAAGCAGAAAGGACCCTACAAGAGCTGTAGAGGGACAATACTCAATGCAGATCCTACACTCGGGTCAAAATTGTTCCTGGCAAAAGGTGGTAGAAATTCCATCAAGGTTGTAAAAGTTCAGCCCACTTACACCAGATCTGCATCTGATGTCCCAGTGGTCACAGCCTCACACACTGATGCTAGCTCTGGATCAGACCTTGACCTCTTTCTCCCAATGAAAGATTTACCATCAGAATGGTGTTGGAACTTTGGTGAAAAATAAATGATTGTCACACTTCTTAATTCTTCCTGTGCTGCTCCTTGCATGTTGGCCCAGCCCTTGCTCCTAGCATGAAAGGGAAATCCTGCAAAGCTTATCACACCTGTAAGTTTCAGAATGAGGATATGAGACAGAGAGAGAACCCAAACCTTAGCCCCACCCTGTCAAGCACGGGTGGATGTTTATTTGAGCAAACCCAGATGGTCTGTATCAGCAGAAAAGAAACCGTTTTGCTCACTCATTCTTGAGAATCCAGAATAGTGCAAAAGGAGTGAATGGCAGTTGTGTATGTGTTTATTTCTCCCCATTTGCTCTCTACAAATACTTGACAGGAGGTTATAGTGAGGTGGGGTCGATCTCTGCTCCAAAGAAACAAGCGATGGGACAAGAGGAAACGACCTCAAGCTGCATCAGGGGAGGTTTAGATGGAGCTGAGGAACAATTCCTTCCCCAGAGGGTGCTCAGGCATTGGAACAGGCTGCCCGGGGCGGGGCTGGAGTCACCGTCCCTGCAAGTGTTCACACTGTTGAGACGAGGCTCTCAGTGCCATGGGTTAACCTCAGGGTTACTGGTGGCCTTGGCACTGCTGGGGACGGTTGGACTTGATGATCTTAACAGTGTTTTCCAACCCTGCTGATTCTGTGATTCTTCGATTCATTCCAGTCATGCATCAGGGTCAGCAGCCCTGCTGTGCTGCTGGACTGGTCGGATTATGGAGTCAAGGAAATGGTTCAGGAGCAAAAGTCTTTCAGGATACTTCCCGGTACACCTTGCCAGCTTCTAGCCGCGCAGGAGAGAGACGTTGGTAATCCCTTTGTCTTGAAACAAACTTCCAGAGTTGGTACAAAGCGGTGGGAGCTCGAGCTGAGGATGTTGCCGAGGCCTGCGCTGCGGTGGGATGCGACGGCCATCTAGTGGGGGTGCTCAGGAAGCATCCCTGTGCAGGGCTGTCTCACTTCCGTGGGCGAGCACTCGCCGAACAGGCAGTCGGGCACGGGAGACTGAAACTTTCCCTTCTCCTGACTCTTGTAATCGAGTCCTGGGTAGCGCGATGTCTTGACCCCCTGTGATGTTTTCGTAAAGAAATACAAAATCAAATGCGTACAGTGAAAAGATTTAGAGCAGTTGATAGGTCACAAAATGTAATTTTTTATAGGGGAAGCTTTCAGTCTTCTCTTCCTGGACTTCCCACAGTATACAGCAATACAAAATCCTGTCCACAGGATTCTTTTTCCAGCACTCCAAATTCAAGGAAAATTTCATAATACACAAGCGACTTCACTGTTCTGCCCTTCTCCAGGAAGAAAGTAGGTGCTATTTTGTCAGAGACTGTTCATATGTGTGCTCTAGTCTTTGAAGAGCTCCTTGATGTCTACAGCTTCTCTTCCTTGTGGAAGAGGAAACATGGAAACTTGCACATGCACAAACAGAGGCTTGATGAAGGTCATCAGATGAAATTCAAAAGGAGAATTTTAAGCTGAACACCAGGAAAAATATCTCACCAGTGAAAAATATTTTTTAGTGACTTTAACCTCCCTATGGAAGAGTGGAAGCTCTGTCTGCTGGAGTATTTAAAACTACTGTGGAAGTCAAATAAATGTGCAGTAGAAACAGTTTTGCCTTGGCAATGAAATAGAACAGATGGCTCAGCAAATGTCATCCATCTCTAACATCTATGGTTTTGTCTGTAAGATATTAAGTCTCTAGAAATACCCTGCGCAGGGCTTGTGTCAGCTGAAGCTGTATAAGCTGTCACAAAAATCTGTGTCCCTCTGGGTTTTATTTAGTTTTCCTTTTAGAACAGCAGTAATGGTTAAAGTACAGGGAGGGCATATGCTGGAGATAAGTAGCTGGCTGGGATTAATGATGCTTGGTTGTATGCTGTGCCGTCAGTTGTTCTGTGAATTGAAAGGGTATGACTTCTGCCTCATTTTTATTACTTATAAGGAAATGTTCCTTCGTTCCCCACCTAGACACAATCAGCCTGTAAAACTCATATGCTCACTTTGGTCCCAAATTGTTAAGTCGTAGGTTGGATGCCTGTTGCTGTTTATGTATATAACTTGATTGGCTCAGATACCCTTGGAAACAGAATCATAGAATCAACTAGGTTGTAAATGACCTTTAAGATCATCTAATCCAATCATTACCCAGCACTAACCCATGTCACTAGGGGCCTTGTCTACAGGGTTTGTGAACACTTCCAGGGATGGTGACTCCACCAGTTCCCTTTGATAGTGTTAATTTTCATGGCAAGGCTTCAAAGTTTTACACTGGAAGTTGACCTGGCAGTGAAAGTAATGATGATATGAATGCTTTTGCAAAATGCATGTATGTTTTCATGCATCCTATACTGCTACTATGTATTGTGCCATTATATATATTGCTACCTGAAGGCAGTGTTAAAGTTGTAAAGTCAAACACTCAAGAGGTCAGAAAACCCTGAGTACCTCTTGCACCGCAGGGGACCCTGGACTTTGGCAAGTGACTCCTGGGAAGTCCCACCTGGTGTGCTGCAGCCTTATCTGTAAGCTAGTGTTCTTATGGTTTCATTGCCTGGCATGAAGTGCTTGAATGTGCTCAGTGGGAGAGACTCCTCAGATCATTCTGGTCCCCAAATCCATTAAATTTTTACTGATTTGTTTAAGATTCTGGGATGATTTAGTTGGTTTTTGGTGGTGATAAAGCATAATAAAATTGTATTACTCAGCTGGACCCACTTCAAAGATGTAATGGTCATCATACATGTCAGAACTTCCCAGTGGAAGTGAAACATTTGCAGTGATGAGAAATGAGTGATTTTGAAGTTTTCCCTTTGGGCTTTTTCTCCTCCCCTCTCCCCCCACCTCCCAGCCACTTTCTTTGTCTGTTGCAGACAGTCTGTGGTAAAAAGCTTCAAGCAGAAAGCTTCAGGTTTTCACATGAGAAGAGTTTAAGGGAGAGTTTACAATTGAAAGATGTGCTGTCTGTGTATTTTATCACTTTTCATTTATGTATTTTGAACCATGGACCTCATTCTCTCTTTTTTTTTTTTTTTTTTTGTAACAGAATGCTTCAGTTGTACAGAACTGGACCAAAATTTGTAGTAGCATAGATAGCTTTTGTTATCATTACCCTTGTATATTTTAAAACAAATAAAATGCTAGGAGGGACATTCTCAAATATGTGTGGTAGATGTTTTCCTAACTGCTCTTTGCAGCTTTGAAAGCCTCCTCTTTAATACAGAATCCTTTGCAGCAAGCCCAGGAGGCAGAAAGGGATTGTAATCCAAAGCACAGCTCTAATGCACATCTAGAAACTTGTAAAAATGAAGGGTGGTGAGGTTGAAGCCAATACCAAAGATAAATGTCAATTAAAGGGCTTCTAAGAGGCAGGTTTGGTACTGGTTTAAATTGCCCTTTTAGAAATGCTTTTAACAGTATATGATAAGTGTATGTTTAAAGGAGGAATGTAGCTGGGATAGGAACTGATTAAAAATTAATTTGTAATAACAGCATGAAAGGAAGAAGAAGACAGGCTAATGTTTTATTTAAATGGCTTCACCATCCTATATTTCTCTGGTGTAAGTTTTGTTATGAAGGAGAAAACCATAGGATGCAATTCAGTCAGACCCTCCACAGGGGGTGAAATATTTCTTTGAGGAAAGTACTTTAAAAAAACCCCAAACTTTTCTAGATACAAGACTAGCAGTGTCAAAGCACAAAACTAGGAGACATTGGATTAGTTTCACATATGATGTCATTTTTCATCAGTAAAGAAAAAACACAAAGGTGAAGCTTTTCACTAAGTAAATCCAAGCCCAGAAAAAGTGCTTCATTATGTCTAGGGCAGTATTCTTGCATTCCAGAATCATGGAATCCCAGATGGTGTATATTATCATAATTGGGGGCTACAAGGATGCTGGAGAGGGACTCTTCATCAGGGACGATAGTGATAGGACAAGGGGTGATGGGTTCAAACTGAAACAGAGGAAGTTTAGGTTAGATCTAAGGCAGAAGCTCTTCCCTGTGAGGGTGCTGAGGCGCTGGCACAGGGTGCCCAGAGAAGCTGTGGCTGCCCCATCCCTGGCAGTGTTCAAGGCCAGGTTGGACACAGGGGCTTGGAGCAACCTGCTCTAGTGAGGGGTATCCGTGCTCATGGCAGGGGATTGGAAATGGATGAGTTTAAGGTCCTTTCCAACCCAGTCTGGAATTCTATGATAGTGTTGATTATGGGGAGGAATGACTTCAGAAGAATGTTGTGGTAATGGGGTGGGTTGTGTTTAGTGTTTTTGACATGTTCTTTCCTTCCTCGTTGTCCTCAGGGCAGCTGGTGTAGTACAGGCCTCCTTCTGGTTTGGATTAGCAGCATCAGCTCCTTTGTGAATGTGGTTTTGTCGAGCTCTCTTTCTTCTTGTGATCTCCACTTAATCTTGAAATCAATCAGTCATTCCTAAGGCCCTGAGGAGTGTAGGTGGCAAGCTCTTGTGAGCAAGCTGGAAGGGCTCAGACACATGCAATGTCTGCAGAAAGGTTTTGAAACCTAAGGTGAGTTAGGATTTCATCCACTTGGATCAGTCCTATATTTCCACAGCATGTACATAGTATATGTGAACTGCCTCTATCTATGAATGTGGCAGTCATATTTTGCCAGGTATGTTTCTAACAGTAGAATTCAGCTTTCATTTAGACAGTTTTGTAATAGTGTAATTCCCTTGATTTCTGCAGAGATTCTTTTTATTTACTCCAGTTTCAGTGGGATTAGATTGGACCTCAGCATTTATATAGTCGAATGAAGTCAATGCTGTACACATAAGATGATTTTGAGTAGGTACACTAAACAAAGCCCAACCCAAGTGTTACTGCTGAATCCAGGAGGAAAATGGTCTTCTGTAGGCGGTGGGGGAACCAGTTTTGCGCCGTGAGTTAAGGCAGCGCTGGCAGTGCTGTATTTTTGCTGTGTGTTTCCAGCAGAGGGCAGGTAAATAACGCCTTTCCCAACATCTAGGAATTGTAAAGGAAAATTCCACTGTAAAAACATGAGCATCAAATTTCATATATTGCAGCAATAAATTATGGCTCTGTAAAAAGAAGAAAAAAAATACAATCAAAACAGGCTTTTCCTATGAAAGCAAAGACAAACCCCAAAATTTGCAATATCAACTTTTTAGTTGGTGCTTTAGCAGCATCCTTTCTTTAACCTTACTCTCTTCATATATTTAATCTTATTCTCATGACATCAGCTGTTTTCCTTCCAGTTTTTCCCTCTTTGGTTAGTACTGTAATTTTCTAGCATTATATAAATGATACATAAGGAAGGGGAAATTATATCTTCTGTCAGTGTTCTCTGTTGTTCAAGGTCTACTCTTAATTTTTCCTTAGCTGCAGATTCTGGTTATCCACAAGTTTTGTTCCAGCTGGTACTGCAGCACACATCGCATGACCCAGGCACAGCAGATGCTTGTCCCCTGGACATCCATTGCTCCTTTCCTGAAGTAAAATTTGAGGAATCTCTGGATCTGAGAATTTCAGTTGGTTTAGTTATAAGCAATCTATCTGACGTGCCTTTTCAGTATCTCACCAGACTGATCATAGAACAGGTCTGACACAGAATCTGTGGCTTCTGGGAGAGTGGAAGGTAATGGTCAATGGCTCAATGTCCAGATGGACACCAGTGACAAGTGGCGTCCCTCAGGGTCCATACTGGGACCAGCACTGTTTAATATCTTCATCAATGACATAGACAGTGAGATTGAGTGCACTATCAGCAAGTATGCAGATGATACGAAGCTGAGTGGTGCAGTTGACACACCTGAGGGACAGGATGCCATCCAGGGGGACTTGGACAGGCCTGAGAGGGAGCCCATGCAAACCTCATAAGGTTCAATGGGGCCAAGTTCAGGGTCCTGCACTTGGGTTAGGACAAACCTTGGTATCAATATAGGCTGGGAGATGAAGGGATTGAGAGTAGCCCTGAGGAGAAGGACTTGGTGGATGAAAGATTGCACATGGCAGGGACACCTCACACTAGTCCATGTCATGGCACTGGCCAAGGTACACAAAAGGCTCTGTCCAACCTGGCCTTGAACACTGCCAGGGATGTGGCAGCCACAGCTTCTCTGGGCACCCTGTGCCAGCACCTCAGCACCCTCACAGGGAAGAGCTTCTGCCTTAGATCTAACCTGAACTTCCTCTGTTTCAGTTTAAATATTCAAAACTACACTACTTTGGGATAGGAGAGGAGTGTGGTGGATCCAGCAAGATACATCCCAAAATAGGGAAGTCCCTGCAAACACTGCCAGTACTCTTGCAAGACTCTGAGGAAAGAATATGGGAGAGATTAATAACTCCCATCACAAAGCACTGCAAAGGAGAAGGGTTTCATTAGGGAGACAGGGCTGGGAAGCTGACAAAGCCAAGAGAAAGGTGAGGGGTCTTACATATCAGGAGATTAGGAAAAGATAGACAAAGGAATATTTGGACTTCAGTATTACCTATGCGCTGTTGAAAATTGAGCAGAGATGCTAACAGGGTGTACTGAGCAACAGCTGTAATGGATTTTAACCCTGTCTTGAAGGAGGCTATGGGACTTGGCTCAGCACAACCACATCTAACTCCCTGATGCCCAACATCCAGAAGGGAGATCAGATTAACAGGCTGGGGAGATACTCTGGGTCTCTTCTTGAGACTGCTCCACCTTGCAGACATAATTTTCATACCACATCTGTCCAGTTTCAGAGCTTGACAGAGGTGGAAGTTGAATAGCTGCTTGTTTGCGATTCCTAGGGCATTCTGACTGTTTCTGTGGAGATAGGAGAAGAGTAAGATGTGTTCTGAATAGAAACAGACTCCTTCAGTAAGAAAACAAGGATATTTTCATGGGGCAATAGAAGTGTTGGAAGTTAACTCCTAACTGGCAGATGATGTTGTGCCTGCACAACAGCGACAGGCTTTTTGCAAGACACAGGGCAATTTTGTTTTAATCCACATAGGACATGTAAAGCCACTTGAGTCGTTTTGTCTGGCTCCCAGCAAGGGAGTGGTGAGTTTTGAACTGTTTGGAACAGACGGATTAAAAATCAGACTGTTGAGATAAGAATGAGAAATTTCAATGCAGATGAATCAAGAAGTCACCTTTATACTCTAAACTGCTTCTCCCCCCCCACACACCTGTGCCCAGCATACAGCTAAACTTTCGCATAATCTATCCTAGTCTTCTATGACTAATAACACCTTCAGAATGATCTTGCCACACTGTCATAACCATGAAATTCTGCTCTGCAAATGGAAGATGAAGATATATTAGGAAAGGTTACAAGGAGATTAAAAAAAAATAGGAAAGATGATCTGGTAAGGGAAAACTACTTTTGTCCAAAGTAAATGTGACTGCCTAAACCACTTCCTATTGACCTATGCATTTCTGTGGCCTATGAATTCTAACTCAGGTGTAAACCTGGTTTCCTCTGGAGATACTAGGGGATCACAGTTTACCTAAAGTGTCATGAAATGTGATCACTTCTGTGCATTCTGTTTAATAATTTACTGACACTGTTATTCTCCAGTTGCAAAGAACATAAAGGAAAAGTCATGAACACCTTATCTTCCTCTCAGTTAGTTATCTTCCTTTCTTTAGCAGCTGTTAAACCTTTGAAACATCTGCTTTTGCAGTATTAACCTTAACTACAGGCTTTTTAAATATTAGCCTCAGCGAAGTGCTGGGAACTGAAGAAAATTTGCTGTTGTTTTAATTGCCTCTTCATGACTGATGACAGATTTCTCAACATTTCCTGTAACTTTACAAGATGTCCATTGCTTGTTTGTGGTTTGGGGTCAAGAATATCTAACAAGAACACCATTTTTCAATGATGTTTCCCACCCCCAGGGTTTTTCAGATTTATTCACAACATTTGGTAAATATTCAAACGTGTTTGTGGAAATTGTAGATTCTTTGGCAAAATTGTAGGGACTTTTTTGAAAGCTTTTTAGCTTTTCTCAATCTGGTTGCCTGGAAAAAAGCCAGACAATAATATCCTCACATATCAGCCTGTGCAGTAGCACGAAGTCCTACTGTTTCTATGACAACAAATAGCTTTTTTTTTATCCTGTCCTGAATCAGTTCTATGAAGGACAGAAACCTGTACAACATATTATTGGGAACATTGCAAGCCTTCTGGATTTGAAAGCAGACACCTATAAAGCCTCCTATTTCTCAGCCTTTGATTATGCTAATGCTATAGTAATGAATTGACTTTGGTGCAGCATGGAGATGCCTGAATGAGCTTCAGGTTAGGCAGCTCAGGTACAGAGAGCAATCTACCCAGTGCATAAGGAGCTGTACGTTCATTTGATCTGCTGAGGAGTGACTTACGTGTGTTGGTTTGTCTTGCTCACATGCTTCCAACTGAGTTGCAAGGGGCTGTAGTACAGAAGGGAGTTTTCCTGAAAGGAAAAGACCCTGATGGATTATTTCCTTCCCATCAGCATTCAACAGGCTCACATATCACATGAAAATAAATTACTTTGGACTAACAATATGCAGGGGGACAGGTGGCAGTGCTGCTGTGTCCTGACAGTGTAGGCTTGCAGCCCTTCAGGTGCCTCCTCTACATCTAGTAACAGAGCTGGTAGAGTGGTAGCCCTTTGTAGGACTCTCCCTAGACTCCTTGTAACTTATTGGAGAAGACAGGCATCTTGCAGCTTGCCTTCTCTAGTGACAACAGCAGCAGTCAGTGAGCATGGCTACATTTACCTTCAGTTTGCACTCTGCATCCATACAAACACACTTCTCACCCATGTGCTGTTACAGCTTTAAAATAATCTTCCTTTGTTGCATGAATGTGATGAAATACTAATAGCCAACAGCAGGAGACAATCTTTTCTTCTGCATCATCTATTGAGATTTTAAGCTCTGAAGGGAACAAGTTGTGTCGAAGTTGATGTTGAACAGACTGTTACACCTTTTCAGTTGTTAGTGTTGTGTGCTGTGGCATGCATCTGTAAATGTGATTCCATGTGTTATGGAAAGAAGGCCTCTTTTTTTTTTAATCTATTTTACTTCACAACTTGGTGTGCTGTGTTTATTGAAGCCTTTCCAAACTGCAAACTAAATCAAGAAAACAGCTTCCCTTTACTGTCTTTTAAACAAGCACTCTCTTTTATTAAAACACAATCACTTTACTGGTGTAAGACATGAAAGGACAAAATGAACAGTAGCATAATGCTACTAAAGTCTTTTCCTGGAGGAAAAGTTGTTAAAATTCCAGCAGGGTGTGAGTTTGATTCTAGAATACATGATATTTTCTTAAGCGCCAATGCGCCAACTGTACTCTGTATTATATCCTGGATTCTGCACCTGATAATAAGGGATGTAATTATTAAATAGACGGGAATATACACAGCAAGAAATATTAGTATTCCAGATGTAGTGATGGGCAAGGGTTGAAATACCCCCTTGTTCCTCAGGGACCTCCAGCGTCATGCTAGCATCCTACTGAAATTCAGGTCAGGTATTTAGAACTAGAATATGGAATGAAGGCACAAAATGGAAGATAAGGATGGGGATTTCAGTATTCTTAATCAAAGTAGACGAATCTTCCCCTAGATGAAATTGGCTATACAGTTTTTTTTAGCAAGAAAAAATAATTTTACAGTCTCCTGGAGTAAACTTTATGTTTGAAAAACATTTGCCCAGCCAAAATGGAACTATCTGGAAAAGAGATCATAGAATCATAGGATGGTTTTTCTTGGAAAGGACCTTAAGATCATCCAGTTCTAACTCCCCTGCCATGAGAGAAGTTGAATCCTAGTATTAGAAGGAAAACTTTTTAAACCTCCAAATGCCGTTATGCTGTTTTCCTGATGAAAGGCCTGGAGAGGAGTGTGTGGTCAAAGGCTGGGATGCAGAGGGCACGTGAGGTAGGAGTATGACACAGACATAAGGTGGCAGTGAGTAAAAGACCAGCCAGTGAGATTGAAGTTTGCTTTTTTCTCTGCTTGTCAGCCAGTTTTCAGAGAAGGGGCAAACAGCATTTATTCATGCTGGGGATGCTAGTGGCTGGTTGCACTTGTGAAGACTGGTCCAGGTCCATTGGTACATAGGCCTGGAAGTGTTTCCACAGACTTGAATCATGCTCATACTCCAGCAGTAAACAAGCAGTGTTACAGACCCTCTGTAATTACTGCAGAATGGGATGGATGCTTGGAGGTATTCCATGGCCTGTTGGAATGCTCTTAATTGCTGAGCTATTTGTGGCTCATTTTTTGTTTTTGAGAAATAGATCTATGATGCACTCTCCAAGAAGCTGTATGGATTTGAGTCTCTGAGAAATGTGCTGCTTGTCAATGACAATGCATTAAGTCAGCTTCTACTAGCCTGATGCCTGAGATGACAGTTGGGCTCAGAATTTGGACTATTAGATAAACCTACTCATTGTGTCTCAAAATAATGCGTTGAAGATGATGACCATTTATTAATCATAGAAACATGGAATCCCAGAATGGTTTGGGTTGGAAAGGACCTTGAGTTCACCCAGTTCCAACCCCTGCCATGGGCAGGGACACCTCACACTAGAGCAGGTTGCTCCAAGCCCCTTTGTCCAACCTGGCCTTGAACACAGCCGGGGATGGGGCAGCCACAGCTTCTCTGGGCACCCTGTGCCAGCGCCTCAGCACCCTCACAGGGAAGAGCTTCTGCCTTAGATCTCACATCAACTTCCCCTGTTTCAGTTTGAACCCATTACCCCTTGTCCTGTTGCTACAGTCCCTGATGAAGAGTCCTTCTCCAGCATCCTTGTAGCCCCCTTCAGACACTGGAAGCTGCTCTGAGGTCTCCACGCAGCTTCTGTTTTCCAGACCAAACAGCCCCAATGTTCTCAGATTTTTATTTTCCCCATCAATTTATTCATGTTACTTTCTCTCTGGCCCAGGAATGAAGTCCAGTTGCTTCTAGGTACAAGAGAAGAAACAGGTGTTCTTTAGTAGAAACAATTTTAAGGATGTCAACCAGAAGATGTCCTCTGCTGCCATGGCAGCAAATGTCAGGAAGATATTCCAGGACAGGAGGATTGATGGAGAAGGAATTGTCAGGAGAAATGTAGCAGGAGCCTAAAGAATTATGTGTGGTAGTTATATATTATATAGCATATTACATATTTTATTTGCCTTCTGCTCAGAGCCTTAAAAAGAAATCAAAGCAATTTTACTGGCTTCAAGCTAGAACCGTGAACCTCATGAATACAAAACATGCTGCTAATCTGAGCACGTTTGCAGCTGTGGTTTGTACAAGTCCATAGGCTGTTTCTGTGAGTCTCTTGAGGAAAGCTGCAAGTGCCGTGGCCAAGTTTAACCTTGCCAATATTTCATACCAAAACAAGGAAAGTTGTAATTAGGAGGTGCAGGCTTGAGAGGGAGAACTTGAGATGGAGAAGTCAGATAATTCCCTAAACCCACTATTTAATGTACAGTTCTCTGAGCACAAATGCCGATGTGTGAGAAGTACTGTTGATTAAAGCTGGTATGTTAAATCTCTGTGTTGTGGTTTAAGCCCAGCCATAAATCAGAACTACTCAATCTCTCTCTCACTGAACCCCCCTCCTCCCCTGCTCCTAGGGGGATGGGGAGGAGAATGGAAAGGCTGTAACTCTCACGGGTTGAGATAAGAAAAATCCAGTAACTAAGGTATAACACAAATCACTACTGCTACCACCAATAATAATAATGATAAGGGAAATAACAAGGGAAGACAATACAACCACTCACCACCCGCTGATACCCAGCCCAACCGAGCAGTGAATTAGCCCTTCCGGTTAATTGCCCTCAGTTTATATACTGAGCATGATGTGCTGTGGTATGGAATACCTGTTTGGCTAGTTTGGGTCAAGTGTCCTGTCTCTACTTCCTCCTGGCTTCCCCTCCTCCCTGGCAGAGCATGAGACTGAGAAAGTCCTTGGTCAGAGTAAACATTACTGAGCAGCAACTAAAACCACCGGTGTTAGCAGCACTGTTCCCAGGCTGGAAGTTAAAACCACAGCACTGCACCAGCTACTAAGAAGGAGAAAAAATGACTGCTACTGCTGAACCCAGGGCACTCTGCTAATACTGTAACACTTGATTGATTACAATGGAAAGTCACAAGCAAGAAAAAACACAGGAACAACAGTGGGATTCTTTACTGATGCAACTAGTAAAAGGGTAGGCTGTCTTTTCCCGATCAAAACTACTAGCAGACAGAGAAATGTGAGTTGTTTTATACGAAAGTAATTCAGCTGTCCCCCTGCAAAACAGGTCCTGCTAGCAGCCAGTGTGTGACACTTGGATATTCAGCAAACCAGTGTCCATGTGGATGGGGCACTCAGCAGCACCTGCCTGAGGCTTGGCTAGCAGACCTTGTGGCAGTTTCTGGCTGCACAGATAGTGTTAATAAGTCACAGTGTGATATGGCTGACTGCTTCAGCACCCACTAACACTTCTGACATACTCTTTGTTACTTAATAACTGAATAATGACCCAGTCATATCTGAACTGACAGGTTAAGATTTGAGCCGGGCTGTTAAAGTCACTGCCATATTCTGGGAATGCCTTTGGAGGTCAGCTGGTGACGAAGGGCACAGAAAGATCTGTAGTCCACTCATTCACTCTGTGCTTGAATGGTACATGTTACTGTGAGGGTGCTGAGACGCTGTCACAGGGTGCCCAGAGAAGCTGTGGCTGCCCCATCCCTGGCAGTGTTCAAGGCCAGGTTGGACAAAGGGGCTTGGAGCAACCTGCTCTAGTGTGAGGTGTCCCTGCCCATGGCAGGGGTTGGAACTGGGTGACCTCAAGGTCCTTTCAAACCCAAACCATTCTGGAATTCCAGGATTCTATGATTCTATGTTCCCTTAGAGTCTGCTATGATATTACAGAGTCAAGCCTTAGATGCACTGGAAGCCTCATGAAGTCATTGAGCTGGACATCCTCACTATGTGCCTCATGGCATGTTTATTTAGTCCTGTTCTCATTAGAGACAAAAGCTTTGCTTAAAATGTAATGTTTCTCAAGAGCCTCTATCAAGCCCCCAGTGCTGCAAGAGGTGGTGTAATTTCACTTGTTGTGATGTTTGTGGCAGTTGTCTAAATGTGACCCATACCAGAAGCACGGTTATCAGTAGCAGTAGCCATTACCTCCTCTACATTAGTTCCATAGGGAGGTCAGCCACCAGTCTGCAGGCAGATTATGAACACTGTATGTATTTGTTCCCTAAACCACTCATCCAAGAACAAAGCTGTGACTTCATTATGATAGGTATCTCAATTGTATCTCATGTCTCATTCCTGTCCCCAGACATTTTACTCTTAAACACTGCTCCCAGGCTCTGCAACAAAATTATTGTACTAACTCTGAAACATCTCCCATCCTGCCTTACTATTGCATGAGTATTATTTTGCAAGCAAAACATGTCAACTTTCCCTGATTATCTTGCAGTATTTGGCAAGTGGGGTTTGCAACCTGGGGACTTTCTAAACTCAGAGCTTATCGTGGCTTAGCAGATCTTGTCACTAGGTGTAAAGCTCTTCAGCTTCTTCATACAAATAGGAAGGTCTTCTTCATAATGAAGTCCTTGTTTTCTTGTTTGCTTGAGTCTCCTGAGATAGAATTGCATGAACAGCAAGAATAAAGTGGTGGGTGTTTTGTGTCCAATGATAAAGGCGTATGAGTGTGAAGTGATAACAGAATCATAGAATCAACCAGGTTGGAAAAGACCTTTAAGACCATCAAATCCAACCGTTCCCAGCACTGCCAAGGCCACCACTAACCCATGGCACTGAAGACCTCCTCTACACAGTGTGTGAACACTTGCAGGAATGGTGACTCCACCCCTGCCCTGGGCAGCCTGTTCCAATGCCTGAGCACCCTCTGGGGAAGGAATTGCTCTTCAGCTCCATCTAAACCTCCCCTGATGCAGCTTGAGGCCATTTCCTCTTGTCCTGCCACTTATTGCCTGGGAGAAAAGACCAACCCCACCTCACTACAACCTCCTGTCAGGCAGTTGTAGAGAGCGATAAAGTCTCCCAGCTCCCCCAGCCATTCCTCATAAAACATAGATAAACAGAGCACTGATTTTTAAGAAATATGGATGAAGAATACTCAGCAAAGTGAAAATGTCAGTGGTTGTGTAAACCACTGCTTTCTCTTTTGGTTTATGGTTATGGTATCTTTCTGACCACATCAGTGTCAGTCTGGGTTATTCTTAGGAAACAAAATAATTTTGGATTCATAGTGACTACATAAAGAACAAAAGAATTGTAATTTTAAGTGCTCTTTTACTTTGTTGAGCTTTGGAGCAAAGTCTTTTTTTTCCCTGCTTTGGAAGTTTTGATAAGGATACCAAGACTCATGGTACTGTTTCTCCATCAAGTGCTTTTAGAGGTATTGTTTAGGACTGATGGCTAATTGAGGGGTTCTGAAAGCAAACTAAACTTTAATTGAATTTTAAGACTCTTGCTCTGTGAGATTGCATCTTGTGAAAGATCTAATCCGTTATGCTTATACACTGGCATGTCAACCCTTAATTCAAACAGGAAAAAGTGATGAAGACAAATGAACCAAAGCTCCTGTCTTCCATGTTGCCAACCCTCACTTTTTGTGATAGTGGCAGCAGCAAAGAGGCTGTTTAGTAAAAGGAATGCCAGTTTGTAAGTGTGTCTTTTTAAAGGGTGAGGAGGTATATACAGCTAGTTTGATCCACAGGACTGAAAGTAACTGTCCATTGGAATAGAACCTTTAGTCTCTTGCAGAGTTTGTGAACCCTAGATAATACCCCAGGGAAATCCTTCGCTGTTGGGATTTGTAGGGAAACCTGAAACCAGAGTTCTGACAATCTTCACTCCTCTAATATGCAAGTTAAGCATTCCATTAGAACCTACCTTAGGGAATGGAAAGAGGATCTGGTCAAAACTCCTTTCTGAAGAGCAATCAAGGCTGGGCAGCAGGCAGCAAGCATCTCAAACCTGACTGGCAGCGTCACTCCATTTTTCAATATCTCAGAGGCTTTCTCTTGATGTTACTAAGCATTTCACAGCCAAATGCTGTGTAACTACTGCTGCAGGGTGATTTTAATCCCTGCAATGGATGAGGCTGTTTAAGCTGTATCACAGGTCTGCATTGTTGAAGAACACGTTTGTGGCAGAGGCTCAACATCCCTACATGTGTGGGTGATAAATGGGATAATAGTTTTGCAGGGAATGCTCTAAAATATATAGACATGGTATTTATGGGTTCTTTGTCCATGTAAGCAGGCACTATTGACCGCCATCAGAAGATAAAATACAGGTATACTGAGAATACTGAGAATACAGGTATACAGTTGTTTTGAACTGACAAGAAAAAATAGCACTAGCATGATTTTGGAGAAAAATATTTGTTTTCTCCAAAGCTATTGTCTTAACACTTCTAATTCTAACATTGATGAAAGAGTCATATAGTAAAGTTTAATTTTTAAATCAAATTATAGAGGAACAGGGAAATGGCTTTGTTCCTGCACTACCAGTTATCTTCTATTTACCACTTCTCAGAATATCCTCAAGTCGTTTGTGATATCTTTCAGCTGTGTTAAACTAGGACAACATTGCACTGAATTTTTCATGCAATTTGATTGCTTTGTGCTAGCTCAAGATTATGAGCATGGTCAGGCTAAAATACAGCTGGCCAAAAATCTGTGCGAAATGCAAAAAGAAAGCAATGGTGGTTTCAGCCAGAAGTGTGCTGGTAATAAATCCTGGCTATTAAAAAGGGCTCTGCAGAATTTCATATGTTTATCCAACATGTTTTTGCAGAAAGCAAACTGATTTAAACATGCCACCAAAATTAACTTGCTTCCATTTGTGACACATAACCTTCAGATACAACAGGATTTTACAGCTGAATCAAAATCTGTCTTTAGTAATAAGCCAAAAAGCACTGAAGAAAGGACTGTTGGAAGCATGATTTAGACTTACTACTTGTTTCCTAACAGGGAATTAGAAGTATCTTTTAAGTGATTATTTCATCATTAGAAAATCATATATTAGATCACAACTGATCTTAAATAACAAGCACTTATTTATAAAATGGTCTAAAACTGATGAGCTGTGAAACTGTGCCATTTCCCAGGACATGGTGACAGAAACTGTTCCTCTGAGTTCATTGATCCAGTCTCTACAGGTTTAGGAAGCTGAGTGGTGCTAAGCCTTGTATAGGTTAGACTGCTCCCTCTTAATGCTCAAAACACTTGTCCCCTGTGGAGATTAAAAAGTAGGAAACAGGAAAAAAATTAGTTTTAAAAGATATTTGAAAGGCCAGACTACATTATGCTCAAATGGAATCAAATTATGGCAGGGATTAAGGGTAGGTTTTTTGCACTAAGGGAGTTTTGGACTAGGTCTGGAAATTATTCCTCCTTTCTTCTTTGCTGTGGTAGCTCACCACGTGCATCCTCTCCAAAAGGCTCCAACAGCAGAGTTCAGAAAACATGCAGGACTCTTAATAGGAAGGTGACCTTTTTTCTCTGGCTCCACTGAGATAGCCCGAATCACTGTTACGTAAGTGTGCTGTGCCAGAAAGAGGGCAAGAATCACTGTGTATTGAATAGTGGCCATATTACATTTGTATTTTATCTACCTATTTATTTATTTATACCACTTGGAAAGAAATGCTGCTGACATCTAAGCCCAACAACTACAAGATAAAACACAGTAATGGAGAAATGTCTCAGATGGAAGATAGTACACACTAACTGAGCCATCTGAAGATGTATAAGAGGTGTGTTCATTACAGAAATCTGCTAGTAGGAACTTTCTCAGAATTTTAGTGGTTTTCTGGTTGCTGGAAAGCAAGTACCTTTGTAGGGACCTCACTGATTCTGGAGGAGTTTGATTCTCCTTGTGTTGAGATGACTTGTAGGGTTTTTTCTCCTTTTTCCCATAAGCACAATATTGGCTGCATTCTGAATGTCACCCTAAATATTACCAGAGCAGCTAAATTGTCATGGAGAAAGGACTTAGGCAGACTGAGATATAAGCAGCTTTATTTGCCCTATTTTCACCAATACTAATTCTCTGATTTTCTTTAATCATCCCTGATGAAGCGGAGCTCCGATACCAAATTGAAATTTATTCCTTACTGTCTGTAGTTCCTCAGGGTGAATGATGTGCTTCTGCAGAAAGTCAGCTTCAACAAGGCACCATCCTACAAATTTCATGAAGTCTCCTGTCAGGTGCCCTGAGGCACTTATAGTTAATGGCCCTGATGAGCCTCATCTGGGGCCTTCCACTCCACCCATGGGCCTGAAGTGGTACTTAAGCTCAGCCTTGGGTTGCTTTTTTTCTTTTTGAGCAATGGTGTAGGGATGCCTCCAGTTTACCATAGCTATGCTTGTCTATGGGAGCTGCTGATGTGGTCTCTGGCAAACAGATGGGCTTCCTGGTGTCATGGCAGAGCTGTTCTATCACTGTGTGTTTGTTTAGACTGTGGCTGATCTTGACCAGAAGAATGACCACCAGGCTTGGTCTCATCACCATGAAGTTACTTGATGGTTGGAGTCATGGTTAAAGCTTGCTGCCATCTCTGGAGCTGCTTTGCTTTCATTGTGGAACAATGGCTGATGGAGCGTGGGCATGCGAATTATGAAGGGCTGAATAATCTCTGATTTTGACTTGCACAACTCAGGCTTGAAACTGAGTGAATGACAGTGAACAGTTGTGGACTGGCTGCAAAGCAGTGGGCATCTTGTGCCTGATCCTGACGTCTTAACATTAGAAAATGGCGTTTATGGAGAGTGAAGGCCACAATCCTAAGTCAGCAAGTGCCTACATGGAGCTTGACATGAACCGAGGATGAAGAAAGCTGTGGGTAAAGAAGCAAAAGTAGCAGTACAAGCAAGATGAGAAGAAACTGGGATGTGTTAAGACACAATAGTGAACTGTTAGCAAGTTTTGGAGACCAGGCTCTCATATACTTAATGTAACCAAATTGTATTTTAGTTGCTGTGTGCTACATTGTACATGTATCCACTAATACAGAAAGCTATTGATTATGTATCCAATCTTAATACAGCCAGTTGTTGTGTATGTATCGAAGTATAACACACTGAGCCATTGTAAGCAGACACAGAGACTAACATGGAAATTCTAGCTCAGCCAATAGCTATGTATAGATAGGTGTGTGGACAAACTAATGTAGTCAATGAAAGAGTGTTTAGTAGCATGTGAGATATCAATAACTGTATAAATATAGGCGATCGTGATCAATGAAGCGAAAAAGGTGTGCAACTTATATTGAGTCGTCCTCCTGATTCTGGGTTCCTCTGACATTTCATGGCCAGGTACTGCCTCCTTGCCATAATACCTAAAGATGCATAAGGAAAAAATATCACTGCATGTTTTCATAGCCAAAGTGCAAACTCATTTAAGACAACTTTACTTAACCAAGGCATCCACAATAGATACATGATTTGGCTATAAAATCAGAAGGTATTTGGGTGCAGAGCTTTAACTTGATTTATTATAAAGGTGTTGAAGGGATGTGTTAATTTGGTTGTAAAAGACATATTTGTGACTAAAGAATGGGAATGAATTGTGTGTAAGTAGATAATGTTTTTTAACACATGTTCTTACGGTTAGCAATGTGACTTGCTGCTAGAATTCAGAGTTGTACTCAACAGGACTGAAACTAAGGCCAAGGGGCCTTGAGGACAATGAAGCAGTGACTTGTTTTTGTAGCTTCCACTAGTCTGATGAGATTTACTTGTCTTGGACTTGCAGCTGAGATCCAAGGGGACCTTTAAAGTGTTGGCATAGGGAAGAGGAAAGTCTGAGCAATTTGCCAGGGCTGCCCCATGAGCCTCTCTGAGGGCTGATGGGAATGCTGAGCTAAATGGGAACAAAGCAAGCAAGCAGTCTTTGCACATGGCTGAGGCAGAGATAACTGGGTTGAACAATAGTTACTTGTACTTTCAAGGAAAGATTAACATTTAGGGGAAAAGTCAGTGTGCAGAATATGAATAAACACTATGGGAACAAGCACAAGTACAGCTTGGATTCAAGGCTTAGTTAACTGACTAGTAAAGCATCTTCATGTCAGGGCAATTTCCCCTGTGTGAGGTCTGGTTTTTGTGATCACCATTATAATTGCCTGCCTTTATTTGTAGAACGAGTATTTACATGTGTTCACTGCTTGTACAGTTTTACCATTTTTCAATGGGATCTGACTTCTGTCCAGAGAATCATTTTTCTCCAAGGAGGGAGGAAACTGATTACCCACCAAGAGATGGTGGAGCTTATTTCCTGAAGGTTTAGACTGGATTTGTCAGCAACGATTTATGTATAGTTGATTGAGGTCTGCTTCCAACACTGTAATTCTGGATACATTTGAAGTAAGAGCTAGAGATATATTTTAAAATTAAATGTTTAAATCTTTAAGAATCCTTGGTTTGTTGGTTTAAATAATATTCTAACTTGTTAAGTCATTTCAGCCAGAACTGCTCCTCTGATGAACTAAGTTTGGCTCAGCAACCCGAGTGCATCTCTATGCATGAGGAAAGAGAAGTGTGGGCTTCCAGAGCTGCTGGAACTTGTCAGCCTTTTTCAAAATGAATTCTTGTGGCTTTGACCTGGTTTCAGTTATTTTAATTCCTAGTGCAGTGCTGTGTTTTGGCTTTAGTCTGGAAACAATGCTGGTAACACGACGGTGTTTCAGTTGTTGCTCAGTAGCACGCACCCCCATCAAGGACTTTTCAGTCTCATACTCTGCCATGGGGAGGGGCACGAGAAGCCAGGAGGAACCAGAAACATGACACCTGACCCAAACTAGCCAAAGGAGTATTCCATACCACAGCAGATCATGCCCAGGATAGAAACTGGGGGGGAGTTGCACAGAAAACCCAGATCATTGCTCGGGTTGGGCTGGGTATCGGTTGGCAGGTGGTGAGCAATTGCATTGGACATCACTTCTTGTGTTTTCTGAGTTCTTATTTATTTCTTTTTTTGTTGTTTCCTATTATCATTATTGCTATTGTTGGTGTTCTATTATCACTATGTTTTACTTTAGTTGTGGCACTTTTTCTCAAGTACAAATACATATATATATATGTATATGCACCTACACAAATACACTAAAGTTGTTAGTGTCTGTATTTTAGTTTTACTTGATGGAATTACAACTTTTGTGAAAGCTTTGGGGTAAAAGTGCAAATCTGAGTAGAATCAACAGCAGTCGAGATGATGAAGTAGGAAATAAATAGTCCAGGGGTTTACATTCAGTTACTGAGCTCAGAAATATGCTGGTACTTTGAAAGAAAAGGACTAATTTACATTTGGTCTTGGCATTGCCACTGTGAATTGGTTGCCTGCATCACTGAATCTAGGACAGTGAGTACCAACACTGCTTGAGGCTCTAGAGATGCTTTGAGCAGTGCCAGAGGCTCAGGCTTGTAGGAAGAAGAAACTGGCTGGGGTGAGCTGCTTCTAGTGCTGGGTCACTGCAGTATGCTTCTCTTGGAGAAGCCTCTGCCTGGAGTATGGTCTCAAGCCAAGCTTTCTCTTTGTTCTTGGCCTCCTACTTGCTATTATTTTCCACTGAGTCCTGGCTCACAGCAAGGCTGGCAGCAGTTTTGAGCAGTCAGGCTGATCACTGTGGCTGTGGTGGGGACTTACTGAGTCCCTTCACTCCTTCTTGGCAGGTCCAGGGACTTCCCCTTGCTGAGCTATCTGGTCCTCAGACTTTGGGGCCATCCTCAGTCTCATGTCTTCCCTCTCCCTCACAACTTCCCTTGCAGATCTCTGCTCAAGTTCTGGATGGCAAAACATTGCATCATTCAATACAGGGTCCACAAGAACTGATAGCAGATGGTTGTTATTCTTCACAATCTCTATTGCACATTAAAAATATACCTTGTACTGAACTACCATCCTTATGGACTTTTCCCAGTGTTGAGACTGAGGATTTTGTTTTTTAATATCTTTTCTCTTGCAACTTGCATTTGGAATAAAATGTACCCCTTGTGTCTTCATGTGGTCTAGATGCATATGCTTATGTGTGGCTACTTAGGGGAGTCTTGCATTGGGATGGGTGGCAGGGTTGTGGGGGACTTCTTATGTGGAAGAATCAAGGTGGAAAGGACTCAGTAGCTTGCAGTAACAGGGTTAATAATAGTGTAGGTACCTATTTTGAAGGATTTATTACTTGGGTGGTTTTGTGCTCAGGAAACTGGAAGGATGTTTCTTTAGATGTCAGAAAAGAGCACAAAAAGAGAATGAAATAATTTGCCAGGCTAGTTCCCCTGAGGTACAGAAAAAGCATAGCTCTCTAGTCTAGAGCAAATGGCAGGGCAGTTCTGCCTTGTCATATCACTACCATTATAAAACACTGTTTCTTAAAATTCCATTTTGTGTCTTTGGCAAACATGGTAATACACAGTTCTGCAAGAAATTCTTTGAGCAGGAGGGGGTAAGTGTTCTTGGCCTCTTGCTCCTGCCATGCTGCTGCTTCTCTGTTTTTGTGAATTCTAATGTTAATGCAAATCACTACTGTATCAAGTTCTCCTAAAAGATACACTCCTGACTGTTAATGTGTTGTGCAACCTGAGGTATCCTGGTAAAATGCTATGAAATGCACTTGTTAAAATGTTGGTACAAAATGCTGTGGCCTGTGGTAGGGTGCAGTGCTATGAAATGCTCCCCTCTCCCTTCTCCATGTGCTGTAGAACCTGTCCCTAGAGTTTAGACTGCTTCTGACTCTTGCATTCATTCAGAGCTGCAGTAGCAGTTGAGGTTCCCCACCCCCCTCAAAAATCTGCGAGTCTCGGTGTCCTCATTGGCCTATGTGCTGTGCCTCCCAGCTGAGAGGATTCTAGCAGTGCCCTGTGATATTGACAAATAGCTTCATCATTGCCAGAACTCTCTCATTTTGATTTGTCCTTGGCTGTCTTGCAAATGCCCTCCAGTTCTCTGATCTGCAGGACTTCCTCTCTGTGACCCTTTTCAGCCACTCCATTGGCAATAGCCTGGGATGTGTCCTGGTGTTGGTGTCTTTCTGAAAGGCTTCTCTTTTTAACCCCTAAGGAAGGCAGTGTTTCAGCCTGACTCCAACTGAACACCAGAGTGCTGCAGTTTGTGATGAAGACAGGTACAAATAATTGCAAATGTATTTCTCCTGCCTGTGCCAACATGACTATGGAGCAGTAGCCAGCCTAGAAGTACATGCACACTGAAGTTAGTTGTAGTAGGATGCGGAGTACAGTGTGAAGGGAGATGGGTCTAAACCATCATGGCTGAGAGTCTGTGGTAATTTTATAAGCAGAGAATTTAATAGACTGAGAGGAGCTGGAGAGGCAATATTTTGGTGGAAATCTGCTTGAGGAATTGTGTTTGCACTTCATTCAGTGGAATTACATTGAGATTTATGCAAACTCTCTCTCTCCCTGCCCCCTTGACTTCAGTAATCTCCTTGAATTGTACCTAAGTCATAAAATCACAGACTGGTTTGGGCTGGAAGGGACCTTAAAGCTCATCCAGTTCCACTCCACTGCCATGGGCACACTGCCTCACACTAGAGCAGGTTGCTCCAAGCCCCAGTGTCCAGCCTGGCCTTGAACACTGCCAGTGATGGGGCAGCCACAGCTTCTCTGGGCACCCTGTGGCAGCGCCTCAGCACCCTCACAGGGAAG
Source organism: Melopsittacus undulatus (assembly GCF_012275295.1). Lineage (NCBI taxonomy): Eukaryota > Metazoa > Chordata > Aves > Psittaciformes > Psittaculidae > Melopsittacus > Melopsittacus undulatus. The sequence continues at coordinate 63,506,528 of NC_047532.1, read as the reverse complement.
AGCTTCTGCCTTAGATCTAACCTGAACTTCCCCTGTTTCAGTGTGAACCCATCACCCCTTGTCCTGTCGCTACAGTCCCTGATGAAGAGTCCTTCTCCAGCATCCTTGTAGCCCCCTTCAGACACTGGAAGCTGCTCTGAGGTCTCCACGCAGCTTCTCTTCTCCAGGCTGAACAGCCCCAGTGTTCTCAGCCTGTCTTCATACAGGAGGTGCTCCAGTACCTGACCATCCTTGTGGCCTCCTCTGGACTTGCTCCAGCAGCCCCACATCTTTCTAATGTTGAAGACACAAGAACTGCACACAGAAAGTGACCCTTGTCATTATGTTTCTATGATTCGGCACAGCATGCAGCATATGTACTACACAATTCTCAGATCCTGCTCTTGCAGGGAGGTTGGACTAGACGATCTTTTGAGGTCCCTTCCAACCCTTGGGATTCTGTGATTCTGTGTTTTGTCTTTTTGATGTGGCTTTCATATATGCTGCTGTCCCTGAAGCAGTCTCAAGAGAGATTGTGTTGATTCTTGCATACTCTATAATGGAGGAAGAGGATGCAGGTTTCTTCTGTCCTCTTTCTCAGAGAGGACACCATTCTTGTTTGGGTCCATTGTACAGGGAGAACTGACATTGCTTGTGAAATGTTTAAAAAAATAGCAACAAATCTCTTCTGTGGAATCTTTCTGTACTTTCCACAGAACACTTATGTAGGAGACTGTTTTCTGTGAAAAGTGGTAAAGAAACAAATGCCTGGTACCCAAAGTTCTCTCCTTCTAAACTCCAAAATTAGCAGTGCCTAAAGTGAGTTCAGCCAAAAACCCAGTAACAATATTTTATGCGTTTGTTTACTGCAGTCAGTGGGGTATCTGCTTTCTGCTGTGGGTTGGCTTTTTCCAAGGCCGTAGTAATACCATAAGCCAGAGTGTATGTGCTGCTTTGATGGTGTGACTATTGCCTTCTTAGCTGTTCATTTTCAACAATACATTTTTTGTTACCAAGATAATTTGGGGATGAAAACCCACAAATAATTTTCCGGTTTCCAACACCCATTACTTGCTGCTCACAATGCTCATCCAGCATTTTTGCTGACATTTCCCATAAGCTGCAAACATGTTTGCTAAGTAGATTGTTTCTGTGGCCTTGAGAATAAGCTTTTCTTACACTGTAAAGTAAAAAACTGAAAGAAGAAATCCTTTCTTTTAATGAAAGGATATAAATATCTAGATAAAATAGCATTCTATTCTACGTCATTTTAAGTCCTGAAACTCTGAAACTCATACTGTGGTTGTATTCTTAGTTACTGATGTCATAGAATTGTAGAATAGAATTGACTCATAGACTGGTTTAGATTGGAAAGGAGCTTAAGACCATCTAGTTCCAACCCCCTGCCATGTCAAGAGGTCTTTTAACAGTTTGTCCACTAATAGCCTTTCTCTAACTTTGGAAGTCAACTATTGAGTGGAGTAGCAATGACTGCTTGTTGAGAACAGCACTGAAACACCATATCCCATTTTGCTCAGATTAAAGGGAAGAAAGCTTTTCATTATGAGGGTTGTTATTTGATAGAGAATAGAGCTATTAAAAATACTGAATATGAATCAAACATTTTTAGTAAATTTCTTAGTATTTAGTTAATTTATTAGTAAATTCAGTTAATTCATTTGCCAACCAATCCCAGCTTCTGTAAATCCTCTTGTAACACAATGGTCACTACTGAACAGGTCTTTTAACAGCTAACTTTCAGATGCACCAGAAATGGATTTTTCAATGGCATGATTTGAAACTATGGCTGGATGTATGTGGCATCATCTCTTCTGCATTCAAGGAATACAAGGAACAGAAATGGTATTCCTAAAAGTACCTTAGTTTTGTGTCATATCTCCAGCTTGGTTCATACTGCTAGAAACATTCAGGCTTGCATGAAAGCCTTGTAGAATTCGGGGAGCGTGCCTGTTTTCACAAGTGGTGTGATCCAACATGTGCCTGTCATGCTTTACTGTAACAAATGCAAAGTGAGTATACACCAATCTTTAAAAAGATCTGGATATTGCTTTTCTGCTACATTCATTGAAAGCTACACAACTATGTGACTTACGAGAAGGGCAGTTATGGGGTTGGGAAGAAAAGGTGGTGTTTAGAGCTGGTTATTCCTAACATATTCTGATAGCTTAATATGCTACCAGGTTAACTTGCTTTGTAAATCATGTGGAGCCTGTGAGCTGTAAGCTAAGAAATGCTGGTCTAGACTATCTCTGATACTTATTCATCTAAGATGCACTTAGAAACTCTTCTGTAAAGGGATTCTATCACCTCTGTAAATTGTTTCCAATGCTTCACTGTTCCTGCAAGGCAAAACGTTTTTCTTTTTTAAAATGGAATTATATTTTCTTCCCCCCCCCCCCCCCTCAGTAAATCATGTCACCTGTTATTTGTCTGGTGTTAGCTAATTCCAAACCAGCTGTGGCTAATCTGGTCAGCAGGCTTGGGCAATCAGTTCCCTTCAGCTGTGGGAGTTGGAATACACATATACATCCGTCAGGTCTAAATGTTTGAAGGTAAAGGTTTTAAAAGCTTGCATAGGATATCTGCAGTATATTGGGCAGCTGTTTCATAGGATCATAGAATCAACCAGGTTGAAAAAGACCTTTAAGATCACCAAGTCCAACTGCTCCACCAGCACTGCTGAGGTCATCACAAACCCATGGCACTGAGGGTCTTGTCTGAATGTTTCCTAGAACAGCTGGATGTGTGAAGTAATTTAAGGGTGGCTGATACCTACAGCATAGTGGCTTTCAAAAGCAAGCCATTACATGCTCTGCATATATCATAGGCAGGAGCACCAGGAGAAAAATGCTCTATTATGGTTTAAACACAGCAATCACTCAGTTGGGTATGGTATAGTTAAGTCTTAATGAGAAAATGACTGTATGTTACATCACATTGATCCAGGAAGTAAGAAAATGATAATTTGAGGATTAGCTCTGCAATGGATGTCTATTTTCTCAATTACTGAGAAGTTGCATGAAGTGAAATATGTTTCAACAGACAATCGTTCTCTTACTGTGGTATTTTAACTAGTTGAGTTACTGTTTCCTTGATTATAGCAGCTGGGAGATACTTCATCATCATTACCAGCAGAAGTAAGCATATGGAGACCCATCTATTTTTCACTCAATAAGAATTTAACCAATAGAGCCCTTCAAATTCTTGTACCTGTGCTTCAGTTTTGCCTGTAGTTCAAGTTTTCACACTGATCAAGGTCTTGGATATGGGGATGTTTCCTGGAATTTGTTAAGCATAAATATTAAGGTATTAAAATGATACGAAATCAGACATCTTGCAACACATAATGTTCAGCACAGGCACTATCCTCTGAACTGCACTGCTGGGCATGGCAGGTGTCCATACCATGAGAGACAAAGTGGCATCATCAATCCAGCAAGCTGCTTAAGGTGCCTCAGAGAAGGCTCAGAAATGAAGCTTCTTCTTACTTGTCTTTTGGAAGGATTGCATCATTCACAAATCCATGAATCACAGAAATACAAAATGGTTTGGGGGTGGAAGGACCTTAAGCTCATCCAGTTCCAACCCCCTGCCATGAGCAGGGATGCCTCACACTAGACCATGTCTCCTTGCACACTGCCAGGGATGGAGTTTTCTTAACTTTTTTTGGCACACAATCTAGTACCTTCATTTTCATTTAACTTCAGACTGCTGTACACCCAGGGTTTCCTGAATGTCACTGCTTTTTCTCCCTTGGCAGATTATAAAGATAGCGATGCTTCAAGTTTTCAGATGTCTGGGGCCCTGTAAGAATTTGGATGCTTCCAGCATATATGTAGTGGTAATGTTCGTGTTTTCAAACCAACCAGCAGTCCTTAGTTGCTGCTGCACTTGATGTGGTGCGTGTGGAGAGCCATGTGCAGGAGGCCAGATGCAGGTTTCCGTACTTAAATAAATGTACCTTCCTTAAGATCTGTCCAAGCCAGAACACATCTCGGAGATTTGGGAGCAGGAATGAACTGCAGATAGAAATAGGAGAGGAATTTACACCCCGAGGTTGAGCAGCTCTTCACAGACTACTGCCAGTTTGAAAACCTGTGGCATTTCCTTGCAGTTGTGGCTCTGTGAGTTTCTAACCCAAACTGTTGTCTTTTCTTGGCCTCTAGCTATTTCTAATCTATTTTGTTAGAAAAGTATCATTTAAATGCTGCTGGTTTTTTTTTCACCATTTTTTTGTGATCATGTTCTTGGTTCTTTCCTAATTCTATGCAATGTAATAATATATTAAAAGTACAGTGATGTTTTCAGGTTGGCAACCTAGAAGAAAGGCTGAAAGGGTGGAAGGGTTGACTTTTTAGAGTTGCTTCTTGAATGGCTGGTGCTGTCTGATCAAACAGAGTTTTATGTGCATGCTTGTAAGCTGCTTAATACGGTTTCATGTCCCAGAACTGGGTCTTAAAGCTTGGTATCTTTGGTGATTTAAATGTAGCTGAAGCATCTGTTTAAAGGTCATAACAATCTTTTGCCACTGGGTTTTATTATGGAAACAGATCTGTTTTTAAGGAAGAAATCGATGGTGCTATATTAGGAATACAGTATTCATTTTCTTAGTTTAGATCCTCTTGCAACAGACAGACCGCACTTCACATAGCAAAAAAGACCAAAACCAAGAAAATAAATACATTTTTTGTGTACTGTTAAGTACAGTGACCTTTACCTGGGCAGATAACTAAATGGATTGTAGCAGTTGTAAACCTTTCTGTACTGCTGTGTGATGTTTCCATTATGTTCATAAAGCCATGAGGATCTATGGTGCCATTTTCAACACCATCCACATTCAGTTGTTTCGGCAGAGTACTGTTACATTCCTATTCAAGGACTATTAAAACTTGAAGTGCTAATGATCTAGTCAGAAATGTCTGCCTGTGTGTCAGCTACTCCTTGTTTACGGCATCCTTGGATGTGCTTTTGCTGCTGAGGGCTTAGTTACTTTCATGTGACAGGGAAAATGGCTGTCATTGTAACTAAGGGGAGTGACTGTCCTGTGTCTAAGCTAATGCTCGTGAGTATGTACGTCATGTTTCTATTTCATATCCTTCTAAATTCATATTGCCATTGATGGCTCTCAAAGGGTTGACTACTTTACACCTGCTTTAGAAGTTTCTTTGCTGTTTGTTTTATCATCTGATTACTCCCTCCTGATCTTATTTTATTCAGGGTACAAGTTTAAAGTATTTCAGACTTTTAGGACACTTGAAGAGCTTAGTTGTCTGCTACAAATCCTGGTAAGAGGCATGTCTGGATAGACTTTCTTACTATGGAAGTTACTTTATGGAAGACTTTTGAAGTCTAGGCTCAAACTAATTACTGTTAGGGCACAGAGCAGAACAGCTCAAAGCTTTCCTCTGTCACACATCTATTCCTTTTGTAATGGATTTCTTAAAATCACTCAGGAGACAAAATTTCATTGTTGTTAAAGACACTTTAGATTATATTTTGGAATCTGAACAAAATGCAAACCTCAATATCTTCAGAAGAACTGGATTTCTGGAATTGCTTGCTCTGGAATGCTAAAGATGTGTGATCAGTTTAGAGTTGCCAGACATTAGGTTCAGTTTGTGCTCTGTTGTAGCAGGCTGAGGTTTTGACTTTGTTATGTGATTAATATCATACATCATTGTTATGTGAGGTATGGAAACGTCCTGAAATTGTGGCAGAATGTCACCAAGATTCAGACATACAGAAGATGTCAATTTCAGCAGGCTGCTACCCTGATGACTGCTAGAGGCCTGCTGGGATGCCCTGGGGCTAGAAGGTGGAACCTGGCCTCAGCTGTAGCACACAGCAGGACCGTCAAGTGTTTAGCAACAGAGAAGCAATACCCTACCTATAGACCAGGGCAGCTCTAGACCTCTTGGCAGATCCAAGGAGTGTCTCCAGTCAGGTGCTCCTTGTGCATGCCAGAATACAGCTTTAGAGTGATGGCCTTGACTAAGCTCACAACCTGATGGATCAAATGTCTTGGAGGCTGTGGGCTCCTGCAGAAGAAATTTCCATACAGCACCCTGAGTTTCCCATCTGTGTAGTGCCTGAGCTCGTGTTGTATCCAGGCATCCTGATGTCTCCTTGTGTGTATCAGGCAGACTGAGGAAGGCCAGCACTTCCTCTGCTAAAAATCAAAGTGGGCCTCACTGGTGGTCACATAGGGGTTGTGGTACCTCATATTTTGAACTTTATACATCAACAAGCCCATTCAAAGAGTGTCAGGGATTTATCTCCCTGTAAGAACATGGTGCCGCGGAAAGGACTCAGTCAGAGACCAATATGATCAGACAAAAAGCCACTTATTGCAAAGCATTAACTCCTTGTATACTATTGCTTACACACACCTACAGCAATTTGGCATATCATGATTGGATACTTGTCTTGAAGACCCTTAGTGACTAACATATAATTGGTTAAGCACAGGTGTGAGAACTTGACCTCGAATGCTTGCCAACAGTCCACAGTTCTCATAACTCAGTGAATTCCAGCTTCTTCTTATCTTGCTTACTTAGGCTTCCTCGGGCCTCCCATGGCCTTGCTGTATCTTTCAGAGTTATTCAGAGCTCATGTACCAAATATCCATTTTCCTGTGAGAACACTGTCTCCACAACATGGTATGAAGAATTTGGTGTTCATCTCCTTGTCATAATCCTAGGCTTCAGAGTCAGTATCTCTGGTACCTAGAGGAGAAGGTTGGTTGTTCCTGGACATAATGATTCTCATTTTACTCAGTTCCTCCGTAGTAGCATTTTCCTTTTGTTATTTTGGATCGTACTGTGTCTGGTTCCTTCAGAGGCATGTTCATATAGATTTGCAGACAAACCATCTCTTCAGCATCTAATTTCTTGAGTAAATAGTATTAAGCTTCTGTAGATAGGACAGTTTGCAGGATGTGACACTCTTGTTGCAGTGGTCTCATGCTGCTCTCTTAACATGGTGCATAAACTTAGCTTCACCCTGTAATTTCAACAATACTGATGCTTGGGGAGCTATAGAAAATAACGTCTCCTTGACCTGTCAGGGTATTTCAAAGATCATTTAATGCCCTTTTATATCTTCTTTTGCCTTCCTTATTTGAAGTATATACATAAACAGAGTTTGTTTTCTACTATGCTATTCTATATTAAAATAGAGCTGTATAGGTTTACAGCAATATTTTCTACAAACAAGTTTCATATTTAAAAAGATACTTGAATTTGATTGTAGAACTTCTGTTAAAGTTAACTGGATGTAATTATAGAATCAGATTATACCAACCTTACCCAACGCTGGCTGAAGATGATGGGACATGAGCAATGATATGGGAAGTGATGGGTTTTGTATGCTCCGTTTGCAATAATGAACAAAAAATCTGCTATTTACAATGAACTGGTTGGCTACCAAGTCAAACTGGCTACCAAGTCAAACTGGAGTTGAAAAGAAGCCTCAGGTTTGTGTTCCTAACCTCCTATCTAGTTTCTTTTGATTAAGAGGAAACTAACAGCACCAGATGACAATATTTGTAGGGATGATTTAGTAGGAGCACGTATGGAATTCACTGGGAACTGAAGGGAAGAAATGATCTGTCACGATAGCTCTGACATCTTAGTGCAAAAAAAGAAAAGGGGGGGAAATGAAACTCCTGTGGAGATAATTGAAGCTGAAACACTTCTTGGGCTGTTGAGCTGCAGAAAGCAAATGGTATGAAGAGAACAAAGCAGGAAATGTCATGTCAGCTGCCCCCATTTTTAACTTGGCTTCATGCCCAGTCTCTAAATTGGTATTAAGCTTTGCCATAGCAACAGTGTCAGCAGGTGTTCTCCAGTCCAGAGTGTACCTCTTGCTGCAGGTTTAGGGAGCAGAGATCTTGAAACCGTTTGTCTGTAATCTTATACTTCACTAAACATGAGCCTTTGACCTGAGTGACCAAGAAGGTTAAAGGGAGCTTATAAAAAAAATCTGGTTTCTATGAAGGAAGTAGACCCAATAAATTGCTTTACACTTTTTTACTTTGGAAAAGGGCATGGAAACCAGATTACACTGGAAGCTCTCTATATTAGAGATATTATTATATCCCTACTGAAGGGAACCTCAGCAAAGCATACTTATGTGACAGACTTAGGACAACAAGGGTGACACAAATTCAGTAAAAGTGCAATTGGTACCAAAAAACCTTAAAGCTACAAGAAACCTGGAGAGGGGCTTTGCATAAGGGTCTGTAGGAACAGGCCAAAGGCAATGTCTTTAACCTGCCAGAGGGGAGATTGAGATGAACTCTTAGGCAGAAGCCCTTCCCTGTGAGGTGCTGGCACAGGGTGCCCAGAGAAGCTGTGCCTGCCCAGTCCCTGTGTCATGGTTTGAGCATGTTTTGAGGGTGTTTTTGTTCAAGGTTTTTTCCCAGCCAGGTGGAGGAGGGGAGGTCAGAAGGAAGGAGAGACAGGACACCTGACCCAGGCTGGCCAAAGAGGTATTCCATACCATAGCACGTGATGCCCAGAATGCATACTGGGAAAGAGAAAGCTGGAGGGATAGAGCTCTGGAGGAAAATGGAGGAGGGAGCACGAGGTGCTCAGCAGGGCAGGGTGGAGTGAGTTATGGGTCGGTGGCTGGTGGGGTGTTGTATTCTTTTCACTTCTTGTTTGCTGTATCATTATTATTTGTAGTGGTAATGGCAGTGGTGATTCTGTGTTATGCCTTAGCTATTAAACCGTTCTTATCTCAATCCGTGGGGGCTACATTCTTTGGATTTTCCTTCCTAACTCTCCGGGAGTAGGGGGACTTGGTTTAAACCACGACACCCTGGCAGTGTTCAAGGCCGGGTTGGACACAGGGGCTTGGATCAACCTGCTCTAGTGTGAGGTGTCCCTGCCCATGGCAGGGGTTGGAACTGGAGGAGCTTAAGTTCCCTTCCAACACAAACCAGTCTGGGATTCTATTTTGGCACATGTGAATTTTCTATGGACAGGGCCTTGTATAATGTTTAAACATGGAATCTCGCTTTGAATGTCTCTCTAAGACCTAGGAAGTCAAACTTTGTCAAGGATACAGCTCACTACTTGCAGGTGAATATGCCTGGGCTGTTATCCTATAGAATGACTCCTTTTTGCTGGCTTGTTAACTGAGAAAAAGCATTAGAAAGCAATCATTCCAGGATCAGATGTTCTGGAATTTTGTCGAAACAGTACAGGATTCCTTCAAGTGTTCAATTTGTACAACACTGTTTTTGTCACAAATCAAAACATAGCACGATATCAGCTACTTTGAGAATAACTAACTGTATCCCAGTGAAAAGCAGTACAGTCCTCTTCCCTCACCCGTACCTCCCCTTGCCAGTTGTGCCATTGTAGGTATTCAAGAAAGTATTTAGGGAATTGAGTTAGGCATCTAAAAGGGGATGAGGGGGAACAGAAAAACCTTTTTACCTCAAGAGCCATCTCCTTGTATGGTTTGCAATACACTCTTACTAATGGTTGTACCTCCAAAAATGAGGCAGGACCAGGGTAGGAAATAAGTGCTAAGATGTAAAGGATTGTTTATGCTGATGCCACCACTGGAAAAAATAATGCTTAAACTGTCCCTCAGTTTCTGGACTAATATGAATGAACCTTGTCTTGAAGAGGAGTGAGGGAGGACAAGCTTGGGATGGAAAGGAGAGGGTTTTTTTGGTGGGAGAAAATGTATTCAGTGTTTGCAGTGCAATATAAATGCAGGTTTTACTGTGGAAGTTCATATTGACATAAAAAAGCAATTCCATATTAATTTTGCAGTGTCTGTCCTTGGTAAGGGGAGATTGATTTTCAACCTTTCAAGACACGTTTAGAAATCCTCTCATGATAATTGTAGTTTAGAAATTGCCATCCTACACATTTAGAACATATAAAGCAGGATACAGCCGATGAGAGGTACATTATTTTTACATCTGTGGACTGCTGTTCACAGACTATTCAGTCACTTTAACTGTTAGCAATCAAGAATTCATGCTGAGAAATATATAAGTTCTAGCGTGCTAATGTCAAGAGCAAGCTGCTGCTCTGCTTTATTAGGACTAACTGTATATTAGGGGGGAAGAGTGAGCATGCTTCTCCCATAGATCCTGTGTCTAGTTTGGTTGCCAAAAAGAATAGCTGGCTGCTTGGATATTTGCTCAGAGGACTACCTCTGGATAGCCCAGGAAGCCAGGAAAAGGTCACAGGATGGTGGGAAAGTTGCTTGTTTGAATTTGCTAGAAGACCCAATGGGATACTGAACATCTGTGTATTAACGTGTTGACTCATCCCATAATACAGTTTTTACACAGACCATTTGAAAATGTTCCCCTACTGAAGAAAATCTAAGAGATCATCTTAGTTAAAATACCAGTGATCATTTGTCACCAGTATTCACCTGTAAAATTTCTGGCAACAACATAGTAGAACTTTTGTCTACTGCAGCTTTTACAGATACACCTAGTGACTGCAAATTGTAGTGACTTCGCTCTGTTCTTCAGTTAGGAATGGTGTCTCTTCAGTTACACTGATAAAACATTGGAAGACACAGTGCAGCAGATCTGTTATTGAGAGATTTTCTTCTGCCAGTAAAGAAGAAGAACACCCCTCAGGTGCTGCAGATAATGTTCTATGATTCTACCCTTGGCACTGATGCATTTCCCAGTTATGCTTAACAGAACTTCTATGATGAACCCAGTTTTGGCCTGGAAGGTTGCTACCTGTCTCTTCTGCAGTCTATTTATTTATATATACACTGAGCCCAGAAGTTCAGATGTGCTGATGCAGGGAAGAGCAGGGGACAGAAATTGTCATCTTGTATTGCTACTGATGTAAAAAGTTCTGTATCGTAGCAGAACTTGAAATGTTTTAAATTAAGCAAGAAGAAAATAAATTTGGAGTGTGGGTACCTTTGAATGCTAGGGTATCCTGAAGCAGAGGATTGTCTATATTTCTTTGATATCTTGGTTAATACCTTGATAGTCAAAGATGCTGTCCACCACTTAGGTCACAAAGAATTACAAATTTGGCATTGCTGGATCCAATATATATCAAATGAGAATGAATTTCAGGTTTCCTTTTTAGTTTTTTCCCCCTTTTTACAATGGAACTTGTGCAGCTATTTTGAGTGCTTTTATCCTTTTTTTCTTGCAACAAGCTAGAGAGAATTGTGACAGAAACCTACCAGTACCTAGCATTTCTTAGCTGAAGGTGTCCTGGGACTCTTCATCATGGACTGTAGCGTTAGGACAAGGGTTGCTGGGTTCAAACTGAAAGAGGGGAAGTTCAGGTTGGATATTAGGAAGAAATTATTCCCTGTGGTGAAGGTGAGGGTGCTGACGCACTGTCACAGGGTGCCCAGAGAAGCTGTGGCTGCCCCATCCCTGGCAGTGTTCAAGGCCAGGTTTGACACAGGGGCTTGGAGCAACCTGCTCTAGTGGAAGGGGTCTCTACCTGTGGCAGGGGTTGGAGCTGGATGAGCTTCGAGGTCCCTTCCAACCCAAACCAGTCTGGGATTCTGTGATTTGCAATACTCTGTGGTTTTTGTAACAGGCTTAAATAGATGCCTAGATCTGTCATGGTTTACACCCAGCCCGTAACTCAGAACCACACAGCCGCTTGCTCACTCCTCTGCTTCTCCTTACCCCTGTTCCCACAGGGATGGGGAGGAGAATGGAAAGGCTGTAACTCTCATGGGTTGAGATATGAACAGTCCAGTAACTCAGGTATAACATAAATCACTACTGCTACCATCAATAATAATAATGATAAGGGAAATAATAAGGGAAGACAATACGACCACTCACCACTCACCAACTGATACCCAGCCAGACCCGAGCAGTGATCAAGCCCTTCCAGAAACTGCCCCAGTTTATATACTGAGCATGACGTGCAGTGGTATGGAATACCTGTTTGGCTAGTTTGGGTCAGGTGTCCTGTCTCTGCTTCCTCCTGGCTTCCCCTCCTCCCTGGCAGAGCATGAGACTGAGGAAGTCCTTGATCAGAGTAAACATTACCGAGCAACAACTAAAAACATCGGTGTTATCAGCTTTGTTCTCAGACTAAAGTCAAAATCACAGCACTGCACCAGCTGCTAAGAAGGAGAAAAATGACTGCTACTGCTGAACTCAGGACAGTAGCAGAGTGTCAGGATGACATAGTAAGCCCTAGGTCTGTCTATAGAGGCAGATCACCTCATAAATGCTTGCTGTTATACACAATGCATTTTTGTAAGCTATCTAGTTTGCACAAGGTAACCTTAAAGTGGTGAACTGCAGTTCATTGCTTGTAAGTAAAGGAGGCCCCTTGCTTCTAGTCACTCTCTTTATATCCCTAAACAGGCTTTCACTTGTTAACTGGTTTATGCATTTTGAATAATAGAAGTCATGCTACTTGGCTGGTAATGTCAGGAGTACTTCACCCTGTTTTGGAAAAGGACAAGAAAACCCAGGGAGTGGAGTGGAGAGAAAATTACTAGTATGCTTGCTAATTCAGTGTGAGAAAGTTAATCTTTATATTTGTCTACCATTGTTTGCACTTTGCAGGAAGATGTATTAATTTCCTCTGAGCTCCCTCTCCTCTTTTAGCCCTGAGAAAGAAGACAAATTCAGTTTTTGAACCTGGATGGCTTCCTAACTGTCATCTCTCAAGCAGCTACTGTTAACTAACATGCATTCGCTAGAATGGATCTCTAGTGTTCTTGTGAATGGCACACATTATTTGGGGTATGATGGCTTATTTTCCATCAGCTTTGCTTTTACTCTGTAGCTGCATTCTATCATTACATGTGCGCTGCATATTCTATCGAGCTAATAATAGCTCTTTGCTATGCATGACTTGCTCTGGAGTGTGACTGACTGATAACTGCAGCATTTTAAACCTAGCACTATGTTATTAGACCTATTGCCAGGCCCTTGGTTGTATGTCAGAAATATTTCTTGCCACTGAAACTTTAGATGGATGAAAAGTAATTTTATAGGGCCATTGCAGACTTGTATGATATAAAGCGCTGGGATCCATCACAGCTGAGGCATTAACTAGCAAACTTATGGCTGTGGAGATGCGTGTTGATACTAAAGACTCTAGGAAAATGTATCCCCCATGGTATAAAATCATTCTGTCTATATTAGGTAGGAAATCACTTCAGCTTTGCTCTTTGCCATAAAGAAATGCATCTAGCTCAGAGTGACTTTTTGAATATAAATATACCTTAATGTGAGACAGGTAGGAAATACTTCAGGAAATGTGGGGAAATGGCTTTATTCCCAGTCTGTGATGAAAGCTGACAATTGCTTAGGATCTTTCAATAACAACTCTGTCCATTTGGTGTTTTCTGGAAAGAACAAGGCTTTTTAAAGACATTCTCGTAAGCCTTTATGATAAAAACTAGACTTGGTACATCTGAATCAGTAGTGCCTGTGAGAAGAATTAAACAATGTTGAAAATGCATTATTGCTGTACCAGGACACCTTAAGCCAAGAAGGTATGGTCTCTTCCTACTGGAGAAACCATCTTATTCATCTGACATACTGCCCCAGCTGAGATCCCCATAGTCTTACTTTCCTTAAATAGGAAAGAAAAGGAATGTCTGGCAATAGGAGAATATGCTTGTCTTTTCCAGTCTGATACTCAGGTCACACTTCTTTAGAAGAGCTTTGTGAAGTTAAGTATGGTAGCTACTGGTGCACCAAAGATGACAAAGGTGAAGGAAAAAAAACATTTAATTACAGAAGTATGTTAAATGTGTGTTTATCTCCACCACTACCCCATGGCACTGAGGGCTTCGTCTCCACAGTGTGTGAACACTTGCAGGGACGGTGACTGCAGCCCTGCTCTGGGCAGCCTGTTCCAATGCCTGAGCACCCTCTGGGGAAGGAATTGTTCCTCAGCTCCATCCAAACCTGCCCTGGTGCAGCTTGAGGCCGTTTCCTCTTGTCCCATCCCTTGTTCCTTGGGAGCAGAGCCCAGCCCCCTCCTGGCTCCATCCTCCTGTCAGGCAGTTTTAGGGAGCAATAAGGTCCCCCCTGAGCCTTCTCTTCTCCAGACTGAACCCCCAGGTCCCTCAGCCATTCCCATCACACTTGTGCTCCAGGCCCTGCACCAGCTCCATTGTCCTTCTCTGGCCTTGCTCCAGCACCTCAATGTCTCTCTTGTAGTGAGGGGCCCAGAGCTGAACACAGGATTTGAGTTGTAGCATCGCCAGGTGATGACAAAGCACCATCTTTGTCGTCTTTGGTGCACCAGTAGCTACCACATTTAACTTCAGAAAGTCCAGGGGGACAACCACTGCCCCGGCCCTGCTGCCACACTGGTGCTGATACAGGCTGAGATGCTGGTGTCTTCCTGGCTGCCTGGGCACAAGCTGCTCATGTTCAGCTCCATCAGTCAGCACCCCTAGCTCGTTTTCCATGAGCAGTTTCCAGCCACTCTTCCCCAAGCCTGGAGTGTTTCAGGGGGTTGTTGTGGCCCAAGTGTAGGACCCATACTTTGCCTTCTTGAACCTCATCCCTTTGGCCGCAGCCCATGGATCCAGCCTGACCAGATTGCTCTGTGAAGCCTCCTGCCCTCAAGTAGATCAAAACTCCCACCCAACTTGGTGTCATCTGCAGATTTACTGAGGGTGTCCTTGATCCCCTCATCCAAGTCACCAATGAAGACATTAATGCTGGCCCTGAGGGGCACCACTAGTGACACACAACTAGATGTGACACCATTCACCACCACTCTTTGGGCTCTGCCATCCAGCCAGTTTTTTTTATTTAGGGAAGAATACACCCGTTTAGGCCATGAGCATTTGTTTTATGGTCACTGTGTGCTACTTTCCTGGTAATTCTACATCAGCCTAAGCAGGCCCTTTGTCCACTCTCAGACAAGGTGATTTTTTTCTAAGCTCAAGCAATATACCAGAAGAAATAAAGTGGTGGAAGGAACATGGGATTGAGTGTGCCCTCTGCAAGTTTGCCGATGACACCAAGCTGTGTGGTTCTGTTTATACACTGGAGGGAAGGAATGCCATCCAGAGGGACCTTGACATGCCTGTAAGGTGGGCTGATGCCAACCTCATGAAGTTTAACCATGACAAGTGCAAGGTCCTACACCTGGGTCAGAGAAATCCCAGGCACAGCTACAGGTTGGGCAGAGAAGAGATTCAGAGCAGCCCTGTGGAGAAGGACTTGGGGGTGTTGGTCAATGAGAAAACGAACATGAGCTGGCAGTGTGTGCTTGCAGCGTGTGCTTGCAGCCCAGAAAGCCAACCGTATCCTGGGCTGCATCAAAAGGAGTGTGACCAGCAGTTGAAGGAGGTGATCCTGCCCCTCTGCTCTTTTCTTTTGGCCCAGACTGCCAAATGCTCACAGGCAGCAAGCAGTGAAGAATGAGTGACAGCTTTTTACAAGTCTAACAGCTGTAAGAAAGCAATAAAAGCTGGTAAAACTCCTTAAGCACTCCTTTACCTATGTTTTAACCTGTATGGGAGACTTTTTCTCTTTTTTTACCTATGTGCATTTTTATTTGCATTTAGAAAACTGAATTCAATTGAGCCCAGTGCCAGGGTTTTAAATGTATTTGAAGTTTTGCATATAATTGATTGTACTGGTGTCTGACTTGACTTAAAATCATTTTAGAGAGAGTAACAGCTGAAGCAGATTGCTACCATGCTGTAATTACTGAGATGACTTTAGGTTTTGTTTTATAATAGTAAAAAGAACATGCCAAGGTCTGTACCAGTCCCTTGTCCATAAAAGAAGATAGAAATCATAGAATACCTTTAAATTTTGGTGGTGTTTTGTCCCCTGATTCTGGGTGGGAGCATTTTATAATGCACTTGCAGTTGTGATGGCACCTGATATTTGTATTCCTGTCAGTACCTCCAAAATGCTCAGTTGTTCTGGTGCAGGTTGGGATACAGCAGAGGAATTATCAGAGCAGCAGGCTGTCGGAAAGCCTGGCTGGAGATATGGCAGAAGAAAAACCTGCAGTCTGCTAGGGAGCTTTGGTTCTGAGGTATTGTGGGAGAGAGCAGTGAACAGGATCTCAGGAGAGCTGAGCTTCTTATGTGCAAAACAACTGGGAGAATGAAAGCGAGGGTCACAGTGGAAAGCCATTTCTTTTTCCATTTGCCCAGCTATCTCTCTTGGCAGCAGTGCTGCTTAAAGGAAGCAGGATGTTGTTCCGAGGGTGAGAGGAGAATTGTGTAATGTGAAGACAAGAGGGAGCTTACTACTGTGGAAGAAGCTGTCAAGTTTCATAGTTGTTCAGTATCTGCTCCCAGCTGTGGTTAACCTTCTACACACAAGTGTTTGTAGTAGTCATGCAGTGTATGCAAACAATGA
Source organism: Melopsittacus undulatus (assembly GCF_012275295.1). Lineage (NCBI taxonomy): Eukaryota > Metazoa > Chordata > Aves > Psittaciformes > Psittaculidae > Melopsittacus > Melopsittacus undulatus. The sequence goes on along the minus strand of NC_047532.1, from coordinate 63,490,189 downwards.
CTTTGAGTCTCATCTTATATTCAAACATAAATATAAAATCTTCTAGAAGGGTTATTTTCTTGTAGAAAATGTCACTCACTGGATCTTTATGCTTGATGCTACTAAAATTAAATGTGATGTTACAGCTTCTTCGTAAGGCATGAAACTCTAACCCTCAAAGAGTAAGGGATGTATTCTCTGCTTGTGACAAACATGTAAATGTCACTGGTAATATTTCCATACATCAAGAGTGCAGAAGAATAGATCCTGGCAATATTCGGTTCTCTTTCTGTGACCCACAGAATGCCTGATGGGTTTTTCAAAATCAGAGAATGGTTTGGATTGGGAAGGAGCTTGAGATCATCTAGTTCAAACTGCCTGCCATGGGCAGGATAGAATCATAGAATGGTTTGGGTTGGAAAGGACCTTTAATGGAATAGATTACAAGCTGCACTTATTTAGAGGAGAATCCAACCTGCACCCAAGCCCTCTCCTAAAAGCAATGCTATTAAATGGGAGGAAAAGAATCAGGCTTCAAAACAGTTTGCTCAACAAAAATTGACCAACTTTGCATTCTCTATTTGGAAATCCTGATAGTGAAAGGCTTCAGCACTATGTGTGCAGCCCTTTGGGCCAGCAAGCACTCCCCCTCTCTGAAAATATACGAAAAGAAATAAAATCTATCATGTTTTCTTTATGCTTTTAAGACATACACCGGGGTGAAGGTTAGCTCTTTTACTGGGCTCCATGGCATGGGAGAAAAGTCGCTAACCTTGGCACAGGATCTTGTACATTTCAGTGGGAAGAGCTGTAGTGATGTGATATATGTTCATTCTCAAAAGGAAAATGAGTTCTTGTGCTGTTCTTAAGCAGCTGAGAGCTTTTATTCTGCAATGCTGACAGCTTCTTCAGCTACTGTACTCTCAGGGAAAATTTTGGAGTGTTGTTTTCACTGAGGTATTCGGCTATTGAAGCTTCTGTGGGTGTGGTTTATTTCTTCCAGTGGGGCTTATGCACCCAAATACTTGGATCCAGGCATTTTGATGTTTCTTCAGGTGCCTGAATGGCTTTACAGTTTCAAATGACGATCAGCTCTGTTCTGTTCACACCTAAAGGTGGAAGCATGGGAAGTACTGGAGTGTGTACTCAGGGGGACTGTTGTGGCTGTTTCATCACAAATGCTCTCGAGCCCACCTAAAAGCTTGCTGAAGTCAATGGAAAGAATCTCTTTAACCTTGTAAGCTTTTTATTTAGCTTATGAGCTTGTCAGGCCTGTAGCTGTCACTTTATGTTTGTACAGTTCTGGGTACCTCAGGGTTATTCTGCATTAATCTCTGGGCAATATGCAGTTAAAAATAGCTTTTTAAACTTTGTTATTCGTGACTTCTCATCACTCATTTCACTTGGGTTACTGATGCTTCACTGTACCTGTTGTGTGTTAACAATTCAGAGGGTCAGGCAGCAGGGGTTCAGCTTTCGATATCCACTTTGGCGACTGTAGTTTAGAAAGCATTTTTTGAGGTCCCAGTTTTGGAAATTCGTGAAACTATGGTATCTCCCGTTACTATCTGCTGGAATAAAAGCAGACTTTGAAATGTGTCGTCAGCCTTGCAGTAGAATGGCAATTAGCTCAATGAAATAGATGAATAGGTATCTCCTGGAAGCAGACACGGCTCAGTCTTCTGGTCTGTGTTGCTGAATGATTAGTAGAAACTCCTGAACTCCCTCATGTTTCAGTGAGGGCTCTGCAATCACAAATGCTGATCAGGGTGTTTGAGGGAATGCAACAAAACAGCTATGGGGGAAAGCCAAGTTTTGCGCCATGCTGCTAAGGTGTAAGCTTTGGCTCCTTGCAGAGAAGGCAGGTGTCTGTGATACTGTGTAGTAAGACATGGAGAGAAGAATGGAAAGCTAAGAAAGGGAAAAGTACAAGGTATGACCTCCAACAGTCTAATAGACATAAACTCAGCTTTGGAAGCAAATGTTTTGGAGACCAGGTTCTAAATGCTTGCTATATTCCTGGGCTAAAATAGCTGACATCAAGCTGACATGCAGGACTGTGGCTGAGGCTTTGACACGCTGCCAGACAGTAGAGGTGCTTTCATTGTCTCAGCTGCATCCTAGCGATATAATAAGGCTGTAAATTCAATAAGCACACATGTACAATCCAGACGTCTTTGAAGCACTGAGGCCTAGGCCATCTTCATAAGCTGGGTAAGACTTCCTGTCTGGATGAATTTTTTGGCTGTCAGACCTTATCAGCCTTGTTGAGGCTCTTGTGAGCATCCATGATGTTTGAAACATCCATGCACTGAACCATACATGACTAAGCAGGTCACATATGCCAAAGGCTTGCACTTCACTGCTGCAGTAACTTCACAGTGCTCAGATCTGTTTGTAATCTGATAGTGAAACAATCCCTTTTTATGTATAATAAAAATGCTTCTGTAAACACCTTCAGAAAAACCATGCTCAAAATACTGTAAAGCCTCAACACGTACCTCCAAATAGCACTTTGTTCAGCCACAGAGAAGGTGGGGAAGCTGAAACAGTTCCTCAGGTCTTCAAAGAAGGCTGTGATACATTTCTAAATACTTGGGCTTTCATGACCCTTGGAGCCTGCTAGCAGAGTTTACCAGTTAGGGGGTTAAACAGCCTAGACACAATGTCACACTGAGGTAGCTGTACTGCTTTGAAGATGTGGACTGTCTTTTCCTGGTCTTATTTACTTTCCTAGTGGTGGGAATATTTCAGTGGTATCAGGCAAGTAATGTTCTGTTCTGTCTCGATTGTTCTATTTCAAAATAGCTTTCTATAGGTTGCTGCATTGATTAACCATTTTACTTCTGTAAATCAGTTTAAGCTCAGGGACTGAGCTTGTTACTTAGTGCACTCTTTAAATTGGACTTCAACAGACAAACTAATCAAAAGCAGCTCCTTAGATTCCCTAGATACATAGCTATATTAAAAGTAGAATTAGATTTTGCTGCTTATGTCAGGAAATGGAACCTATGTTAAATTTCCCTTTGTTATTTTTGCCTTTCCTTTTATATTTATGAATACCTGGTGACAACTAAAGTATTAAGATTACCATGTTCTGCCTCCTATTACCTTCATTCAACTTCTGCAAGTAATGACATTCTCATGGCAAGAGAAGTCAAAGCTTTTATGTAAAAGTGGTGGCAAAACATAGCTGAAAATAGTTCTACTTTTGGAACAGTAGCAAGTCACAATATTGGTGGATCTGGTAAGTAAATAAAGAAAAGCATGCACAAAATCCCACTGCAATGCCCACTGTTCTCCTTCCACCTGCAGCCCCCACCTAAAATTCCCAAACCCCAGCAGGTGGCAGTGAAATACAGTCACTGGAAACTGAAGGATAATTTCCATTGCTGAAACATAAAATATGCAGGATTCGTTTAGGAGCTGAATGACATCTAAGCAAATAAAATATGTTATTTTCCAGACTTGTAGCTTCTAAGTCAGTCTTACAAGGTGACACCTTCTAAATCCCTAGATTGCCCCTTGTCCCTCCTCACTGGGCAGGTGCTATAGCTATACGCCGTGATGCACTGCTGTGCAGACAAGGGTTGTTAGCTTTACAGTGTAGAAAACAATTGACTCTGTTATATAAATGGAAAAGCAGAATGTGTTTTTGAATAGCTCATTTTACATTTAAGTCTTTTTTCAGAGAAGGCAAAATAAAGTGAAGGGGATAGGCAACTTAATTTATTACAGCTGTGAAGCAATGGGCACTGCTGCACTTGATTTGTTTTGGTGCCTCTTGCAGGTTGCTGCTGAGGTGCTAGTTGTTCCTCTTCATTTTGTGAAGTACTAGGGTGATGAAAACATAGAATGGAAAATGCTACTGGGCAGAATGGGAGCAGAGCTTCCTTTTCCAGAGATGTGAGGGAAGCACCGGAAGGAAAAGCAAAGTTACATGCTTGTCGAACCATTGTCCACCAAGGTAAATGTCAGGCCTTTGTTTAATTAGAAGATCTAAATGCATCCTGTTGTCTGCTGGTATAGTTTACCTTGCTCTTAAGGGAGAGAGTAAATACTCTCTGACATAAGCAGAATAGAACCCAGATCGCCTAACTCAATTTCTTATATATATATATATATATATATATATATTATATATTTAGCAGCTGAAATGTAAAAATCCAAGTCTTGGGTGCTACTGACAAAACCCACTACCTGTGAGTGTAGAGGATCGTTTGCAGTTTCTGCTTTTCTCTACCTAGGGCATCTGGTCTTCCACTGAAATGAAGGGGACTTTTGAATTGTCCTGCAGTGTCATTAATTTTGAAGAATCCTTTCAATCTGTCTGTGTCTGCAAGGTGAGACAAACTGCCTTGCAGATGCAGAGGGCTGAGAAGGTCCCTCTTGCCTAATTGCAGTTGGATTAATATATGCTTTAGACAAGAGAAGTAGGTTTTCTGTCCCTTTTATCTGGAGCTTTTGTAAGAGTCCCATCAGTGTGAATGTATGAGTTATCTCATGCCACAAAATGAGCCCACAACTGTTCCTGGCTCCTGTGTTTGAACCACACTTGTCCTGGAAGAAGCACAGGTAGCTTCAGGAGTTAAAGGTGAAGCCAATTATCAATTATAGGGGGAAATGGTGTATTGGATATGGATATAAGATATGGATATAAGTTATGCTTAGCATCTGCTGTATGTCACATGGTGAAAGAAAAGCTGCTGCATAATGATGCTGTTGGGAGAAAGGTAATATCAAGGAAGCCATATCAATAGAAGGTGGAAACCATGGCTGGAACTCCTTTGAAGGCATGGCATCGTATGACTGAAATAGACAAACCATAGTCTAAAACTCCCTGTAGTGAAAAGGCGTAATAATATTTACTGGTCAAGAAAATGTACTCCTCTGGGGTTTGATTTGGTTTTGCTTCTGTTTTCACTGTTTAGCAAATACATCAACAATATATATTTCAGACTCCTTGGAGTGATTTGTTGTAACTTCTAGTCTTGTGTAGCTAGGTGGAAAAATTATGCATCCTGCGATGAAAAGAACCACCAAACATTGTTTAAAGAAATTGTTGTGGTTACAAGTGTAGTCCTTCATTCAGAGGAAGATTTGAGATGTGATTTGAGGTGATTATTGTGAATTAAACAGAAGCTAAACAAATCTAGCTGGAAATAAAGAGCATAATTAAAGGAAGCCCTTTCACTTTGGCATGTCTGAAGTATTTTCAATATTCAGGTTTTACTATTTTCTTTCATTTATGCCTGCAAAAATGACAGAAGGTGCAAAGGTAAATCACTCCTAAAATGAAAGAAAATCTGGCTTTATTTGAACAAAACCCATCTTCTCCCTGACCAAATAGTAAAAACTGATAATACACGAATGTGAAGACATTCACAACTGAGGGAGTATGGCTACTCTCATGACTCAGACTGCTCTTGTGAGATAGGGGCATGAAAGTGGCTGTACTGGGTCAGACCAAGGTCTCCTCAAGTCTATTGTTGTGTCGCTGACAGTGGCTTCACATGATGCCTTTAGAAAGGAGCATGAGAACAGGGCAGGCATGTAAGGTGCTTCCCCAAGTGCTCTCCCTGTTTTCAAGCATTTCTGATTTAGAGTCCCTTAGCGGAGAAAGAAAGCTGAGGTCTCATCTGTTCCAATTCCAGTTCTGCTTGCTATTTATATCTTTCTTGACTCCAGCTGAGGATGATTCCTGGAGATGGAGAGCATTAGCTGGGTGAGACTCATGTGTCGTTTCTCTCCTTGAGGCTTCCTGTGGTCTAGCCCTTGCTTAGGTAGCAGTCTGAAAAGGTATGTGCTTAAGTTCTCAGATGGAACAACTGAATTAACCAGTTTTGAGGACCATATCCTCAATTTGCAGAATATTAAAAGCACACAAAATGAGCTTGTTGGCAGTATGAGCTGATAAGGTCTGGTTTCATACTGTGGGAGGTGAAAATGATGGTGCCTTAGCTCAGTTAACTCCAGATGCTGCTTTCTGTGTTGCCAGAGAGGCAGCTGCCTCAGCAACCTCTTCTGCAGTCAGTAATGGATCCTCCTGTGTGATGGGTCAAAAGATGTAATTTACATCTTTACAAGCCAAAACAAACAAGCCAGTTTCAATCTTTGAATACAGCACCCAGTCTGAATCTGAAAACTGAATTATAAGAGGTGATTTATACCATTAAGGTCATCACATTGAAGCAGTACTGAATATTTTCTTCATAAACTGAAATAATATAAAAAGGGCTGTGAAGAAACTTATTTAGAGAGCCAAGCTCCTCTCTGTGTGATTCTAGCAGGGCAGGCGAAATTAATGCATCATTGTGTGGGTTAGTCCAACACAGAACTCAATTTGGACTGTATTACACAGAGAGTGACAGTGCTTTCTGTGAACTTTAAACATGTATAGATAATACGTGTTTGGAATTTTTAACAAGATTCAAATCTTTGGATGACATTGAGGAGCTCACAGACTATCACCAAGTTGCCATGCATTAAAAAAAACCCTACTGCAAAGTACAAAATCAACATTTCCTTGTTAGATATGCTGTCCTCTACAGAAGTATCTGATTTCTTCAATTGTACACAAGAGTTGTTCGACTGAAGTAATGTGGAATTTTCCACTGGAATTTACTGACAGTCCCCCACAGCTCTTTTTTTTTTTTTTTTTTTTTTGGCCTTTTGGGAGCTGTTGAGATGATACAGGCGGTATTTTGGGCTTTTGAGAATAGGGGAAAATGTGTTTTTTTTTAACCAAGTTGATCAGTGGGGCAATATGTTGAGGAAACTGAAAGGTGATGAGTGCTATGAGAACTGCTTGAGGGAAAGTTGTAAAGCTGGGTAGGAAATAGATCCTCTTTTTGACATCTTATATATTCTAAAAGAAAAGAGAATAAAATAAAAAAAATCTAATTAAAAGATTAAAAACAAAACCTTTTAGATGGATCCAAAGCTTGCACTTTCAGAAAAATGGAAAGAGTTATTTTCTTTGTAAGCTTAGAGAAATGTTCTTATACAGCAGCTATGCAAGTAGCTTCTCAGTGGGTGCCTAACACTGTTGAAAAGATAAATTTTAATTTTCTTCCAAAATGAAATTAATTTTAGAAATGTTTTTTTAAAAGGTGATTTCTTTTTAGCTAAAATGCCCATTTTTTTTGCTGCTGTTAATTTCATTTCATATAGTCCTGGGTTCAGCAGTAGCAGTCATTTTTTCTCCTTCTTGGTAGCTGGTGCAGTGCTGTGGTTTGACTTTCGGGCTGAGAACGGTTGCTGATAGCAAGTATGTTTTGAGTTACTGCTCAAATGTTTGGTTTGTCCAAGGCCTTTCCTGAGCTCATGCTCTGCCAGGGAGGAGGGGAGGCCAGGAGGAAGGAGAGACAGGACACCTGACCCAGGCTAGCCAAAGGGGTATTCCATACCATAGCACGTCATACCCAGGATGTAACTGGGAGTTACCTGGCAGGGCTGGAGCTCTGGGGGGATGGAGGAGGTATCGGTTGGTGCTCGGTCGGGCAGGGTGGGATGAGTTATGGGTTGGTGGCTGGTGAGGTGTTGTATTCTCTTCACTTGTTATTGGCTTTATCTTTATTGTTTGTAGTAGCAGTAGTGATTTGTGTTATACCTTAGTTATTAAACCGTTCTTATCTCAACCCATGGGGGCTACCTTCTTTGGATTCCCCTTTCTAACACTCCAGGAGTTGGGGGAGCAAGGGAGGGAGTGAGTTAACAAGCTGCATGGCTGGTTTTAAACCACGACACTCCTGTGACACCAGCAGCCTCTGCTGTGCGCCCCTGCATGGAGGAACCTTGAGCTGCTCCCAGCCCATCACCCCTTTGCTCCATCACCTGCTCTCCATCAGAGCTGGCTTTTTAATTCGTGTTGTGCATTTTCTGCAGTGGGATGTGCTGGGGGAAGTGATGGTCCTGTCCCAGTTCCTCCTATTGCAAAAGTAGGCATCAGCTTGTGCTGTGGTTTTTGGGAGAGGGGAACCTTGCCCAGAGAGGAATCATTCCACTTCCCAAAGAAGCCACACTCTGGTTTCCACTAACACTTTCCAGAGTGGCAGGAAGAAACCTGCCTCCAGGGTGCAGCAGATGCAGAGCATGAGCAGACCCACTCTGAAAAATGCTCCTTATTGGGTGGGTTGGTTGGAGCTCTCCAAAGGGCTCTGGAGGTTTCTGGGAAGTGAGTCTTGAAAACTTCTCGGGTTGTGCTCACTCTCTGTGACCACAACAAACTCAGGCTGAGAGTAAGGACAAGGGTGTGATCCCCTAAGGATGGAAAACCACACTGTGGCTAGTTGGAAATCAGAGCTCTCAGTTGTCTTGTGCAGCCAGGTCACAGGTAACTTCTCCTGGAGATAAGCTGGCCAGGGTAGCTCCTGGAATTTGGAGTAGAGCACAAGCCCAGACCTTCCCAGCACTGCCAGTGCCAGCACTGCAGTGCTGGGAAGTCACCAATGGGGTCTGAGTGAATGGATCTGCACCCAGGCAATGCCTTGGATGGAGATGTCTCTTCTCCTTGCAGGTAGAGAGCTTGAAGAGCTGTCACCTTGCTGCCTTCTGCTGATGATGGGTGCTGCCTGCAGGGCGCCAGATGACCAATGCTGTCCAGCCTCTTCTGGGCTCACCTCTGAATTGCTCAAAGTCTAAACCCCACAAATAGTTTTGTGTAAAACCCCAGACTGGGCTGTTCCTCTGCTGTCCTGTCCTGCTCCTCCCCTGGCACCGAGCACCTCCCTGGCAGGGCTGGATGTGGCTGATGTACTCCAGAGCTCCTGACCTCGCCTGCCTTCCTCCAGAAGCCATGTGGGCTGAGTGCTTGTGGGTGAGTTGATGGTTCTGGAAGGAAGCACCATCCCCACTGGTCGCACACCTGGTCCCGGGAGTGCCAGTGTGTGCCCTCTCAGTAAGACTGTGCACAACACCAAGTTGAGTGGGAGTGTTGATGTGCTGTAGGGCAGGCAGCTCTGCAGAGGGATATGGACAGGCTGGATCAATGGGCCGTGGCCAGTGGTATGAGGTTCAGCAAGGCAAAATCCTGGGTCCTGAATTTGGTTGGGAGCATCCTGGCCTGTATCAGCACCGGTGTGGCCAGCAGGACTAGAGCAGTTATTGCCCCCCTGGACTGGGCCGCCCCTCCAGCCCTGTGTCTGGAGAAGAGAAGGCTCAAAAGGGACCTTATTGTTCTCTACAGCTACCTGAGAGGAGGCTGGAGCCAGGTCTCCTCTCCCAAGGAGCAAGGACTAAACCAAGAAGAAATGGCCCCAAGCTGCACAAGGGGAGGTTTTGACTGGAGATTAGGAGTTCACTTCAGGTGTAGTCAGGCATTGGAGCAGGCTGTTTGGGGCAGTGCTGGAGTCGCCATTCCTGGAAATGTACACATGCTGTGTAGACAAGGCCCTCAGTGCCATGGGTCAGTGGTGGCCTTGGCAGTGCTGGGGAACATTTGGCCTTGATGATCTGAAAGGTCTTTTCCAACCTGGTTGACTCTATGACTGCCTGCAGCAGCCCTGCTGTGCCCAGTGGCCATTGACACAATGGCACCAACATCACAAAGCCTCGCTGGTCGCTGTGGAGATGCCCGTCACCAGTTGGGACTCGGTGGAATCAGTCACGGGCATGGGCATCTCCATGGCAACTGCCAGGGCTTTGTGGTGTAGGGAGGGTTCCGCATGGCCAGAGGCCATTGTGATGGGGGGTGACACGTTGGTGACCGTGGGGTACATAAGGAGCGAGAGCCCTGGAGTACCTCAGTCCAGAGGAGCGGCCTCCCTCAGGAGGCAGCAATCCCCTGGAAGCCCACGGCAGTTCAGCGTCCAGGACGTGGAAGATGCCCGTGGGTAAAGAGGCAAACGCCCGTTCCCAGCCCGCTGAGGGCAGGCCAAGCAAGCAGAGAAGGCACCAGGTGAGGACCAGGGCAGGAGGGAGAGGCCGGTGGTGGGACGGGGCTGCTCGGAGTTGCCTCGGTGACAGGGCCAGGCTTGCCCACAGTGCACGGGCCCCTGTGCCAAGGCAGCCACCTCCATCACACACCTTTTCCTCCTCCTCCTGCCTGCAGGTGGCTCACAGGCAGCCTGAGGAAGCGCCGCAGGGCAGCCCGAGCCAGGCGTCGTCCCACCATGGGATCACGCTGCCACGGGTGCCCTACCTGGAGAGGTTTCAGCCTGTCGCCATCCAGCAGGCACAGGTAGGGAGCCGCAGGGAGATGGGGCCAAACGTCTTCCAGACCCCGGGAGATGCTGACGGGCGGGCAGGAGGTGCAGGAGGGAGCAAGCTGAGCCCCGCATGCTGTGCCCCACAGCCTGCCCGGGCGTGCCGGGGGTGCTCTGGGCAGTGGGCGTGGGCTGCGGGCGGCCAGCCCTCTCCCCAGCCGGCTCTGAGCCCTGCCCTGGGGCTGGCAGGGGAGCACAACTGCCTGAGCTCAGCCAGCTGGGATGTGGGCACAAGGGACACTGTCACACAGCCTCTCTGCTCCGCTTCTTTTGCAGATGGGCAGCCTGGGGCACCGAGTGGTGCTGCCCAGCCCCAGCGGGTTGAGACAGGAGCAGAAGCTCCGTCTGCCACCATTGATCACAATGGCACCGCGGCCGCCCCCTCGCTCAGAGAGAGCAGTCGGCAGCTGCCGCAGGCTGTCATCTGTAACACCAGCAGCCTCTGCAGCTTCTGGCAGTGTGAGGAACTCGGCTGTTGGCAGCACAAGCAGCAACCAACAGCAGCTTCTCAAAACTGCTGCCCAGCTCCACCGTGTGCCCAGTTACGGCAGCAGAGGTGCACGGCCAGAGACCTGTCAGCCTGCCCTGCACAGGTCCAAAGCCTCTGCTCCCACAGCTGAGAGCTCAGGCAGCATGAGCACAGTGCTGCAGAGGTGCAGCACCGGGAGCCAGCGACGTCACCAGCAGCCAGTGGCATGGCAGGAGCCAGCACAAAGCAGGGCTGCAGGGACACAAGCAAGAACAGACACTGTCCGTGCAGCCAGCAGCAGCAAGGGCCCAGCCACTCAACCCATACTCAGAAGCACTAGGCGAGCAGCAGAGCACCTGACAGCAATTCCAGCAGAACGTATCACTAGGTGCATCAACACCAAGTTCCTCAGTGTGCACTACAGGCCTGTTGCACAGCGCTTGCCCTCTCCGCCCAGCAAGATCAAGCCTTCGGAGCAGCCGAAGAGGATCTGCCTGGTCAGAGCTCCTGAGAAAGAGGAGCACCAGGCACGTCTCACTCCCATGCCACCGGCGTGGGCTTCTAATAACGCTGTCCAGAAGGAAGCAGCACCACAGAGACAGAGACATGGGCCTGCCCTGCAGAACATCAAAGTCCCGGATGCACTTGTGCAGGTCACAACAACATTTGAAAAGATGAAGCTGCTGCACCTGCCTGTGGCTATGGTCCAGAGAACCAACAAGAAGCAGGTGGAACAGCAAGAGATAAGCCAGAAACTGCATGTGGAGACGGCAGAGTTGTCACATGCAGCACTTAAGGAAAATGAGTTTCCTGTGGCTGCAGAGACTCGGGGAGAGGCAGCTGGAGACCTGCAGAGTGTGTCTCCTGTCCTGGCCACTGCCACAGACACCGAGCTGGCAGCTCCTCCTCTGGCTGGAGCTGCTGAGGGAGAGCAGCACCGTGCACCTCTCACTTCTCTGGAACAAGAGCAGAGGGAGGCACCGGCACCACCTTCCCATGGCTTTGATAAGGAGGAGGCAGAAGAAGAGGAGCGCAGAAAGTCGTTGGCCCTGCTCAGCCCCACTGCCTTGGAGTTGGTTATGCAGGAAACAGCCAGGTGCTCTGTGATGGACGTTGTGCACAAGGCTGCGGCTGCCATCCGGGCAAGAGCTGAGCGGGAAAAGGAGCAGGAGGATGTGGCCCAAAGCCACGTGGATGTGTCAGTGGCACCAGTGACGCCAGTAACACTTGAGGACATCGAGACTCCTATGGCTGTAGAGCCTCAGGCAGAGCCCAGCTCAGCCCCTTTCACCAAAGCTGCAGATGAGGCTGGAGAAGTCATGGTTTCTCCCGTGCCTGGAGATTATCAACAGGAGGCCGGCAGAGCTGTTGTCTCCCCAGCACAACATGAGGAGGAAGTTCTGGCTGCAGTGACGATGATCCCTGGGGCAGAGTCTGGGATATCTTACCTTGCACCTGGAGCAGATGATGAAGAAGAAGCAGCAGCTTCACCTTTGAGTCAGGGCTCGCAGCCCCAGGTGAGTGACACCCCGGTGACTGGCATTGGGGATCCCAAGGTGCTGGAGGCAACCCCAGATCCCAAAGTGCGTGTGTCAGGGGCATTGCTCGTGTTCCCTGTGCCTTCCAGCTGACATTCCCTCCTTCCCCTGCCTGTGTTCTTGCTCTCCCATCCGGCACCCCTCCTCTGGAGGAAAGGCACTGAAGGAGAGCAGCCCGTGAGGGACCTCCCCAGTGAGCAGCCACCAGCAGCAACCCCAGAGCCCAGGTGACGGCCAATGCACCACCCAGGCCTGGCGTTGGACACAGGTCTGCAGGGGAGAAAGCAGCCCACGGCACAGCACCCACACAGCTACCTGCAGCCCTGAGAGAGACACATCTAGGGAGAGCCGTCATCTCCTGATGTTCTGCTGTATGTTTACAGGAGGAGCCAGCGGCCTTCCCTGAGGAGAACGATGAGGAGGCCAAGCTAGAATTGGAATGTGTTAGTGACAAAGAGCTGTCCCAAGGGGAAGCCCTCACCATGTACAACATCTGTGTCAGCCCTCTGGTGCCAGAGCTCTTCCAGGACGCCCGAGAAGACATCCGTCTGGAATGCAGCATCCACAGCAATGTGGGCAAAAATGCGACATCAGAGGCAGCTGGAGACCTGCAGAGTGTGTCTCCTGTCCTGGCCACTGCCACAGACACCGAGCTGGCAGCTCCTCCTCTGGCTGGAGCTGCTGAGGGAGAGCAGAACCGTGCACCTCTCACTTCTGTGGAACAAGAGCAGAGGGAGGCACCGGCACCACCTTCCCATGGCTTTGACAAGGAGGAGGCAGAAGAAGAGGAGCGGAGAAAGTCATTGGCCCTGCTCAGCCCCACTGCCTTGGAGTTGGTTATGCAGGAAACAGCCAGGTGCTTTGTGATGGACATTGTGCATAAGGCTGTGGCTGCCATCCGGGCAAGAGCTGAGCAGGAAAAGGAGCAGGAGGATGTGGCCCAAAGCCACGTGGATGTGTCAATGGCACCAGTGATGCCAGTAACACTGGAGAACATCGAGACTCCTATGGCTGTAGAGCCTCAGGCAGAGCCCAGCTCAGCCCCTTTCGCCCCTGCAGCAGATGAGGCTGGAGAAGACATTGTGTCGCCCATGTCTGCCAAGCAGAAAGTAGCCAGGAGAGCCATTATACCTCTGAGAGAAGACAAGCAGGAAGATGCAGCTGCATTGACAGAGATCCCTGGGGCAGGCAGTCAGAAACCCCACCTTGTCGAAGGGACAAATGCACAGACAACATCTGTAGCACAAGAGCAGGAGGAGGCAACGGCACTACCTTCCCATGGCTTTGACAAGGAGGAGGTAGAAGAAGAGGAGCGGAGAAAGTCATTGGCCCTGCTCAGCCCCACTGCCTTGGAGTTGGTTATGCAGGAAACAGCCAGGTGCTTTGTGATGGACATTGTGCATAAGGCTGTGGCTGCCATCCGGGCAAGAGCTGAGCAGGAAAAGGAGCAGGAGGATGTGGCCCAAAGCCATGTGGAAGTTTCAATGGCACCAGTGATGCCAGTAACACTGGAGAACATCGAGACTCCTATGGGTGTAGAGCCTCAGGCAGAGCCCAGCTCAGCCCCTTTCACCCCTGCAGAGGATGAGGCTGGAGAAGACATTGTGTCGCCCATGTCTGCCAACCAGAAAGTAGCCAGGAGAGCCATTATACCTCTGAGAGAAGACAAGCAGGAAGATGCAGCTGCATTGACAGAGATCCCTGGGGCAGGCGGTCAGAAACCCCACCTTGCCGCAGGGACAGATGCACAGACAACATCTGTAGCACAAGAGCAGGAGGAGGCACTGGCACCACCTTCCCATGGCTTTGACAAGGAGGAGGTAGAAGAGGAGGAGCGGAGAAAGTCATTGGCCCTGCTCAGCCCCACTGCCTTGGAGTTGGTTATGCAGGAAACAGCCAGGTGCTTTGTGATGGACATTGTGCATAAGGCTGTGGCTGCCATCCGGGCAAGAGCTGAGCAGGAAAAGGAGCAGGAGGATGTGGCCCAAAGCCACGTGGATGTTTCAATGGCACCAGTGATGCCAGTAACACTGGAGAACATCGAGACTCCTATGGCTGTAGAGCTTCAGGCAGAGCCCAGCTCAGCCCCTTTCACCCCTGCAGAGGATGAGGCTGGAGAAGACATGGTGTCGCCCATGTCTGCCAAGCAGAAAGTAGCCAGGAGAGCCATTATACCTCAGAGAGAAGACAAGCAGGAAGATGCAGCTGCATTGACAGAGATCCCTGGGGCAGACGGTCAGAAACCCCACCTTGTCGAAGGGACAGATGCACAGACAACATCTGTAGCACAAGAGCAGGAGGAGGCACTGGCACCACCTTCCCATGGCTTTGACAAGGAGGAGGTAGAAGAGGAGGAGCGGAGAAAGTCATTGGCCCTGCTCAGCCCCACTGCCTTGGAGTTGGTTATGCAGGAAACAGCCAGGTGCTTTGTGATGGACATTGTGCATAAGGCTGTGGCTGCCATCCAGGCAAGAGCTGAGCAGGAGGATGTGGCCCAAAGCCACGTGGATGTGTCAATGGCACCAGTGATGCCAGTAACACTGGAGAACATCGAGACTCCTATGGCTGTAGAGCCTCAGGCAGAGCCCAGCTCAGCCCCTTTTGCCCCTGCAGCAGATGAGGCTGGAGAAGACATTGTGTCGCCCCTGTCTGCCAACCAGAAAGTAGCCAGGAGAGCCATTATACCTCAGAGAGAAGACAAGCAGGAAGATGCAGATGCATTGAAAGAGATCCCTGGGGCAGACAGTCAGAAACCCCACCTTGCCGCAGGGGGAGATGCACAGACAACATCTGTAGCACAAGAGCAGGAGGAGGCAACGGCACCACCTTCCCATGGCTTTGACAAGGAGGAGGCAGAAGAAGAGGAGCGGAGAAAGTCATTGGCCCTGCTCGGCCCCACTGTCTTGGAGTTGGTTATGCAGGAAACAGCCAGGTGCTTTGTGATGGACATTGTGCATAAGGCTGTGGCTGCCATCCAGGCAAGAGCTGAGCAGGAAAAGGAGCAGGAGGATGTGGCCCAAAGCCATGTGGATGTGTCAATGGCACCGGTGATGCCAGTAACACTGGAGAACATCGAGACTCCTATGGCTGTAGAGGCTCAGGCAGAGCCCAGCTCAGCCCCTTTCGCCCCTGCAGCAGATGAGGCTGGAGAAGACATTGTGTCGCCCATGTCTGCCAACCAGAAAGTAGCCAGGAGAGCCATTATACCTCAGAGAGAAGACAAGCAGGAAGATGCAGCTGCATTGACAGAGATCCCTGGGGCAGACGGTCAGAAACCCCACCTTGTCGAAGGGACAGATGCACAGACAACATCTGTAGCACAAGAGCAGGAGGAGGCAACGGCACCACCTTCCCATGGCTTTGACAGGGAGGAGGCAGAAGAAGAGGAGCGGAGAAAGTCGTTGGCCCTGCTCAGCCCCACTGCCTTGGAGTTGGTTATGCAGGAAACAGCCAGGTGCTTTGTGATGGACATTGTGCATAAGGCTGTGGCTGCCATCCGGGCAAGAGCTGAGCAGGAAAAGGAGCAGGAGGATGTGGCCCAAAGCCACGTGGATGTGTCAATGGCACCGGTGATGCCAGTAACACTGGAGAACATCGAGACTCCTATGGCTGTAGAGCCTCAGGCAGAGCCCAGCTCAGCCCCTTTCGCCCCTGCAGCAGATGAGGCTGGAGAAGACATTGTGTCGCCCATGTCTGCCAACCAGAAAGTAGCCAGGAGAGCCATTATACCTCAGAGAGAAGACAAGCAGGAAGATGCAGCTGCATTGACAGAGATCCCTGGGGCAGACGGTCAGAAACCCCACCTTGTCGAAGGGACAGATGCACAGACAACATCTGTAGCACAAGAGCAGGAGGAGGCAACGGCACCACCTTCCCATGGCTTTGACAGGGAGGAGGTAGAAGAAGAGGAGCGGAGAAAGTCATTGGCCCTGCTCAGCCCCACTGCCTTGGAGTTGGTTATGCAGGAAACAGCCAGGTGCTTTGTGATGGACATTGTGCATAAGGCTGTGGCTACCATCCGGGCAAGAGCTGAGCAGGAAAAGGAGCAGGAGGATGTGGCCCAAAGTGAAACAGAGGCACGGAGAAAGTCATCTGCCCTGCTCAGCCCTAAAGCCAGTAAGATGATACAACCCAAAAGAGACAGGAATTTCGTGAGAGGCGTCCTGCACAAGCCTTTGCCTGTTGTCTGCGAAATGGACGAGCAGCCAACACCAGCACAGGCCCAGAGTGAGGCACCAACACAGGCCAGGAGCCTGGGCACAGATAGACAGGGACCAGGACAGGCCTTTACACAAGGACTAGTACCACCACACGCCCAGAGACAGGCCCCACGAAGGGTCTCAGTTGTCGACAGAGCTCTGCAGGTTGTATTCAGGCGCAAAGTGAGGAAAGCACCTGAAGAGCATCAGGGAGAGGCCAGCAGAACCTTTGCCTCCCCGCGATTCTACAGGGATGAACAGGCAGTGCCTGCAGCAGCTCAGGACACCGAGGAGGAGCCAACTACATCATTTATTCCAGTGGCACCCAGGCCGCGCTGGTGGCACCGGTTGCGCCAGTCTGAGAATGCCAGGGCCTCCCCTACCTGGGAGACAATTGAAAGCCAACAGGGGAAAACCCCCAAGAAAATGCAAAAGTGGCAGCTGCAGTCACGACGTAACCTGCCACCCGTTGATGCCCATTCCATCACCTATGCTTGGGGAACCGCCAACCCAAAAGAAGGATTGCATGACACCAGAGATAAACACGTCCGAGAGCAACAACTATCCTTCTTCAGAAGGGCACTGAAGCCTCTGCGCAGGGCTTTCCACAGATCCTGCATCAGCCCGCAAGCGGAGGAATAATGCCCCACTGTCAGCTCCAGGCCCGAGGGAGCTGCGCTGAGAACGTCGTGCTGCAGCCTGCGCTCGCTGTGGACACTTCTCGGGCCAATAAACCAGATCCCTATCTCCCCAGTTCTTGCCTCTGTCTGCTCCAGCTTTTCCCTTGTGTCAGTAGCAGAGAAAGCTGCGGAGCGACCTCTTTCCTTGCAGCACTTCCCAGCTGCTGAGCTTGCAGTCCTGCTGGCTCTTGGCAGCACATGTTGGCCAAGTAGGAAAAGCTCATCCCGATGGGATGAAACAGTGTGTGATGCAGTGGCTCCCACGTCAGCTGGCTTTTGAAGCCCGGTGCCTGCTGCAGCCCAGTGACTGGAATGACAGGGGTGTAGAAGGGTTGGGAGGAATAAGGAGCAAGGCTTAGAATTGCTAAGGCCAGAGATAAGGGACGAGAGACTGTGATTCTCCTGCTCCTCCTGCACACGCAAGCTCTGGAGCAATGCAGGGAGAAGCTGGCGATGTTTCCAGAAGCAGAACTGTAAATGGACAGCAGATGGGTGACTCCACGCAATCCCCCCGTCCCCATCCTACAGCTTCCGACCAACCGAACAGGGGGGCTCTTGCAGCTGCCCTGAGCCATGGCCTCGTGTCCCCAGGGCTGCAGCAGAGGAACGACAGGGAGGTGGCCCTGAGGCTGCAGAGGTACTTGTGCAGGAATGTGCACACTGCTCTTGGCTTGTGTTTGGGATTGGAAAATCACTGTGCACTCCTGGCCACCCTGTGAGCAGCTGGCACTCAAAGCTCCACAGTGCAACTCAGCCCACACGTCATTCTCATACCCATGGCAGCAGCGGTGCTTTCCAGGTTAGGAACATGGGGCAAGCAGCAGAGCACCTGCCAGCAATGCCGGCAGCGAGCATCAATTCCTGCATCAACAGCAAGTTCCTCAGTGTGCACTACAGGCCTCTTGCAGGCTGACTCCTTGTCCTGGGTTCAGCAGTAGCAGTCATTTTTTCTCCTTCTTGGTAGCTGGTGCAGTGCTGTGGTTTGACTTTCGGGCTGAGAACGGTTGCTGATAGCAAGTATGTTTTGAGTTACTGCTCAAATGTTTGGTTTGTCCAAGGCCTTTCCTGAGCTCATGCTCTGCCAGGGAGGAGGGGAGGCCAGGAGGAAGGAGAGACAGGACACCTGACCCAGGCTAGCCAAAGGGGTATTCCATACCATAGCACGTCATACCCAGGATGTAACTGGGAGTTACCTGGCAGGGCTGGAGCTCTGGGGGGATGGAGGAGGTATCGGTTGGTGCTCGGTCGGGCAGGGTGGGATGAGTTATGGGTTGGTGGCTGGTGAGGTGTTGTATTCTCTTCACTTGTTATTGGCTTTATCTTTATTGTTTGTAGTAGCAGTAGTGATTTGTGTTATACCTTAGTTATTAAACCGTTCTTATCTCAACCCATGGGGGCTACCTTCTTTGGATTCCCCTTTCTAACACTCCGGGAGTTGGGGGAGCAAGGGAGGGAGTGAGTTAACAAGCTGCGTGGCTGGTTTTAAACCACGACACTCCTGTGACACCAGCAGCCTCTGCTGTGCGCCCCTGCATGGAGGAACCTTGAGCTGCTCCCAGCCCATCACCCCTTTGCTCCATCACCTGCTCTCCATCAGAGCTGGCTTTTTAATTCGTGTTGTGCATTTTCTGCAGTGGGATGTGCTGGGGGAAGTGATGGTCCTGTCCCAGTTCCTCCTATTGCAAAAGTAGGCATCAGCTTGTGCTGTGGTTTTTGGGAGAGGGGAACCTTGCCCAGAGAGGAATCATTCCACTTCCCAAAGAAGCCACACTCTGGTTTCCACTAACACTTTCCAGAGTGGCAGGAAGAAACCTGCCTCCAGGGTGCAGCAGATGCAGAGCATGAGCAGACCCACTCTGAAAAATGCTCCTTATTGGGTGGGTTGGTTGGAGCTCTCCAAAGGGTTCTGGAGGTTTCTGGGAAGTGAGTCTCGAAAACTTCTCGGGTTGTACTCACTCTCTGTGACCACAACAAACTCAGGCTGAGAGTAAGGACAAGGGTGTGATCCCCTAAGGATGGAAAACCACACTGTGGCTAGTTGGAAATCAGAGCTCTCAGTTGTCTTGTGCAGCCAGGTCACAGGTAACTTCTCCTGGAGATAAGCTGGCCAGGGTAGCTCCTGGAATTTGGAGTAGAGCACAAGCCCAGACCTTCCCAGCACTGCCAGTGCCAGCACTGCAGTGCTGGGAAGTCACCAATGGGGTCTGAGTGAATGGATCTGCACCCAGGCAATGCCTTGGATGGAGATGTCTCTTCTCCTTGCAGGTAGAGAGCTTGAAGAGCTGTCACCTTGCTGCCTTCTGCTGATGATGGGTGCTGCCTGCAGGGCGCCAGATGACCAATGCTGTCCAGCCTCTTCTGGGCTCACCTCTGAATTGCTCAAAGTCTAAACCCCACAAATAGTTTTGTGTAAAACCCCAGACTGGGCTGTTCCTCTGCTGTCCTGTCCTGCTCCTCCCCTGGCACCGAGCACCTCCCTGGCAGGGCTGGATGTGGCTGATGTACTCCAGAGCTCCTGACCTCGCCTGCCTTCCTCCAGAAGCCATGTGGGCTGAGTGCTTGTGGGTGAGTTGATGGTTCTGGAAGGAAGCACCATCCCCACTGGTCGCACACCTGGTCCCGGGAGTGCCAGTGTGTGCCCTCTCAGTAAGACTGTGCACAACACCAAGTTGAGTGGGAGTGTTGATGTGCTGTAGGGCAGGCAGCTCTGCAGAGGGATATGGACAGGCTGGATCAATGGGCTGTGGCCAGTGGTATGAGGTTCAGCAAGGCAAAATCCTGGGTCCTGAATTTGGTTGGGAGCATCCTGGCCTGTATCAGCACCGGTGTGGCCAGCAGGACTAGAGCAGTGATTGCCCCCCTGGACTGGGCCGCCCCTCCAGCCCTGTGTCTGGAGAAGAGAAGGCTCAAAAGGGACCTTATTGTTCTCTACAGCTACCTGAGAGGAGGCTGGAGCCAGGTCTCCTCTCCCAAGGAGCAAGGACTAAACCAAGAAGAAATGGCCCCAAGCTGCACAAGGGGAGGTTTTGACTGGAGATTAGGAGATCACTTCAGGTGTAGTCAGGCATTGGAGCAGGCTGTTTGGGGCAGTGCTGGAGTCGCCATTCCTGGAAATGTACACATGCTGTGTAGACAAGGCCCTCAGTGCCATGGGTCAGTGGTGGCCTTGGCAGTGCTGGGGAACATTTGGCCTTGATGATCTGAAAGGTCTTTTCCAACCTGGTTGACTCTATGACTGCCTGCAGCAGCCCTGCTGTGCCCAGTGGCCATTGACACAATGGCACCAACATCACAAAGCCTCGCTGGTCGCTGTGGAGATGCCCGTCACCAGTTGGGACTCGGTGGAATCAGTCACGGGCATGGGCATCTCCATGGCAACTGCCAGGGCTTTGTGGTGTAGGGAGGGTTCCGCATGGCCAGAGGCCATTGTGATGGGGGGTGACACGTTGGTGACCGTGGGGTACATAAGGAGCGAGAGCCCTGGAGTACCTCAGTCCAGAGGAGCGGCCTCCCTCAGGAGGCAGCAATCCCCTGGAAGCCCACGGCAGTTCAGCGTCCAGGACGTGGAAGATGCCCGTGGGTAAAGAGGCAAACGCCCGTTCCCAGCCCGCTGAGGGCAGGCCAAGCAAGCAGAGAAGGCACCAGGTGAGGACCAGGGCAGGAGGGAGAGGCCGGTGGTGGGACGGGGCTGCTCGGAGTTGCCTCGGTGACAGGGCCAGGCTTGCCCACAGTGCACGGGCCCCTGTGCCAAGGCAGCCACCTCCATCACACACCTTTTCCTCCTCCTCCTGCCTGCAGGTGGCTCACAGGCAGCCTGAGGAAGCGCCGCAGGGCAGCCCGAGCCAGGCGTCGTCCCACCATGGGATCACGCTGCCACGGGTGCCCTACCTGGAGAGGTTTCAGCCTGTCACCATCCAGCAGGCACAGGTAGGGAGCCGCAGGGAGATGGGGCCAAACGTCTTCCAGACCCCGGGAGATGCTGACGGGCGGGCAGGAGGTGCAGGAGGGAGCAAGCTGAGCCCCGCATGCTGTGCCCCACAGCCTGCCCGGGCGTGCCGGGGGTGCTCTGGGCAGTGGGCGTGGGCTGCGGGCGGCCAGCCCTCTCCCCAGCCGGCTCTGAGCCCTGCCCTGGGGCTGGCAGGGGAGCACAACTGCCTGAGCTCAGCCAGCTGGGATGTGGGCACAAGGGACACTGTCACACAGCCTCTCTGCTCCGCTTCTTTTGCAGATGGGCAGCCTGGGGCACCGAGTGGTGCTGCCCAGCCCCAGCGGGTTGAGACAGGAGCAGAAGCTCCGTCTGCCACCATTGATCACAATGGCACCGCGGCCGCCCCCTCGCTCAGAGAGAGCAGTCGGCAGCTGCCGCAGGCTGTCATCTGTAACACCAGCAGCCTCTGCAGCTTCTGGCAGTGTGAGGAACTCGGCTGTTGGCAGCACAAGCAGCAACCAACAGCAGCTTCTCAAAACTGCTGCCCAGCTCCACCGTGTGCCCAGTTACGGCAGCAGAGGTGCACGGCCAGAGACCTGTCAGCCTGCCCTGCACAGGTCCAAAGCCTCTGCTCCCACAGCTGAGAGCTCAGGCAGCATGAGCACAGTGCTGCAGAGGTGCAGCACCGGGAGCCAGCGACGTCACCAGCAGCCAGTGGCATGGCAGGAGCCAGCACAAAGCAGGGCTGCAGGGACACAAGCAAGAACAGACACTGTCCGTGCAGCCAGCAGCAGCAAGGGCCCAGCCACTCAACCCATACTCAGAAGCACTAGGCGAGCAGCAGAGCACCTGACAGCAATTCCAGCGGAACGTATCACTAGGTGCATCAACACCAAGTTCCTCAGTGTGCACTACAGGCCTGTTGCACAGCGCTTGCCCTCTCCGCCCAGCAAGATCAAGCCTTCGGAGCAGCCGAAGAGGATCTGCCTGGTCAGAGCTCCTGAGAAAGAGGAGCACCAGGCACGTCTCACTCCCATGCCACCGGCGTGGGCTTCTAATAACGCTGTCCAGAAGGAAGCAGCACCACAGAGACAGAGACATGGGCCTGCCCTGCAGAACATCAAAGTCCCGGATGCACTTGTGCAGGTCACAACAACATTTGAAAAGATGAAGCTGCTGCACCTGCCTGTGGCTATGGTCCAGAGAACCAACAAGAAGCAGGTGGAACAGCAAGAAATAAGCCAGAAACTGCATGTGGAGACGGCAGAGTTGTCACATGCAGCACTTAAGGAAAATGAGTTTCCTGTGGCTGCAGAGACTCGGGGAGAGGCAGCTGGAGACCTGCAGAGTGTGTCTCCTGTCCTGGCCACTGCCACAGACACCGAGCTGGCAGCTCCTCCTCTGGCTGGAGCTGCTGAGGGAGAGCAGCACCGTGCACCTCTCACTTCTCTGGAACAAGAGCAGAGGGAGGCACCGGCACCACCTTCCCATGGCTTTGATAAGGAGGAGGCAGAAGAAGAGGAGCGCAGAAAGTCGTTGGCCCTGCTCAGCCCCACTGCCTTGGAGTTGGTTATGCAGGAAACAGCCAGGTGCTCTGTGATGGACGTTGTGCACAAGGCTGCGGCTGCCATCCGGGCAAGAGCTGAGCGGGAAAAGGAGCAGGAGGATGTGGCCCAAAGCCACGTGGATGTGTCAGTGGCACCAGTGACGCCAGTAACACTTGAGGACATCGAGACTCCTATGGCTGTAGAGCCTCAGGCAGAGCCCAGCTCAGCCCCTTTCACCAAAGCTGCAGATGAGGCTGGAGAAGTCATGGTTTCTCCCGTGCCTGGAGATTATCAACAGGAGGCCGGCAGAGCTGTTGTCTCCCCAGCACAACATGAGGAGGAAGTTCTGGCTGCAGTGACGATGATCCCTGGGGCAGAGTCTGGGATATCTTACCTTGCACCTGGAGCAGATGATGAAGGAGAAGCAGCAGCTTCACCTTTGAGTCAGGGCTCGCAGCCCCAGGTGAGTGACACCCCGGTGACTGGCATTGGGGATCCCAAGGTGCTGGAGGCAACCCCAGATCCCAAAGTGCGTGTGTCAGGGGCATTGCTCGTGTTCCCTGTGCCTTCCAGCTGACATTCCCTCCTTCCCCTGCCTGTGTTCTTGCTCTCCCATCCGGCACCCCTCCTCTGGAGGAAAGGCACTGAAGGAGAGCAGCCCGTGAGGGACCTCCCCAGTGAGCAGCCACCAGCAGCAACCCCAGAGCCCAGGTGACGGCCAATGCACCACCCAGGCCTGGCGTTGGACACAGGTCTGCAGGGGAGAAAGCAGCCCACGGCACAGCACCCACACAGCTACCTGCAGCCCTGAGAGAGACACATCTAGGGAGAGCCGTCATCTCCTGATGTTCTGCTGTATGTTTACAGGAGGAGCCAGCGGCCTTCCCTGAGGAGAACGATGAGGAGGCCAAGCTAGAATTGGAATGTGTTAGTGACAAAGAGCTGTCCCAAGGGGAAGCCCTCACCATGTACAACATCTGTGTCAGCCCTCTGGTGCCAGAGCTCTTCCAGGACGCCCGAGAAGACATCCGTCTGGAATGCAGCATCCACAGCAATGTGGGCAAAAATGCGACATCAGAGGCAGCTGGAGACCTGCAGAGTGTGTCTCCTGTCCTGGCCACTGCCACAGACACCGAGCTGGCAGCTCCTCCTCTGGCTGGAGCTGCTGAGGGAGAGCAGAACCGTGCACCTCTCACTTCTGTGGAACAAGAGCAGAGGGAGGCACCGGCACCACCTTCCCATGGCTTTGACAAGGAGGAGGCAGAAGAAGAGGAGCGGAGAAAGTCATTGGCCCTGCTCAGCCCCACTGCCTTGGAGTTGGTTATGCAGGAAACAGCCAGGTGCTTTGTGATGGACATTGTGCATAAGGCTGTGGCTGCCATCCAGGCAAGAGCTGAGCGGGAAAAGGAGCAGGAGGATGTGGCCCAAAGCCACGTGGATGTGTCAATGGCACCAGTGATGCCAGTAACACTGGAGAACATCGAGACTCCTATGGCTGTAGAGCCTCAGGCAGAGCCCAGCTCAGCCCCTTTCGCCCCTGCAGCAGATGAGGCTGGAGAAGACATTGTGTCGCCCATGTCTGCCAAGCAGAAAGTAGCCAGGAGAGCCATTATACCTCTGAGAGAAGACAAGCAGGAAGATGCAGCTGCATTGACAGAGATCCCTGGGGCAGGCAGTCAGAAACCCCACCTTGTCGAAGGGACAAATGCACAGACAACATCTGTAGCACAAGAGCAGGAGGAGGCAACGGCACTACCTTCCCATGGCTTTGACAGGGAGGAGGTAGAAGAAGAGGAGCGGAGAAAGTCATTGGCCCTGCTCAGCCCCACTGCCTTGGAGTTGGTTATGCAGGAAACAGCCAGGTGCTTTGTGATGGACATTGTGCATAAGGCTGTGGCTGCCATCCGGGCAAGAGCTGAGCAGGAAAAGGAGCAGGAGGATGTGGCCCAAAGCCACGTGGATGTGTCAATGGCACCAGTGATGCCAGTAACACTGGAGAACATCGAGACTCCTATGGCTGTAGAGCCTCAGGCAGAGCCCAGCTCAGCCCCTTTTGCCCCTGCAGCAGATGAGGCTGGAGAAGACATTGTGTCGCCCATGTCTGCCAAGCAGAAAGTAGCCAGGAGAGCCATTATACCTCAGAGAGAAGACAAGCAGGAAGATGCAGCTGCATTGAAAGAGATCCCTGGGGCAGACGGTCAGAAACCCCACCTTGTCGAAGGGACAGATGCACAGACAACATCTGTAGCACAAGAGCAGGAGGAGGCACTGGCACCACCTTCCCATGGCTTTGACAGGGAGGAGGTAGAAGAAGAGGAGCGGAGAAAGTCATTGGCCCTGCTCAGCCCCACTGCCTTGGAGTTGGTTATGCAGGAAACAGCCAGGTGCTTTGTGATGGACATTGTGCATAAGGCTGTGGCTGCCATCCGGGCAAGAGCTGAGCAGGAAAAGGAGCAGGAGGATGTGGCCCAAAGCCACGTGGATGTTTCAATGGCACCAGTGATGCCAGTAACACTGGAGAACATCGAGACTCCTATGGGTGTAGAGCCTCAGGCAGAGCCCAGCTCAGCCCCTTTCACCCCTGCAGAGGATGAGGCTGGAGAAGACATTGTGTCGCCCATGTCTGCCAACCAGAAAGTAGCCAGGAGAGCCATTATACCTCAGAGAGAAGACAAGCAGGAAGATGCAGCTGCATTGACAGAGATCCCTGGGGCAGGCGGTCAGAAACCCCACCTTGCCGCAGGGACAGATGCACAGACAACATCTGTAGCACAAGAGCAGGAGGAGGCACTGGCACCACCTTCCCATGGCTTTGACAAGGAGGAGGTAGAAGAGGAGGAGCGGAGAAAGTCATTGGCCCTGCTCAGCCCCACTGCCTTGGAGTTGGTTATGCAGGAAACAGCCAGGTGCTTTGTGATGGACATTGTGCATAAGGCTGTGGCTGCCATCCGGGCAAGAGCTGAGCAGGAAAAGGAGCAGGAGGATGTGGCCCAAAGCCACGTGGATGTGTCAATGGCACCAGTGATGCCAGTAACACTGGAGAACATCGAGACTCCTATGGCTGTAGAGCCTCAGGCAGAGCCCAGCTCAGCCCCTTTCGCCCCTGCAGCAGATGAGGCTGGAGAAGACATTGTGTCGCCCATGTCTGCCAAGCAGAAAGTAGCCAGGAGAGCCATTATACCTCTGAGAGAAGACAAGCAGGAAGATGCAGCTGCATTGACAGAGATCCCTGGGGCAGGCAGTCAGAAACCCCACCTTGTCGAAGGGACAAATGCACAGACAACATCTGTAGCACAAGAGCAGGAGGAGGCAACGGCACTACCTTCCCATGGCTTTGACAGGGAGGAGGTAGAAGAAGAGGAGCGGAGAAAGTCATTGGCCCTGCTCAGCCCCACTGCCTTGGAGTTGGTTATGCAGGAAACAGCCAGGTGCTTTGTGATGGACATTGTGCATAAGGCTGTGGCTGCCATCCAGGCAAGAGCTGAGCAGGAAAAGGAGCAGGAGGATGTGGCCCAAAGCCACGTGGATGTGTCAATGGCACCAGTGATGCCAGTAACACTGGAGAACATCGAGACTCCTATGGCTGTAGAGCCTCAGGCAGAGCCCAGCTCAGCCCCTTTTGCCCCTGCAGCAGATGAGGCTGGAGAAGACATTGTGTCGCCCATGTCTGCCAAGCAGAAAGTAGCCAGGAGAGCCATTATACCTCAGAGAGAAGACAAGCAGGAAGATGCAGCTGCATTGAAAGAGATCCCTGGGGCAGACGGTCAGAAACCCCACCTTGTCGAAGGGACAGATGCACACACAACATCTGTAGCACAAGAGCAGGAGGAGGCACTGGCACCACCTTCCCATGGCTTTGACAGGGAGGAGGTAGAAGAAGAGGAGCGGAGAAAGTCATTGGCCCTGCTCAGCCCCACTGCCTTGGAGTTGGTTATGCAGGAAACAGCCAGGTGCTTTGTGATGGACATTGTGCATAAGGCTGTGGCTGCCATCCGGGCAAGAGCTGAGCAGGAAAAGGAGCAGGAGGATGTGGCCCAAAGCCACGTGGATGTTTCAATGGCACCAGTGATGCCAGTAACACTGGAGAACATCGAGACTCCTATGGGTGTAGAGCCTCAGGCAGAGCCCAGCTCAGCCCCTTTCACCCCTGCAGAGGATGAGGCTGGAGAAGACATTGTGTCGCCCATGTCTGCCAACCAGAAAGTAGCCAGGAGAGCCATTATACCTCAGAGAGAAGACAAGCAGGAAGATGCAGCTGCATTGACAGAGATCCCTGGGGCAGGCGGTCAGAAACCCCACCTTGCCGCAGGGACAGATGCACAGACAACATCTGTAGCACAAGAGCAGGAGGAGGCACTGGCACCACCTTCCCATGGCTTTGACAAGGAGGAGGTAGAAGAGGAGGAGCGGAGAAAGTCATTGGCCCTGCTCAGCCCCACTGCCTTGGAGTTGGTTATGCAGGAAACAGCCAGGTGCTTTGTGATGGACATTGTGCATAAGGCTGTGGCTGCCATCCGGGCAAGAGCTGAGCAGGAAAAGGAGCAGGAGGATGTGGCCCAAAGCCACGTGGATGTTTCAATGGCACCAGTGATGCCAGTAACACTGGAGAACATCGAGACTCCTATGGCTGTAGAGCTTCAGGCAGAGCCCAGCTCAGCCCCTTTCACCCCTGCAGCAGATGAGGCTGGAGAAGACATGGTGTCGCCCATGTCTGCCAAGCAGAAAGTAGCCAGGAGAGCCATTATACCTCAGAGAGAAGACAAGCAGGAAGATGCAGCTGCATTGACAGAGATCCCTGGGGCAGACGGTCAGAAACCCCACCTTGTCGAAGGGACAGATGCACAGACAACATCTGTAGCACAAGAGCAGGAGGAGGCACTGGCACCACCTTCCCATGGCTTTGACAAGGAGGAGGTAGAAGAGGAGGAGCGGAGAAAGTCATTGGCCCTGCTCAGCCCCACTGCCTTGGAGTTGGTTATGCAGGAAACAGCCAGGTGCTTTGTGATGGACATTGTGCATAAGGCTGTGGCTGCCATCCAGGCAAGAGCTGAGCAGGAGGATGTGGCCCAAAGCCACGTGGATGTGTCAATGGCACCAGTGATGCCAGTAACACTGGAGAACATCGAGACTCCTATGGCTGTAGAGCTTCAGGCAGAGCCCAGCTCAGCCCCTTTTGCCCCTGCAGCAGATGAGGCTGGAGAAGACATTGTGTCGCCCCTGTCTGCCAACCAGAAAGTAGCCAGGAGAGCCATTATACCTCAGAGAGAAGACAAGCAGGAAGATGCAGATGCATTGAAAGAGATCCCTGGGGCAGACAGTCAGAAACCCCACCTTGCCGCAGGGGGAGATGCACAGACAACATCTGTAGCACAAGAGCAGGAGGAGGCAACGGCACCACCTTCCCATGGCTTTGACAAGGAGGAGGCAGAAGAAGAGGAGCGGAGAAAGTCATTGGCCCTGCTCGGCCCCACTGTCTTGGAGTTGGTTATGCAGGAAACAGCCAGGTGCTTTGTGATGGACATTGTGCATAAGGCTGTGGCTGCCATCCGGGCAAGAGCTGAGCAGGAAAAGGAGCAGGAGGATGTGGCCCAAAGCCATGTGGATGTGTCAATGGCACCGGTGATGCCAGTAACACTGGAGAACATCGAGACTCCTATGGCTGTAGAGGCTCAGGCAGAGCCCAGCTCAGCCCCTTTCGCCCCTGCAGCAGATGAGGCTGGAGAAGACATTGTGTCGCCCATGTCTGCCAACCAGAAAGTAGCCAGGAGAGCCATTATACCTCAGAGAGAAGACAAGCAGGAAGATGCAGCTGCATTGACAGAGATCCCTGGGGCAGACGGTCAGAAACCCCACCTTGTCGAAGGGACAGATGCACAGACAACATCTGTAGCACAAGAGCAGGAGGAGGCACTGGCACCACCTTCCCATG
Organism: Melopsittacus undulatus; assembly: GCF_012275295.1. Classification (NCBI taxonomy): domain Eukaryota; kingdom Metazoa; phylum Chordata; class Aves; order Psittaciformes; family Psittaculidae; genus Melopsittacus; species Melopsittacus undulatus. Next base: position 63,461,715 of record NC_047532.1, on the reverse strand, counting down.
GCTTTGACAGGGAGGAGGTAGAAGAAGAGGAGCGGAGAAAGTCATTGGCCCTGCTCAGCCCCACTGCCTTGGAGTTGGTTATGCAGGAAACAGCCAGGTGCTTTGTGATGGACATTGTGCATAAGGCTGTGGCTACCATCCGGGCAAGAGCTGAGCAGGAAAAGGAGCAGGAGGATGTGGCCCAAAGTGAAACAGAGGCACGGAGAAAGTCATCTGCCCTGCTCAGCCCTAAAGCCAGTAAGATGATACAACCCAAAAGAGACAGGAATTTCGTGAGAGGCGTCCTGCACAAGCCTTTGCCTGTTGTCTGCGAAATGGACGAGCAGCCAACACCAGCACAGGCCCAGAGTGAGGCACCAACACAGGCCAGGAGCCTGGGCACAGATAGACAGGGACCAGGACAGGCCTTTACACAAGGACTAGTACCACCACACGCCCAGAGACAGGCCCCACGAAGGGTCTCAGTTGTCGACAGAGCTCTGCAGGTTGTATTCAGGCGCAAAGTGAGGAAAGCACCTGAAGAGCATCAGGGAGAGGCCAGCAGAACCTTTGCCTCCCCGCGATTCTACAGGGATGAACAGGCAGTGCCTGCAGCAGCTCAGGACACCGAGGAGGAGCCAACTACATCATTTATTCCAGTGGCACCCAGGCCGCGCTGGTGGCACCGGTTGCGCCAGTCTGAGAATGCCAGGGCCTCCCCTACCTGGGAGACAATTGAAAGCCAACAGGGGAAAACCCCCAAGAAAATGCAAAAGTGGCAGCTGCAGTCACGACGTAACCTGCCACCCGTTGATGCCCATTCCATCACCTATGCTTGGGGAACCGCCAACCCAAAAGAAGGATTGCATGACACCAGAGATAAACACGTCCGAGAGCAACAACTATCCTTCTTCAGAAGGGCACTGAAGCCTCTGCGCAGGGCTTTCCACAGATCCTGCATCAGCCCGCAAGCGGAGGAATAATGCCCCACTGTCAGCTCCAGGCCCGAGGGAGCTGCGCTGAGAACGTCGTGCTGCAGCCTGCGCTCGCTGTGGACACTTCTCGGGCCAATAAACCAGATCCCTATCTCCCCAGTTCTTGCCTCTGTCTGCTCCAGCTTTTCCCTTGTGTCAGTAGCAGAGAAAGCTGCGGAGCGACCTCTTTCCTTGCAGCACTTCCCAGCTGCTGAGCTTGCAGTCCTGCTGGCTCTTGGCAGCACATGTTGGCCAAGTAGGAAAAGCTCATCCCGATGGGATGAAACAGTGTGTGATGCAGTGGCTCCCACGTCAGCTGGCTTTTGAAGCCCGGTGCCTGCTGCAGCCCAGTGACTGGAATGACAGGGGTGTAGAAGGGTTGGGAGGAATAAGGAGCAAGGCTTAGAATTGCTAAGGCCAGAGATAAGGGACGAGAGACTGTGATTCTCCTGCTCCTCCTGCACACGCAAGCTCTGGAGCAATGCAGGGAGAAGCTGGCGATGTTTCCAGAAGCAGAACTGTAAATGGACAGCAGATGGGTGACTCCACGCAATCCCCCCGTCCCCATCCTACAGCTTCCGACCAACCGAACAGGGGGGCTCTTGCAGCTGCCCTGAGCCATGGCCTCGTGTCCCCAGGGCTGCAGCAGAGGAACGACAGGGAGGTGGCCCTGAGGCTGCAGAGGTACTTGTGCAGGAATGTGCACACTGCTCTTGGCTTGTGTTTGGGATTGGAAAATCACTGTGCACTCCTGGCCACCCTGTGAGCAGCTGGCACTCAAAGCTCCACAGTGCAACTCAGCCCACACGTCATTCTCATACCCATGGCAGCAGCGGTGCTTTCCAGGTTAGGAACATGGGGCAAGCAGCAGAGCACCTGCCAGCAATGCCGGCAGCGAGCATCAATTCCTGCATCAACAGCAAGTTCCTCAGTGTGCACTACAGGCCTCTTGCAGGCTGACTCCTTGTCCTGGGTTCAGCAGTAGCAGTCATTTTTTCTCCTTCTTGGTAGCTGGTGCAGTGCTGTGGTTTGACTTTCGGGCTGAGAACGGTTGCTGATAGCAAGTATGTTTTGAGTTACTGCTCAAATGTTTGGTTTGTCCAAGGCCTTTCCTGAGCTCATGCTCTGCCAGGGAGGAGGGGAGGCCAGGAGGAAGGAGAGACAGGACACCTGACCCAGGCTAGCCAAAGGGGTATTCCATACCATAGCACGTCATACCCAGGATGTAACTGGGAGTTACCTGGCAGGGCTGGAGCTCTGGGGGGATGGAGGAGGTATCGGTTGGTGCTCGGTCGGGCAGGGTGGGATGAGTTATGGGTTGGTGGCTGGTGAGGTGTTGTATTCTCTTCACTTGTTATTGGCTTTATCATTATTGTTTGTAGTAGCAGTAGTGATTTGTGTTATACCTTAGTTATTAAACCGTTCTTATCTCAACCCATGGGGGCTACCTTCTTTGGATTCCCCTTTCTAACACTCCGGGAGTTGGGGGAGCAAGGGAGGGAGTGAGTTAACAAGCTGCGTGGCTGGTTTTAAACCACGACACTCCTGTGACACCAGCAGCCTCTGCTGTGCGCCCCTGCATGGAGGAACCTTGAGCTGCTCCCAGCCCATCACCCCTTTGCTCCATCACCTGCTCTCCATCAGAGCTGGCTTTTTAATTCGTGTTGTGCATTTTCTGCAGTGGGATGTGCTGGGGGAAGTGATGGTCCTGTCCCAGTTCCTCCTATTGCAAAAGTAGGCATCAGCTTGTGCTGTGGTTTTTGGGAGAGGGGAACCTTGCCCAGAGAGGAATCATTCCACTTCCCAAAGAAGCCACACTCTGGTTTCCACTAACACTTTCCAGAGTGGCAGGAAGAAACCTGCCTCCAGGGTGCAGCAGATGCAGAGCATGAGCAGACCCACTCTGAAAAATGCTCCTTATTGGGTGGGTTGGTTGGAGCTCTCCAAAGGGTTCTGGAGGTTTCTGGGAAGTGAGTCTCGAAAACTTCTCGGGTTGTACTCACTCTCTGTGACCACAACAAACTCAGGCTGAGAGTAAGGACAAGGGTGTGATCCCCTAAGGATGGAAAACCACACTGTGGCTAGTTGGAAATCAGAGCTCTCAGTTGTCTTGTGCAGCCAGGTCACAGGTAACTTCTCCTGGAGATAAGCTGGCCAGGGTAGCTCCTGGAATTTGGAGTAGAGCACAAGCCCAGACCTTCCCAGCACTGCCAGTGCCAGCACTGCAGTGCTGGGAAGTCACCAATGGGGTCTGAGTGAATGGATCTGCACCCAGGCAATGCCTTGGATGGAGATGTCTCTTCTCCTTGCAGGTAGAGAGCTTGAAGAGCTGTCACCTTGCTGCCTTCTGCTGATGATGGGTGCTGCCTGCAGGGTGCCAGATGACCGATGCTGTCCAGCCTCTTCTGGGCTCACCTCTGAATTGCTCAAAGTCTAAACCCCACAAATAGTTTTGTGTAAAACCCCAGACTGGGCTGTTCCTCTGCTGTCCTGTCCTGCTCCTCCCCTGGCACCGAGCACCTCCCTGGCAGGGCTGGATGTGGCTGATGTACTCCAGAGCTCCTGACCTCGCCTGCCTTCCTCCAGAAGCCATGTGGGCTGAGTGCTTGTGGGTGAGTTGATGGTTCTGGAAGGAAGCACCATCCCCACTGGTCGCACACCTGGTCCCGGGAGTGCCAGTGTGTGCCCTCTCAGTAAGACTGTGCACAACACCAAGTTGAGTGGGAGTGTTGATGTGCTGTAGGGCAGGCAGCTCTGCAGAGGGATATGGACAGGCTGGATCAATGGGCCGTGGCCAGTGGTATGAGGTTCAACAAGGCAAAATCCTGGGTCCTGAATTTGGTTGGGAGCATCCTGGCCTGTATCAGCACCGGTGTGGCCAGCAGGACTAGAGCAGTGATTGCCCCCCTGGACTGGGCCGCCCCTCCAGCCCTGTGTCTGGAGAAGAGAAGGCTCAAAAGGGACCTTATTGTTCTCTACAGCTACCTGAGAGGAGGCTGGAGCCAGGTCTCCTCTCCCAAGGAGCAAGGACTAAACCAAGAAGAAATGGCCCCAAGCTGCACAAGGGGAGGTTTTGACTGGAGATTAGGAGTTCACTTCAGGTGTAGTCAGGCATTGGAGCAGGCTGTTTGGGGCAGTGCTGGAGTCGCCATTCCTGGAAATGTACACATGCTGTGTAGACAAGGCCCTCAGTGCCATGGGTCAGTGGTGGCCTTGGCAGTGCTGGGGAACATTTGGCCTTGATGATCTGAAAGGTCTTTTCCAACCTGGTTGACTCAATGACTGCCTGCAGCAGCCCTGCTGTGCCCAGTGGCCATTGACACAATGGCACCAACATCACAAAGCCTCGCTGGTCGCTGTGGAGATGCCCGTCACCAGTTGGGACTCGGTGGAATCAGTCACGGGCATGGGCATCTCCATGGCAACTGCCAGGGCTTTGTGGTGTAGGGAGGGTTCCGCATGGCCAGAGGCCATTGTGATGGGGGGTGACACGTTGGTGACCGTGGGGTACATAAGGAGCGAGAGCCCTGGAGTACCTCAGTCCAGAGGAGCGGCCTCCCTCAGGAGGCAGCAATCCCCTGGAAGCCCACGGCAGTTCAGCGTCCAGGACGTGGAAGATGCCCGTGGGTAAAGAGGCAAACGCCCGTTCCCAGCCCGCTGAGGGCAGGCCAAGCAAGCAGAGAAGGCACCAGGTGAGGACCAGGGCAGGAGGGAGAGGCCGGTGGTGGGACGGGGCTGCTCGGAGTTGCCTCGGTGACAGGGCCAGGCTTGCCCACAGTGCACGGGCCCCTGTGCCAAGGCAGCCACCTCCATCACACACCTTTTCCTCCTCCTCCTGCCTGCAGGTGGCTCACAGGCAGCCTGAGGAAGCGCCGCAGGGCAGCCCGAGCCAGGCGTCGTCCCACCATGGGATCACGCTGCCACGGGTGCCCTACCTGGAGAGGTTTCAGCCTGTCGCCATCCAGCAGGCACAGGTAGGGAGCCGCAGGGAGATGGGGCCAAACGTCTTCCAGACCCCGGGAGATGCTGACGGGCGGGCAGGAGGTGCAGGAGGGAGCAAGCTGAGCCCCGCATGCTGTGCCCCACAGCCTGCCCGGGCGTGCCGGGGGTGCTCTGGGCAGTGGGCGTGGGCTGCGGGCGGCCAGCCCTCTCCCCAGCCGGCTCTGAGCCCTGCCCTGGGGCTGGCAGGGGAGCACAACTGCCTGAGCTCAGCCAGCTGGGATGTGGGCACAAGGGACACTGTCACACAGCCTCTCTGCTCCGCTTCTTTTGCAGATGGGCAGCCTGGGGCACCGAGTGGTGCTGCCCAGCCCCAGCGGGTTGAGACAGGAGCAGAAGCTCCGTCTGCCACCATTGATCACAATGGCACCGCGGCCGCCCCCTCGCTCAGAGAGAGCAGTCGGCAGCTGCCGCAGGCTGTCATCTGTAACACCAGCAGCCTCTGCAGCTTCTGGCAGTGTGAGGAACTCGGCTGTTGGCAGCACAAGCAGCAACCAACAGCAGCTTCTCAAAACTGCTGCCCAGCTCCACCGTGTGCCCAGTTACGGCAGCAGAGGTGCACGGCCAGAGACCTGTCAGCCTGCCCTGCACAGGTCCAAAGCCTCTGCTCCCACAGCTGAGAGCTCAGGCAGCATGAGCACAGTGCTGCAGAGGTGCAGCACCGGGAGCCAGCGACGTCACCAGCAGCCAGTGGCATGGCAGGAGCCAGCACAAAGCAGGGCTGCAGGGACACAAGCAAGAACAGACACTGTCCGTGCAGCCAGCAGCAGCAAGGGCCCAGCCACTCAACCCATACTCAGAAGCACTAGGCGAGCAGCAGAGCACCTGACAGCAATTCCAGCAGAACGTATCACTAGGTGCATCAACACCAAGTTCCTCAGTGTGCACTACAGGCCTGTTGCACAGCGCTTGCCCTCTCCGCCCAGCAAGATCAAGCCTTCGGAGCAGCCGAAGAGGATCTGCCTGGTCAGAGCTCCTGAGAAAGAGGAGCACCAGGCACGTCTCACTCCCATGCCACCGGCGTGGGCTTCTAATAACGCTGTCCAGAAGGAAGCAGCACCACAGAGACAGAGACATGGGCCTGCCCTGCAGAACATCAAAGTCCCGGATGCACTTGTGCAGGTCACAACAACATTTGAAAAGATGAAGCTGCTGCACCTGCCTGTGGCTATGGTCCAGAGAACCAACAAGAAGCAGGTGGAACAGCAAGAGATAAGCCAGAAACTGCATGTGGAGACGGCAGAGTTGTCACATGCAGCACTTAAGGAAAATGAGTTTCCTGTGGCTGCAGAGACTCGGGGAGAGGCAGCTGGAGACCTGCAGAGTGTGTCTCCTGTCCTGGCCACTGCCACAGACACCGAGCTGGCAGCTCCTCCTCTGGCTGGAGCTGCTGAGGGAGAGCAGCACCGTGCACCTCTCACTTCTGTGGAACAAGAGCAGAGGGAGGCACCGGCACCACCTTCCCATGGCTTTGATAAGGAGGAGGCAGAAGAAGAGGAGCGCAGAAAGTCGTTGGCCCTGCTCAGCCCCACTGCCTTGGAGTTGGTTATGCAGGAAACAGCCAGGTGCTCTGTGATGGACGTTGTGCACAAGGCTGCGGCTGCCATCCGGGCAAGAGCTGAGCGGGAAAAGGAGCAGGAGGATGTGGCCCAAAGCCACGTGGATGTGTCAGTGGCACCAGTGACGCCAGTAACACTTGAGGACATCGAGACTCCTATGGCTGTAGAGCCTCAGGCAGAGCCCAGCTCAGCCCCTTTCACCAAAGCTGCAGATGAGGCTGGAGAAGTCATGGTTTCTCCCGTGCCTGGAGATTATCAACAGGAGGCCGGCAGAGCTGTTGTCTCCCCAGCACAACATGAGGAGGAAGTTCTGGCTGCAGTGACGATGATCCCTGGGGCAGAGTCTGGGATATCTTACCTTGCACCTGGAGCAGATGATGAAGGAGAAGCAGCAGCTTCACCTTTGAGTCAGGGCTCGCAGCCCCAGGTGAGTGACACCCCGGTGACTGGCATTGGGGATCCCAAGGTGCTGGAGGCAACCCCAGATCCCAAAGTGCGTGTGTCAGGGGCATTGCTCGTGTTCCCTGTGCCTTCCAGCTGACATTCCCTCCTTCCCCTGCCTGTGTTCTTGCTCTCCCATCCGGCACCCCTCCTCTGGAGGAAAGGCACTGAAGGAGAGCAGCCCGTGAGGGACCTCCCCAGTGAGCAGCCACCAGCAGCAACCCCAGAGCCCAGGTGACGGCCAATGCACCACCCAGGCCTGGCGTTGGACACAGGTCTGCAGGGGAGAAAGCAGCCCACGGCACAGCACCCACACAGCTACCTGCAGCCCTGAGAGAGACACATCTAGGGAGAGCCGTCATCTCCTGATGTTCTGCTGTATGTTTACAGGAGGAGCCAGCGGCCTTCCCTGAGGAGAACGATGAGGAGGCCAAGCTAGAATTGGAATGTGTTAGTGACAAAGAGCTGTCCCAAGGGGAAGCCCTCACCATGTACAACATCTGTGTCAGCCCTCTGGTGCCAGAGCTCTTCCAGGACGCCCGAGAAGACATCCGTCTGGAATGCAGCATCCACAGCAATGTGGGCAAAAATGCGACATCAGAGGCAGCTGGAGACCTGCAGAGTGTGTCTCCTGTCCTGGCCACTGCCACAGACACCGAGCTGGCAGCTCCTCCTCTGGCTGGAGCTGCTGAGGGAGAGCAGAACCGTGCACCTCTCACTTCTGTGGAACAAGAGCAGAGGGAGGCACCGGCACCACCTTCCCATGGCTTTGACAAGGAGGAGGCAGAAGAAGAGGAGCGGAGAAAGTCATTGGCCCTGCTCAGCCCCACTGCCTTGGAGTTGGTTATGCAGGAAACAGCCAGGTGCTTTGTGATGGACATTGTGCATAAGGCTGTGGCTGCCATCCAGGCAAGAGCTGAGCGGGAAAAGGAGCAGGAGGATGTGGCCCAAAGCCACGTGGATGTGTCAATGGCACCAGTGATGCCAGTAACACTGGAGAACATCGAGACTCCTATGGCTGTAGAGCCTCAGGCAGAGCCCAGCTCAGCCCCTTTCGCCCCTGCAGCAGATGAGGCTGGAGAAGACATTGTGTCGCCCATGTCTGCCAAGCAGAAAGTAGCCAGGAGAGCCATTATACCTCTGAGAGAAGACAAGCAGGAAGATGCAGCTGCATTGACAGAGATCCCTGGGGCAGGCAGTCAGAAGCCCCACCTTGTCGAAGGGACAAATGCACAGACAACATCTGTAGCACAAGAGCAGGACGAGGCAACGGCACTACCTTCCCATGGCTTTGACAGGGAGGAGGTAGAAGAAGAGGAGCGGAGAAAGTCATTGGCCCTGCTCAGCCCCACTGCCTTGGAGTTGGTTATGCAGGAAACAGCCAGGTGCTTTGTGATGGACATTGTGCATAAGGCTGTGGCTGCCATCCGGGCAAGAGCTGAGCAGGAAAAGGAGCAGGAGGATGTGGCCCAAAGCCACGTGGATGTGTCAATGGCACCAGTGATGCCAGTAACACTGGAGAACATCGAGACTCCTATGGCTGTAGAGCCTCAGGCAGAGCCCAGCTCAGCCCCTTTTGCCCCTGCAGCAGATGAGGCTGGAGAAGACATTGTGTCGCCCATGTCTGCCAACCAGAAAGTAGCCAGGAGAGCCATTATACCTCAGAGAGAAGACAAGCAGGAAGATGCAGCTGCATTGAAAGAGATCACTGGGGCAGACGGTCAGAAACCCCACCTTGTCGAAGGGACAAATGCACAGACAACATCTGTAGCACAAGAGCAGGAGGAGGCAACGGCACTACCTTCCCATGGCTTTGACAGGGAGGAGGTAGAAGAAGAGGAGCGGAGAAAGTCGTTGGCCCTGCTCAGCCCCACTGCCTTGGAGTTGGTTATGCAGGAAACAGCCAGGTGCTTTGTGATGGACATTGTGCATAAGGCTGTGGCTGCCATCCGGGCAAGAGCTGAGCAGGAAAAGGAGCAGGAGGATGTGGCCCAAAGCCACGTGGATGTGTCAATGGCACCAGTGATGCCAGTAACACTGGAGAACATCGAGACTCCTATGGCTGTAGAGCCTCAGGCAGAGCCCAGCTCAGCCCCTTTTGCCCCTGCAGCAGATGAGGCTGGAGAAGACATTGTGTCGCCCATGTCTGCCAAGCAGAAAGTAGCCAGGAGAGCCATTATACCTCTGAGAGAAGACAAGCAGGAAGATGCAGCTGCATTGACAGAGATCCCTGGGGCAGGCAGTCAGAAACCCCACCTTGTCGAAGGGACAAATGCACAGACAACATCTGTAGCACAAGAGCAGGAGGAGGCAACGGCACTACCTTCCCATGGCTTTGACAGGGAGGAGGTAGAAGAAGAGGAGCGGAGAAAGTCATTGGCCCTGCTCAGCCCCACTGCCTTGGAGTTGGTTATGCAGGAAACAGCCAGGTGCTTTGTGATGGACATTGTGCATAAGGCTGTGGCTGCCATCCGGGCAAGAGCTGAGCAGGAAAAGGAGCAGGAGGATGTGGCCCAAAGCCACGTGGATGTGTCAATGGCACCAGTGATGCCAGTAACACTGGAGAACATCGAGACTCCTATGGCTGTAGAGCCTCAGGCAGAGCCCAGCTCAGCCCCTTTCGCCCCTGCAGCAGATGAGGCTGGAGAAGACATTGTGTCGCCCATGTCTGCCAAGCAGAAAGTAGCCAGGAGAGCCATTATACCTCAGAGAGAAGACAAGCAGGAAGATGCAGCTGCATTGACAGAGATCCCTGGGGCAGGCGGTCAGAAACCCCACCTTGTCGAAGGGACAGATGCACAGACAACATCTGTAGCACAAGAGCAGGAGGAGGCACTGGCACCACCTTCCCATGGCTTTGACAAGGAGGAGGTAGAAGAGGAGGAGCGGAGAAAGTCATTGGCCCTGCTCAGCCCCACTGCCTTGGAGTTGGTTATGCAGGAAACAGCCAGGTGCTTTGTGATGGACATTGTGCATAAGGCTGTGGCTGCCATCCGGGCAAGAGCTGAGCAGGAAAAGGAGCAGGAGGATGTGGCCCAAAGCCACGTGGATGTTTCAATGGCACCAGTGATGCCAGTAACACTGGAGAACATCGAGACTCCTATGGCTGTAGAGCTTCCGGCAGAGCCCAGCTCAGCCCCTTTCACCCCTGCAGCAGATGAGGCTGGAGAAGACATGGTGTCGCCCATGTCTGCCAAGCAGAAAGTAGCCAGGAGAGCCATTATACCTCAGAGAGAAGACAAGCAGGAAGATGCAGCTGCATTGACAGAGATCCCTGGGGCAGACGGTCAGAAACCCCACCTTGTCGAAGGGACAGATGCACAGACAACATCTGTAGCACAAGAGCAGGAGGAGGCAACGGCACCACCTTCCCATGGCTTTGATAAGGAGGAGGTAGAAGAAGAGGAGCGGAGAAAGTCATTGGCCCTGCTCAGCCCCACTGCCTTGGAGTTGGTTATGCAGGAAACAGCCAGGTGCTTTGTGATGGACATTGTGCATAAGGCTGTGGCTGCCATCCAGGCAAGAGCTGAGCAGGAGGATGTGGCCCAAAGCCACGTGGATGTGTCAATGGCACCAGTGATGCCAGTAACACTGGAGAACATCGAGACTCCTATGGCTGTAGAGCCTCAGGCAGAGCCCAGCTCAGCCCCTTTTGCCCCTGCAGCAGATGAGGCTGGAGAAGACATTGTGTCGCCCCTGTCTGCCAACCAGAAAGTAGCCAGGAGAGCCATTATACCTCAGAGAGAAGACAAGCAGGAAGATGCAGATGCATTGAAAGAGATCCCTGGGGCAGACAGTCAGAAACCCCACCTTGCCGCAGGGGGAGATGCACAGACAACATCTGTAGCACAAGAGCAGGAGGAGGCAACGGCACCACCTTCCCATGGCTTTGACAAGGAGGAGGCAGAAGAAGAGGAGCGGAGAAAGTCATTGGCCCTGCTCGGCCCCACTGTCTTGGAGTTGGTTATGCAGGAAACAGCCAGGTGCTTTGTGATGGACATTGTGCATAAGGCTGTGGCTGCCATCCGGGCAAGAGCTGAGCAGGAAAAGGAGCAGGAGGATGTGGCCCAAAGCCACGTGGATGTGTCAATGGCACCAGTGATGCCAGTAACACTGGAGAACATCGAGACTCCTATGGCTGTAGAGCCTCAGGCAGAGCCCAGCTCAGCCCCTTTTGCCCCTGCAGCAGATGAGGCTGGAGAAGACATTGTGTCGCCCATGTCTGCCAAGCAGAAAGTAGCCAGGAGAGCCATTATACCTCTGAGAGAAGACAAGCAGGAAGATGCAGCTGCATTGACAGAGATCCCTGGGGCAGGCAGTCAGAAACCCCACCTTGTCGAAGGGACAAATGCACAGACAACATCTGTAGCACAAGAGCAGGAGGAGGCAACGGCACTACCTTCCCATGGCTTTGACAGGGAGGAGGTAGAAGAAGAGGAGCGGAGAAAGTCATTGGCCCTGCTCAGCCCCACTGCCTTGGAGTTGGTTATGCAGGAAACAGCCAGGTGCTTTGTGATGGACATTGTGCATAAGGCTGTGGCTGCCATCCGGGCAAGAGCTGAGCAGGAAAAGGAGCAGGAGGATGTGGCCCAAAGCCACGTGGATGTGTCAATGGCACCAGTGATGCCAGTAACACTGGAGAACATCGAGACTCCTATGGCTGTAGAGCCTCAGGCAGAGCCCAGCTCAGCCCCTTTCGCCCCTGCAGCAGATGAGGCTGGAGAAGACATTGTGTCGCCCATGTCTGCCAAGCAGAAAGTAGCCAGGAGAGCCATTATACCTCAGAGAGAAGACAAGCAGGAAGATGCAGCTGCATTGACAGAGATCCCTGGGGCAGGCGGTCAGAAACCCCACCTTGTCGAAGGGACAGATGCACAGACAACATCTGTAGCACAAGAGCAGGAGGAGGCACTGGCACCACCTTCCCATGGCTTTGACAAGGAGGAGGTAGAAGAGGAGGAGCGGAGAAAGTCATTGGCCCTGCTCAGCCCCACTGCCTTGGAGTTGGTTATGCAGGAAACAGCCAGGTGCTTTGTGATGGACATTGTGCATAAGGCTGTGGCTGCCATCCGGGCAAGAGCTGAGCAGGAAAAGGAGCAGGAGGATGTGGCCCAAAGCCACGTGGATGTTTCAATGGCACCAGTGATGCCAGTAACACTGGAGAACATCGAGACTCCTATGGCTGTAGAGCTTCCGGCAGAGCCCAGCTCAGCCCCTTTCACCCCTGCAGCAGATGAGGCTGGAGAAGACATGGTGTCGCCCATGTCTGCCAAGCAGAAAGTAGCCAGGAGAGCCATTATACCTCAGAGAGAAGACAAGCAGGAAGATGCAGCTGCATTGACAGAGATCCCTGGGGCAGACGGTCAGAAACCCCACCTTGTCGAAGGGACAGATGCACAGACAACATCTGTAGCACAAGAGCAGGAGGAGGCAACGGCACCACCTTCCCATGGCTTTGATAAGGAGGAGGTAGAAGAAGAGGAGCGGAGAAAGTCATTGGCTCTGCTCAGCCCCACTGCCTTGGAGTTGGTTATGCAGGAAACAGCCAGGTGCTTTGTGATGGACATTGTGCATAAGGCTGTGGCTGCCATCCAGGCAAGAGCTGAGCAGGAGGATGTGGCCCAAAGCCACGTGGATGTGTCAATGGCACCAGTGATGCCAGTAACACTGGAGAACATCGAGACTCCTATGGCTGTAGAGCCTCAGGCAGAGCCCAGCTCAGCCCCTTTTGCCCCTGCAGCAGATGAGGCTGGAGAAGACATTGTGTCGCCCCTGTCTGCCAACCAGAAAGTAGCCAGGAGAGCCATTATACCTCAGAGAGAAGACAAGCAGGAAGATGCAGATGCATTGAAAGAGATCCCTGGGGCAGACAGTCAGAAACCCCACCTTGCCGCAGGGGGAGATGCACAGACAACATCTGTAGCACAAGAGCAGGAGGAGGCAACGGCACCACCTTCCCATGGCTTTGACAAGGAGGAGGCAGAAGAAGAGGAGCGGAGAAAGTCATTGGCCCTGCTCGGCCCCACTGTCTTGGAGTTGGTTATGCAGGAAACAGCCAGGTGCTTTGTGATGGACATTGTGCATAAGGCTGTGGCTGCCATCCAGGCAAGAGCTGAGCAGGAAAAGGAGCAGGAGGATGTGGCCCAAAGCCATGTGGATGTGTCAATGGCACCGGTGATGCCAGTAACACTGGAGAACATCGAGACTCCTATGGCTGTAGAGCCTCAGGCAGAGCCCAGCTCAGCCCCTTTTGCCCCTGCAGCAGATGAGGCTGGAGAAGACATTGTGTCGCCCATGTCTGCCAACCAGAAAGTAGCCAGGAGAGCCATTATAACTCTGAGAGAAGACAAGCAGGAAGATGCAGCTGCATTGACAGAGATCCCTGGGGCAGGCGGTCAGAAACCCCACCTTGCCGCAGGGACAGATGCACAGACAACATCTGTAGCACAAGAGCAGGAGGAGGCAACGGCACCACCTTCCCATGGCTTTGACAGGGAGGAGGTAGAAGAAGAGGAGCGGAGAAAGTCATTGGCCCTGCTCAGCCCCACTGCCTTGGAGTTGGTTATGCAGGAAACAGCCAGGTGCTTTGTGATGGACATTGTGCATAAGGCTGTGGCTACCATCCGGGCAAGAGCTGAGCAGGAAAAGGAGCAGGAGGATGTGGCCCAAAGTGAAACAGAGGCACGGAGAAAGTCATCTGCCCTGCTCAGCCCTAAAGCCAGTAAGATGATACAACCCAAAAGAGACAGGAATTTCGTGAGAGGCGTCCTGCACAAGCCTTTGCCTGTTGTCTGCGAAATGGACGAGCAGCCAACACCAGCACAGGCCCAGGGTGAGGCACCAACACAGGCCAGGAGCCTGGGCACAGATAGACAGGGACCAGGACAGGCCTTTACACAAGGACTAGTACCACCACACGCCCAGAGACAGGCCCCACGAAGGGTCTCAGTTGTCGACAGAGCTCTGCAGGTTGTATTCAGGTGCAAAGTGAGGAAAGCACCTGAAGAGCATCAGGGAGAGGCCAGCAGAACCTTTGCCTCCCCGCGATTCTACAGGGATGAACAGGCAGTGCCTGCAGCAGCTCAGGACACCGAGGAGGAGCCAACTACATCATTTATTCCAGTGGCACCCAGGCCGCGCTGGTGGCACCGGTTGCGCCAGTCTGAGAATGCCAGGGCCTCCCCTACCTGGGAGACAATTGAAAGCCAACAGGGGAAAACCCCCAAGAAAATGCAAAAGTGGCAGCTGCAGTCACGACGTAACCTGCCACCCGTTGATGCCCATTCCATCACCTATGCTTGGGGAACCGCCAACCCAAAAGAAGGATTGCATGACACCAGAGATAAACACGTCCGAGAGCAACAACTATCCTTCTTCAGAAGGGCACTGAAGCCTCTGCGCAGGGCTTTCCACAGATCCTGCATCAGCCCGCAAGCGGAGGAATAATGCCCCACTGTCAGCTCCAGGCCCGAGGGAGCTGCGCTGAGAACGTCGTGCTGCAGCCTGCGCTCGCTGTGGACACTTCTCGGGCCAATAAACCAGATCCCTATCTCCCCAGTTCTTGCCTCTGTCTGCTCCAGCTTTTCCCTTGTGTCAGTAGCAGAGAAAGCTGCGGAGCGACCTCTTTCCTTGCAGCACTTCCCAGCTGCTGAGCTTGCAGTCCTGCTGGCTCTTGGCAGCACATGTTGGCCAAGTAGGAAAAGCTCATCCCGATGGGATGAAACAGTGTGTGATGCAGTGGCTCCCACGTCAGCTGGCTTTTGAAGCCCGGTGCCTGCTGCAGCCCAGTGACTGGAATGACAGGGGTGTAGAAGGGTTGGGAGGAATAAGGAGCAAGGCTTAGAATTGCTAAGGCCAGAGATAAGGGACGAGAGACTGTGATTCTCCTGCTCCTCCTGCACACGCAAGCTCTGGAGCAATGCAGGGAGAAGCTGGCGATGTTTCCAGAAGCAGAACTGTAAATGGACAGCAGATGGGTGACTCCACGCAATCCCCCCGTCCCCATCCTACAGCTTCCGACCAACCGAACAGGGGGGCTCTTGCAGCTGCCCTGAGCCATGGCCTCGTGTCCCCAGGGCTGCAGCAGAGGAACGACAGGGAGGTGGCCCTGAGGCTGCAGAGGTACTTGTGCAGGAATGTGCACACTGCTCTTGGCTTGTGTTTGGGATTGGAAAATCACTGTGCACTCCTGGCCACCCTGTGAGCAGCTGGCACTCAAAGCTCCACAGTGCAACTCAGCCCACACGTCATTCTCATACCCATGGCAGCAGCGGTGCTTTCCAGGTTAGGAACATGGGGCAAGCAGCAGAGCACCTGCCAGCAATGCCGGCAGCGAGCATCAATTCCTGCATCAACAGCAAGTTCCTCAGTGTGCACTACAGGCCTCTTGCAGGCTGACTCCTTGTCCTGGGTTCAGCAGTAGCAGTCATTTTTTCTCCTTCTTGGTAGCTGGTGCAGTGCTGTGGTTTGACTTTCGGGCTGAGAACGGTTGCTGATAGCAAGTATGTTTTGAGTTACTGCTCAAATGTTTGGTTTGTCCAAGGCCTTTCCTGAGCTCATGCTCTGCCAGGGAGGAGGGGAGGCCAGGAGGAAGGAGAGACAGGACACCTGACCCAGGCTAGCCAAAGGGGTATTCCATACCATAGCACGTCATACCCAGGATGTAACTGGGAGTTACCTGGCAGGGCTGGAGCTCTGGGGGGATGGAGGAGGTATCGGTTGGTGCTCGGTCGGGCAGGGTGGGATGAGTTATGGGTTGGTGGCTGGTGAGGTGTTGTATTCTCTTCACTTGTTATTGGCTTTATAATTATTATTTGTAGTAGTAATGGCAGTAGTGATTTGTGTTATACCTTAGCTATTAAACTGTTCTTATCTCAACCCCTTGGGAGCTACATTCTTTGGATTCTCCTTCCTAACTCTCCGGGAGTCGGGGGAGCAAGGGGGGGGGGGGAGGGGGGAGTTAGTGCACAAACTGTGCTAATTGGTTTAAACCACGACACATCTAGATGTTACTGACCCAGTGTACTCAGTAAATAGAAATCTGAACACCATAAAATCATATAATGAACTAGGTTTGAAAGGACCTTTAAGATCAAGTCCAGCCTTTACCCTAAGACTGCCAAGATAAGGCAGAAGTTCATGGAGCTGAGTCCACTTCATTCAGTCTCTGACTTGACAGAAACTTGAAGTAACTTGATTGTCTCCTCTAACGTCAATGTGATACCACTGTGATTCTGTATGATCCAAGAACTTAAAACTCTCATAGAACAAAAGTCTTGTGCAATAATGGCAATCTATGGAAAAGAACGTTCGCTTGGGATATGGGGGAAATGCAGGGTGAAATCCACAGTTTTCCTCTGGCTGATCAGGGATTTTAGCTTTGCAAGGACAGAGTGCATCTCTGTCATTAGAGGGAATACTTTTCCTTCGAATTTTCACCAATGCTATATTATTTAAATACCCCCATTCCTTCACTTTTCATTAAAAACCGATTGCCATGCAAATGTTTTATCATGAGATTCCTAGTCTTATCTGACATTTTTGCATCTGGACTCAATTGGATTCCTGTTAAAGTTGATGCAAAGGCATACACGAACTTCAGAGAAGGATTAAGTAAGCATTTCAATCAACTGAGAAGATGAATTTCACCATAAACATGTATCTTTAACTGGGCCACAAAGATTAATACGCTCTTGGGTCTCTGCTAAACAGTATGTTTCGCAGAGAAGCAGATAAATGCTTTTTCTGCATTAGAATGGTTAAATCTGAGTGCTAAAAGCTCAGCAAGTTTCTGTGCTGTGCAACAAAGAAGTGGTGTAACTCTTATTAGAGTAAGAATTCCTTATCACCAGGTTCTGAGACCTGGATTTGAAAACAATATACTGCTGGAACTGAGAGCGCAAGGCAGCTTTGTGCATTCTAAATGTCTGGAAGAACCTGGATTGAAAGACAATATTGATGCAACTTACCCCAAAATATTAGCGTAAGTACAACTCTGCAGTGAGAATGAAACTGAAATCACAACTTCTAGATCATATTAAAACAAAATGAAAGAAATCTGTTTTTTCTATTCGGCCTATTCTTGTCTCACAGATTTGGTTCTTTCAGTGTGTTTTGTCTGATTGATCAGTGAATTATTGTTCCCTCAGCTCTAACAACTGGACACTACCATAAAAAGGGCCAGTTACTGGAGAAATAGATCCCTTTTTTGTAAGGTGTAATGCTGAAGCAGTAGGTCTGTTTAATCAATGGAAGGCTATGTTTACAGTCCTAATCATGAGATAACAGGAAAATCAGTTGAATTTCATTGGAGCATGCCAATGAGAAAAAAGTTAAGATTAAAGGTAACTGCAAGTTTCTATAATTTCTATTGTAATGATCCCATCTTATTTCAATCAGTTTGCATGGGATGAGCCCATGTAGAATCACAGAGTGGTTTGGGTTGAAAGAGACCTGAAGATCATCCAGTTCCAAGCCCCCCTGCCATGGGCAGGAACATCTCACCCTAGACCACATCACCCAAGGCTCTGTCCAACCTGGCCTTGAACATTGCCAGAGATGGGACAGCCACAGCTTCTCTGGGCACCCTGTGCCAGCGCCTCAGCACCCTCACAGGGAAGAGCTTCTGCCTTAGATCTAACCTGAACTTCCCCTGTTTCAGTGTGAACCCATCACCCCTTATCCTGTTGCTACAGTCCCTGATGAAGAGTCCCTCTCCAGCATCCTTGTAGCCCCCTTCAGATGCTGGAAGCTGCTCTGAGGTCTCCACGCAGCTTCTCTTGTCCGGGCTGAACAGCCCCAGTGTTCTCAGTTTGTCTTCATATGGGAGGTGCTCCAGTCCTGATCGACCTTGTGGCTTCCTCATGTCCTCCTCATGTTGGGGACACAAGAACTGCACGCAGTGCTGTAAGCAGGGTCTCATAAGATGCATGCTCTTCCATAAGAGCAGACAAGAGGGGCAGGATCACATGTGCAGAGGTGTATCTGGTATTGCAGCATTGTGAACTTTCATTTTTTCTCAGAAGAGAACTTTAATTTTGCTATTGACTTCAGTTTACAGGAACATGCTCTGTGTGTTAGTGTTCCTCTTAATGACTAAGATGACCTGACCAAGAACACTTGTAGTGTCAAATCAACTGTTGTGTAGTGAACGCTTCAGTTCTGTGAAGCAATGATCCCCACTTCAACTTTGACGTATTCTGTTAGTGTTACGAGCCACAAGCATAAGAGCACCCTGCAATTGACTTTCTGCTGTAGGATACACACCATTGTTGGAGTAATAGATTTCAAAACCAGCAGGAAACATTGTGATTGTCAGCACCAGTGTGGCAGCAGGGCCAGGGGAGTGACTGTGCCCCTGCACTGGGCACAGGTGAGGCTGCACCTCAAATCCTGTGTTCAGCTCTGGGCCCCTCACTACAAGAGAGACATTGAGGTGCTGGAGCAGGGCCAGAGAAGGACAATGGAGCTGGTGCAGGGCCTGGAGCACAAGTGTGATGGGAACAACTGAGGGACCTGGGGGTTCAGTCTGAAGAAGAGAAGGCTCAGGGGGGACCTCATCACTCCCTACTACTGCCTGACAGGAGGATGGAGCCAGGAGGGGGCTGGGCTCTGCTCCCAAGGAACAAGGGATGGGACAAGAGGAAACGGCCTCAAGCTGCACCAGGGCAGGTTTGGATGGAGCTGAGGGACAATTCCTTCCCCAGAGGGTGCTCAGGCATTGGAACAGGCTGCCCAGGGCAGGGCTGCAGTCACCGTCCCTGCAAGTGTTCACACACCATGGAGACGAGGCCTCAGTGCCATGAGTTAGTGGTGGCATTGGCAGTGCTGGGAATGGTTGGACTGGATGATCTTAAAAGGCTTTTCCAACCTTGTTGATTCTGTGATTATCCACTCCATCTTGCATGACAAAGGCCACTGTGTTTAAAAAGTGGTAAATCATGTAGGGAGGGGAAAAAATCCCCTAGGACTGCCAGTCCTGATGCTGGTCTCGCTCAGTTGATGCAGTAGGTCACTTCTGGTGAGTTCATGTCCCTAAATTCATCATGCTTCGTCCCTGCTGCTGCATTGCTGCTTTTGTAAGCCAACGGCTCTGTGCCATCTTCAGCCATGTGAAGATTAGTATTATTCTATAATCTCAGTATCTGAAGGGATGAAATAAATAGATGATTGCTTGGTTTGTCTTTTTCAGCTTTCATATTTTAAATCTCATTTTGCTTTTAATTTTATTCTGGACATTTTATTCTAACAATAAAATAATAACATAAAAGAACAGTGAGTTGGCATCTGCTGCTTAAAGTTATGCAAGTTGCCTTTGGAGAGGAAAGCATTGATGGCAAACTTTTTTCAATGGTCTGTTAAAACACGCAAACCTGTGCTAACTAGTGCTAGGAAGAAATACTGAAGGATGTTATGGAAAAAATACTTTGTCTTAAAACTGTACTTTCTTCAAACAACAAGCCTTCCAGAACCAAAACCCAAAATGCCCCAGAAAGTCCATGCTTGATATATCTTTAAAAGGTTTTTCTACCATCAGATAATAAGAGAGTACCTTATCAGATTTATGTTTAGTGACACAGTTCAGTGGTCAGGAGCAGTCCTGGCTCAGCAGTCCTGTGGTAAAAGTTGTACTTGATGAATTTAAAAGGCTTTTCCAACCTAGTTGTTTCTATGACTCTATGATTTTGTAGAGGATCTACACAGTTGAGAAATCAGATCCGTTTGCTTTACTCCCTTTTCATATGATATGCTAGGTATACGCCTTGGTGTAAGTTGCAGAGAGTGAGGGGAATTCAGTTATGTGTTGATACTGAGAAATTATTTGTTAATTTCCTTTTTGGGTGCAAGCATCACGCCATTTACTCCAAAACCTTGCAGAGAACTGTGTTAATTGTGGTGGGGAGCTGGCATGGGCAGAAGACCCCACTTGAGTGGAGATGTAGTAGTGAGGCCTACACCTAGTGCAATATATCTCAACAAGAGTTTTGTTGCAGGCTTGAAATGACTCACAGTTGTGTCTTGGAATCAGGGACAAGTGTGTTGGTTAAAGGTAGCTACAGTTTGTAAACAGTGTTCAGTGCTGTCAAGCAAGCAGCATTTATCAGCCAGACATTTCCTTTCCTGAGCAAACTGGAAGAGATGTCTCATGCACTGTGAAATATGTCTAAAAGGGATTCATTACAGCAGGGAAACAGATGGCCAGAACCTTGTAGGCTTGTAATACTGTGAAATGAGCAGTGAACGTGGGAGACGTAGTGAGTGTTTGTTGTATTTGAATGACAAGCAGTTGGTTCCAGATCATGTTTATCTCCGAAGCAATACTGTTCCTATTTCATGAATGAGAATTACTTCACTAGGAAGCTTTTGTTCTAAAGCAAAAGAATGTAAAGGAATTGAGGCATCTGCAGCTGCTACAAAACAGTTAAAAAGTATTACGCCACTGGCATGAAGTGTGAGTAAATTTATTGTACATAAAATAGTGAGAATTCTTGGCTGAGAATCTCCCCTCAAAAAAAAACGCAACCCCAAACCTGCACAAAAAGGTGCTATTTGACACCTTTTTTTCTCAATTTAGCTTTCAAATAAAACATTATTCCTTGATTGATTTTGATTTCCCCCTCCATTAACAAGATTTTCAAGTTTTTGAAATGAAACTTAATACTTCAGTTGATCCTTAAAACAGGATGAAACATTTAGTTTCATATTTCAATTAGGAGAATTTTACAAGTCAAATTCTTAAAGACTGGGAAATATTTCCTGCTCATTTCTGTTGATTGACTAAAGTGTGAAAATCAGAATAATGCAATTATTTCTTACCTGTGTTAACTTAGCAATAAATATAGTTATAGAAACAATCACGACCTACCCTGCTTAAAAAAAAAAGCATATTAACCTTATAGCTGAATTACTCTAAAAGTGTTTAAAATGTAATTTGGAGATCATTTACACTTTGAATACTAACTAGAGTGGCTTCAACCAGCATCTGCTGGTAGGTAAAGATTGCAGATGCCTGCAAAATCCTATGCAGTCTGCAGTCTGGAAACAGGATTTTTCCTTCTCTCTTTGAAAGTGGGTAAGCACTGTATTGTAGATCAGAGTTAAACAAACAGATGAATTGGCGAAGTGCAAAACTGGCATCTTACATTTGGTAATAACTGCAAACAGTACTTTATCAGTCTGACCAAAGTTAAACATCTTCTCCTGGTTATTGCCATCAATTGCAATGCTAAGAATAGCAGTATTTTCCTTTTACGGCTTTGAGACTCAAGATATAAACAGAAGAAGGAGGTACTGAATATTATAGATGAGGTTTGGATTAGCTTTCTACTAAATTTATTTGAAAAGTTGTTGTTGTTCTTAGCCCTGCTAAGCTTTTGGAGCCACTTATTCTGAGTTGAAGAATGTTGTAATTTATTTCCATTAATCAATGTTACACCTATATATGTGGGGTCTGAAGGATATAAAAGAGTAATGGGGCATGATGTTTACTTTGATGCATTTTGTAGGAATATTCATCTCTGGAAGAAATGATCTGAAACTTCTCTCAGGGAGTACCTAGTAATGCATTTCACTGAATATGCTCTTTTGGTTTTACCTCTCTTAGGAGAAAGCTTTTTTCCTGTGGTCAATTGAGTATGGCACAAGGGTAATAACAAGTCTAATGGATGCTGTAAGCCACCACTTTTTAATGCATAATGTAATTGAATCAGAATATAGTGTCTATACTGATGGGGTCCCTGGTGCTTTAACAACTGAAATTATGATTATAAAGATGCAGATAATGCTGACTTCTCATACATTAAATCCCTATTATATAATTTCCTTTCTACAGCACATTCACTTTACTTCTGATTTTATGCAGTGCCATCTTAAATAGTTTAATATTACACTACAATCCAATTCAAAGATTTAGGAGGGCTTTATCATTTTTGTGGTGATACATTCAGAATAAATCTGTAGTGCTAATATTTTGCCCAGACAGCTCTCATCAAATTTCCCATTTAAAAATAAGTTCTTTGGCAGAATGCTGGAAAGCCAATGCTCCTCTGTTAGCCAGCACTACCGAGCAGAGTGTAGAACAGAATTTGGCTTGGTGTTCTGGTTTGGGTGTCACTGAGAGGGGCTTTGCCAGGCTCAGAGATTGCTGGGTTCTTTTCCTTTTATCTACATACAAAATCTGAAGATTGTCAATAGAAGTCAATTGGAGAATGTGCTCATAAGCCTCCATAGTTCATCTGACTAGCGAGCTGCATGTGAAATATGCTGTGCTTTTGCAGTTACATAGAAAGCTCCTATATTACTGTTAGCTGACAAGATAGTTCAACAAGATAGACAACAAAGCCAAAACCAGACATTTCTAAGTTTATGTTAATTTTATATGAGTTGGTTTAAACATTGATTTTCAAAATGGCTGAAAAGAAAACAATTATTTCTACTACCTCACAAAAAACATGTTCAGGTGAGCTGTTACTGCAGTTTTTGATAAATGCAAGGCCATGTAGGTGGTATAATCACTACTATTGAGTGGGATTTGCCTGTGGGCTCCCTGTGCTACACATGGCTAGCTGAGCTTAACTTGCAGCTAAGTGGACATATGTCCACAGCACAGGCCTGGTGGCCAGGCTGTAAATAGCACAGCACAATCCTCTGACCACCTGGGTTAAGTGGTGAGGTGAACATCTAACTCCTTGATGTACAACAGGTTTCCAGTTAGGCTCACACCTCAAATATGACAAGAGGTCACACCTCAAAATACAGTATCTAGAATAGCACAAACTGTGGATAAACTTATCTAGGACTTACATAAGGTTGAGACAAAAGTTTTTTCCTTGAGGGCTGTGAGGCACTGGCACAAGTTGCCCAAGGAAGTGGTAAATGCTTCATCCCCAGCAGTGTTCAAGGCCGGGTTGTACAGAGCCTTGGCTGACATGGTCTAGGATGACGTGTCACTGCCCATGGCAGGGGGCTTGGAACTGGATGATCTTAAGGTCCTTTCTAACCCAAACTAGTCTGTGATTCTGTGCTGAAGGACTGAATATAATATCTGCAAAGGGCCTAATGAAAACAGGCTAAATACAATCTCTTTCACTTTATAGCCTTCAGGTAGTAATTAGGTAATTGAAATTCTATTCTCGTAGAAGATATACCTCTTGACTCCTAATATAGTTGGTGCAGGTGTGATGAAAATGAAGCATGGGTCCACACTGCCTTTCAAATCAGCAAACTTTTGGTTTTTGCTGACACTGTAGCTTGAAAGAGGTTGAAAAGTTTTGATTTACATAGAAGGGGATCAGAGTACAGAGGCATTGTAAGATGTTTGACCTCTGACGGACAGAGCAAAAATGTGGGTCTTCATTGCCAGGGCACATAAATTTATGAAGAATCACAAAACCTCAGAGGAGGTGGATTTAAACCAGTACCACTAGAATGGTGTTACGTAGCTTTGAAGGTTTGTCATAATGGGTAGAGGCCAAAACTTCACTTTTTCTTTTTCATCTTAAACTTTTGGGATTTTGATTTAATGTTTATTCAAGAAAATACTTTCATCATCTAAGTGGATAGAACCAAGCTTCAATGAACCAAGCATCTGTGTTCAAGGGAAAGCCACCAAAAATGGCATGAACATTTGAGATGGCTGGGAATATAAAAGAAAGTGGCAACAGAAAATACTGTGATGTATTGCTGATGGCTTAATAGAATCATACGATGGTTTGGGTTGGAAAGAATCTTAAGATTGTCTAGTTCCAACCCCCTGCCATGGGCAGGGACACCTCACATGAAGCCATGTTGTGTGAGGCTCTATCCAACCTGGCCTTGAGTACAGGCAATAGTTCTTCATGTCTTAGCATTAGCACTTTTGTATTGTCCTGGGTTCAGCAGTAGCAGTCATGTTTTCTCCTTCTTGGTAGCTGGTGCAGTGCTGTGTTTTGACTTTTGGGCTGGGAACGGTTGCTGATAGCAAGTATGTTTGTAGTTACTGCTCAAGTGTTTGGTTTTCTGAGCCTCATGCTCTGCCAGGGAGGAGGGGAGGCTGGGAGCAAGCAGAGACAGGACACCTGATCCAAACTAGCCAAAGTGGTATTCCATACCACAGCATGTCATGTCCAGGAGGTAACCGAGAGTTACTCGGAAGGGCTAGGACTCTGGGGGTTGGAAGAGGTATTGGTCGGTGCTCGGTTGGGCAGGGTGGGATGAGTTATGGGTCAGCGGCTGGTGGGGTGTCATATTCTCTTCACTTGTTTTTTCCTTTATCATTATGATTATTATTATTGGTAGTAACAGTAGTGATTTGTGTTATACCTTAGTTATTAAACTGTTCTTATCTCAACCTGTGGGAGCTACATTCTTTGGATTCTCCTCCCCAACTCTCCGGGAGTTGGGGGAAAAAGGGGGGGAGTGAGTGCACAAGCTCTGTGGTTGGGTTTAAACCACAACACATATACAATAGGTATGTCCTATTAACAAAATCTGCTTGTTTGCACACTAAGAATGCTTTAATCCAGGACTGTGGCCCAAGTAAGATTTTTTCTGAAGGTCTTAAAAAGTCCTAAGGATCTCTCTATTGATAACTAAAACAGTGTTGCTGATCCAGGATTGACACAAATTGGGGCTGACAGAAACTGTCTTTTATCTGACTAAACTGTCTTGAGAATGTGGAGGTCATACTTACTTTTCAGAGGCTCAGATGCAGAGTTTCGTCCTTTCTAAAAGGATGATGCCAACACAGATTATGATTTTAGGTAGGTCATGCTCTATTTCTATTATTACTTCAGCTGAGATTAGAAGGTAGCCCACAGTTCTCAGAGTTAAGTGAAAGGGGTAAGTATTAGGTATGCTTTGGAAATCTTTGTGCTGCTCCACTATATTCATAGGGATGCAGAAGTCTGCGATCTAACCCTATAATTCTGAACGTGCTAGATGTCACAGAAATAACACTGAAATACAGTATGAAAAAAGAAAACACTCATTTGTTTCAGTAGAGCAATGTCTTTTGAATGAGAGTCTTTTCATTTGAACAGATGCAAATCATGCAGACTGCAGCAGACCCATGCCAAAAACAATCAGCCAAAAAGGCTGGCAAATGTTCTGATAAGTTGTTCTTGCTGGCAATAGTTTTGTAACTTTAAATGAGTATTAACTGGATGGCAGTTAATTCTTTAAGTACTAGCTGGAAAGAAAGATTTTTAACTACACTGCATGCTCAGTACACAAAAAACCTAGCATTTGTGATATAGCTGTGTACAAATAGATTAAAATCACTACTTAGTACATTTGGGACTGTAAGTCCCACTGCATGGACTCCAACATCAGCATCACATAGCACAGATGTTGTCTCTGTTTTGATTTCTACAGGGTTGTTCCACATTGTGGAATACCTTGGGAGGTTTTTTCATTGTTTAATTATTCCTGTTGTAAAATCTTGTTTGTTCTTGTTTCTCAGCAGCTTTTCTTCCCTTGTAGTAACAAATTCATGTGAAGTCAGTTGTCAAAAATGTTTTGTCCACAAGGAAATGCATATACCCTTGTTGAGCCTGCTTGTGACTCTCACAAATCTTAAATGGTTAATTAAACACAGGGAAAAAGAGACAAATATCACTTCACAAACGCTGCTTCACAAATATTACTTCACTGGAAGACAGGCAACCTCATGTTTGTGTTGCAGCTCATGTACAATGCTTATTAACCTAAGTAGCACCCCACAGTCCAGCATGCTCTTTACATACTGGTCTATGCTTCTTTTTTTTTTTTCCCTAATGACTTTTACTTGGGATGTCATGATTGGTTAATAGTATCTTGTCCTTTCAGTCATTTCTGTTGATGCTAGACTTCTTGTAACAAGCAAGTACATAAACGAGGTCATAGGATATTTGTAGATACTGTAAAAGTGGCTTGGGTCATCATCAGTGTTAAACTGAGAATCAAATTCTACTCACTTATTATGCGTAAAAATATGTAGTAAAAATCAGCATATCTTGATTTTACTCAAAGAAATAGGGGAAAAACCTTATATAAAACAATTTCAAGTACAGAAATAGAAAGCTGTTGAGTTCAGAAGGTGCCAGTAATAGGCACTGTTTCCATGTTTTGTGCTGTTCTTAGTTGGTGGGCCTTTATTCAGCAGTGATGTGTCTAAGCCTAATCCACACAATTAGGCTATGGAGTTAATGAGAATGACCTATGTTGACTCTAGCTCTAGTTAGATGAGGGTCTTTCAGTGTACTCACATACCGAATCTTGAACGAGCGTGATGAAACAGGCATACCTAAATGTATTTGGGAAAGTTCAAACCCTGTAAACAGACTGGTGAAGGAAAAGGTAAAGGTTGTTTAAATTAGCTTTTGTTTTCCTATGTGATTGATTTCTCTCTTGAGAGTAAAGTTCAATTTAAGGTGTAATCCAGTTTCTACTAAAGCCAACAAAAAGCTTTTGGCTGATGTCAGAGTAAGGCTAGTGCTAAGGGTTTTGAAAAACTAACCACCACACATGCAAAATGAAGGAGGTGGAGACAGAAGTAATGACTGCAGAAACAATGGAGAAAATTGTACTGAGGTGTTGTCTCTACGGGCTGTGGGGTAGATCTTATTCCAGCCTGCAATGCCTTGAAGATTTGCTTTGGCAGTGAAACACATTAGGCTTTTCTACATGAGAGTTTGAGTATTAAACTTGATAGTCTGTCAAGTTCCCATCTTGGGTGCTGGATGGGAGAACCATAGAACAGTTTGGGTTGGTCTCATGAGAAGATGGAAAGCATAAGCAAAGCTCTACTGGTTTGCCCACTCTTTTCCTGAAAGAGAGGATACTAGTTTGTAGAGAGCTAGTCCATGATATCTTTGGTGGCTGAGTTGGACCATTTTCTCCCCAGGCACCTACAGAGATCCCTGAGTGTACCTGACTGCAGATGCTACTCTACAGTACAGGTTACCTGTATCTTCCTGTGGGATGAGTTGTATAATTAAGATTTATGGATGGAACAAAGCTTGTGGTTAAAAATGCATATGCTAAGCTGTATGGCATCACAATTACGCAGATATGCACATCGCCTCTGTTCCATGTTGTTTTTCGATATTTTAAGTAATGATTAATTAACCAGCTGTGGGGGCACAGCCAGGGTATTTATTAGATTCCACAGTGTTCCCTTTGTGTTCTGGTTCCCAGAAACTCAGAGATGTCTCTGACTTCTTTCTCACCACAGGGACGCATAATTGCACAATCTTCCCTGACTCCAGGAATCCTGTGAAGTTAGTGTGTGTTCTGAGCCGTGCAGGCAAAGGCATGAAGAAGAGTGAGGAAAAATCAGATGCCAGTGTGCATAACATGCTCTCTGTCTCTGAACCTGTCCTGGGTTCAGCTGTAACAGTTTTCTCCTCCTTAGTAGCTGGTGCAGTGCTGTGTTTTGGCTTTAGTCTGAGAACAATGCTGGTAGCACACTGATATTTCAGTTGTTGCTCAGTAGCACTTACCCTGATCAAGGACTTTTCAGTCTCATGCTCTGCCAGTGAGGAGGGGTGGAGGAAGCAGAGACAGGACACCTAACCCAAACTAGCCAAAGGGGTATTCTATACCACAGCACATCATGCCCAGTATAGAAAGTGGGCGAAGTTACCCAGAAAGGCTGGATCACTGCTTGGGTCAGGCTGAGTATTGTCTGGTGAGTGGTGAACAATTGCATTGGGCACCACTTCTTCTGAGATCTCATTTATTTTGCTTTTTTCGTTGTTTCCCTTATCAGTGTTGCTATTATTGGTACTCTTTCTATTATTTTTATTTTTTACTTTAGTCATGAAACTGTTCTTAACCAGTGGGGTTTACATTATCTCAGCTCTCCTCCTCAGACTGCCTGGAGGGGGGGAAAGCAGGAATGAGCAAGTGACTGCTTGGTGCCGAGTTACGAGCTGGGGCTAAATCATGACAGAACCTTAGAGTGCTTGTATGAACGTTAAGTTTGTTTTTCTCAAAGATCTGGTGAGCATGAAGTTATACGCTGCCGCAAGCTGAAAAGCAAAGGTTCCTTAAAAGTTCTGTTCAGCAGCACCGAGGTATCTTAATATCCACAGCACTGTTCAGGCAACAAAATTAGATTTATAAAAAAGAAGAAAAGATTTTCTTTTTTGATGCTAGTCTTTAAAAGCTTAATGCTATTTTTTTTAGCATATTGATTTTGAATATAATGCTGGTTTGTAATATTCCTATTAACAGTGCTGAGATTTTGACTCATTAGTGATGAGGTGTCTGATGATAGTATCACTTCGATGACATAGTAAAAACTGTAAAGGAGAAAATCTACACAGAGAAATGGAACAAAAAGATCTTTGCTGTTGATCATTTCAAGTCATAAGCCATCTCAGGAGATGGTAAGTAGGGTGGGTTATAAATGCTATGTTTGATTTAATTCATAAGGTGATCTTACACAATTGACCTAAATTCTTCTCATTATTCCTTACTTATAGTAATAGAGGGACATCTAAAATGGCATGACTATATCCTTGAAGACCTGCTTTGTATTAAGCCTACGAATAGCACCTTTGAAGTTGACCAGGTTACTCACATACATAGTGTTAAACAACTGTTTAAAATTTTGATGGGCTTTAGCTACAGACTTAAGTTCTAGAATCAATTGTTCTGCATGTGGAAATACTAAATCACTGTTAGGGGTACTTACATGTGTCTTTGCTCTCTTTTATTTGAATAAAGAATCTTCTTATTTGTGACTTATCCAGTAAACTTTGTAACAGCTGATTTTCCAAATACAGACCTTCTTGTCTGTGTATGCATATACAAACATAACTCTCTTCACAAATGAAAAATGCACGGAGAGTTAAGATCTCTATGCATATGAATTAGTTTGGTTCGTGGAAGTGACCAAATATTTGCATTTTTGCAGAGCAGATATAAACTGTTACACCTGCAGTTACAGTTTCAGACTAACAAAGCCCTGAGATCAGTAAATCTGTTTTCCATCTTGAGTTTCTCTTGAATGATGTTAATTACATGATAGCATGATAACAGTCAATATGTGCCTATAGCCCAGATTAATAAATTTAGCTTCGAAATTAGGCACCTCTCCAAAAATCTTGGATGAAGGTTTTCAACTGTACTGACCAACAGCCAGATTGACACAGATTCATCATTTGTTCAGATCTTGTCTCTATTCTGCCTGAGCTGCAGCCAGATTACTTTTCCACTGGGATACCTGCTTTGCCATTTATTTTGTCTGTGTATGGGGCCTACATGCTTTAAGTGTGATCTTTGGATGTGAAATTCAATCCCTATTTGTATGAGAACTGTAGAAGAACTGCACATTTCTCACTAGAAAACAAAATTATTTGACTTGACTTATTAATACCCAATTGCATTTATTTTTAAACTGGATTTGTCCAGTGCTCTAGAATGTTGCAGAAAAGCTCCTTTGTAATGTAAATTTGATTGGATTGAAAGTTCTGGAGAAGCCAGATGTATTTGGCAGTGATCTCAAAGTCATGCATGCTGAAGTTAAACTGCAGATGACACAAAAGGAAAACTGCTGTGCTTGTCTGTATAGATTGTTTGGAAAGATCTTCCATGGATATAAAAATTAGATGTATTATGATTCTCAGCTGTATTCATTTGTAGCTTATTAAAAAGGCCATCCTGTCATTTCTTCAATGTTTTAATTTAAACTTGATGTTATTTATAAGTTCTATATGGTCCGACTTCAGGAACCAGTTTTATATCACATAAAGCTGTGCTAATATCAGGTAGAAGCGACTGCAGATGGGGAAGAACTTAGTATGACATTTTATCTTCTGTATTTACCTTTTTTGAATAACTTACACCTCTGAAAATGTACTTTCTACCATACAAGGTGATTAAAAAGAGATAAAAAAATATAGTGATTGAACAATAAGAAACTGTAAAGGAAATAAAATAGCTGATTTTATTCTCAGGCTCAGCTTCAGCTACAGCAGTCCTAGTGACGCTTATGCTAAGCATGTGTGATTGGCACATAAGAGGAGGAGAACAGTGTACCAGCAAGAAATTACTATCCTGCTTGAAAAATAATAGTTGCTGTAGTAGTGGTGCTGTTGGAAAATTCTAAAGTATACAATTGGAATGCATAGTATTCAAATACTGTGGTGGAATGGGAAGCATAAAAGAATAAGGTAGTTTATTATGTGATGCAGGGCACTGTCTAGTGGCAAGAACTAAATAATCTTTGGATATTTCTGCTACAGTTCTGCGGTATACTATTAGGGCAGGCAAATTCTGAGAAGGGGCAATATCACAGTCTGCGGCAAATCTCTTTAACTCCGCCAAGCAATGAACTTCCTCTCAGGGAATGGTAGTTACTCCTTCTCTTACCAATAACAGGTTTAAGGGTGTGAAGGGAAATGTTTCCATTATGTTCTACAGATAATTGTGACAAAAGCATAGAAATTAGAAACCTTTAATCTAACATCTTACCCAGAGCTTCAGGGTACTGGAGACCCACAGGAATTTCTTTTTATGAACAGCTATCTATCAGACAACACATAGCAGCAGCATGCACAATATCAGTCTTCACTTCTTTTTGCTTTTAATATGTCATCTGATCCATTTACTAAGAAATCAGATTTTTGGTATTTTTTTATTATTTCTGTCAAGAGGTGAGGCCTAAAAGAAGGCATTAATAAGTTAACACATGGACTACATTATTTGATCCCTAGAGGATTAACTGTCAAAACCCAATTATGTTGAAGGATGCTTGAGAATCTGAAAAGAAACCCAAATTATAGTGTAAGAAATATTTCCTCTGGAAAAGAAAAAGATGGGAAGAGACAAGCATTGAGAGAGGTTCTGAAGTGAAAAACAAAAGGCAAAATAGAAAAAAGCAAGGTCACCAGGTGTTAATGCATAAGAAGAGGCAAGTTAGTAGGAACGTCATGGAATCTTCCTCTCTGGAGACATTCCAAGCCCACCTAGATATCCTGCCTGCCCTGCCCTGGGTGGTCCTGCCTTGGCAGGGGGTTGGACTGGATGAGCTCCAGAAGGCCCTTCTAACATTAATGATCCTGTGCTTCTGTAATAAATTATATAGCCAAAGCATGATGTTTCCAGTGTAATTTCTAGATCAGATTCTGGAGCATATCTTTACTCAGATTTTCTGCTGTAATTTAACACCACCACCCTTTGGCTTTCCCCTCTCTGGAAGAAAAAGGGTTTTCTTGTTCATTTTTTGCTAGAGCCTAGTTTTTCCCCCAAGCAGAGCACTTCTGATTGATTCTGCTTTGTAACATTGTCCAGATAAAGTTACTGAGCATTGTGTTGTTTGGTTTTATCTTTCTTCTTGTGTTTTTACTGCAGTAGCTACCTGCAAATACAGTAGAAGAAAATGAGATGTCAGTTTTTTTTGTAAAACTATTTATCAGATGTAAGATTCCCTTCCCAAAAAGATGGATAGCTAAATAGACTTCTTTGCATGCAGTAAATGCTGTCTGTGCATTCAGGAAATGGAATTTGGGAGTAAAGTTTCTTGAAGGCCTCTGCTCATCTTTTAGTGTCTACATTTTCATGGAATTGCTCAAGTGTGAGCAGTTTTAAAGAAAACTGGGAAGCAAAGAACATAGAGTTTTGAGTTGTGTAGTATGAACATATTGTGGTGTTGGAGCATGTGATGAGCATGCTCCCTCTGCTTGGGTTATCTCCCTTGGAACAACGCATGGTCGGATCGAGGTTCTCTTTGCTTTTATGTGTGAATGGACAATTTACTAAAGAAAATGGCTTGAAAGAGATGAGGAAAAAATTTACCCGTGTTCAACAAGGCAAGTGGGAAATGACTTTTCAAATGGTTAGAAAATATAAATCAGAGCAAAATAACCCTTCCAACTACTTTCGAATGTTGCTATGTGTATATAGTTGTTGAGACTGCCATATCCAGTGGATACTTAACCCTCACCTAGTCCTACTCAGCTGCCTCTGTAATACTGTTGCAGCCTGTTCAGAAATGATAGCAGAAATTATGGGCTAGCTGGAGTTTACAGCTTTCATTTGATATTGAAGTGCATTGCAGTGTATATGCAGTTTATGAATGCTGCTAGTAAAGCATTGAAATAATTTATTGCACCTAAGGGAAAAGATTCTGAAACAAAGATACACAAAGAAAATATGAGACTTGAAAGCAGCGATAAGAAATAACTAATCTTACAGTAGAATAGATGCCATCAAAGGAGCAGTGCATTTTTTTTTCTTTTTTGCACTAGAACCAGTGTAAATTGCTCTTACTGGTTTCATTATTTTTTACTGCATTGACAGAAAAACTAAGAAGGACTTTCCTAGTGATAAAATAGCTGGGCACAGCCAGGAACAGCAACTGCTCCTCTGGCAAACCAGGCAGTTACTCATACTAAGATTCCCGAGAAGAAAGATAAACCATTATTTTATAACCCTTGTATAGGAGAGAAGAAAGTTCTGGTAATGAGTTATTAAAGTGAAGGAAACCGTAATTTTGGGGTTTGAAATGCCATCCCTTCATCTGAGTAGCTGGTGCTTTTTTATTCTTGATCTTTCAAGAACAAATACAAGTCTGTGTGCTGGCTTGTTCATAATTACAGAATCAGTTGGAAGGGACCCTGAGATTACGTCCAACGGTTAGCCTAGCACTGCCACATCCACCACTAAACCATGTACATAAACACCACATCTATATGTCTTAAATACCTCCAAGGATGGTGACTCGACCACTGCACTGGGCAATCTGTTCCAATCCTTGACAACCTTTTCAGCCTAAACCTGTCCTGGTGCAGCTTGAGGCTGTTTCCTCTTGTCCCATCCCTTGTTCCTTGGGAGCAGAGCCCAGCCCCCTCCTGGCTCCATCCTCCTGTCAGGCAGTTGTAGGTCCCCCCTGAGCCTTCTGTTCTCCAAACTGAACCCCAAGTTCCCTCAGCCATCCCCATCACACTTGTGCTCCGGGTCCTGCACCAGCTCCATTGCCCTTCTCTGGCCCTGCTCCAGCACCTCAATGTCTCTCTTGTAGTGAGGGGCCCAGAGCTGAACACAGGCTTTGAGGTGTGGCCTCACCAGTGCCCAGTGCAGGGCACAGTCACTGCCCTGGCCATGCTGATACAGGCCAGGATGCTGGTGTCTTCCTGGCTGCCTGGGCACAAGCTGCTCATGTTCAGCTCCATCAGTCAGCACCCCCAGGTCGTTTTTCATGAGCAGTTTCCAGCCACTCTTCCCCAAGCCTGGAGCGTTGCATGGGGTCCTTGTGGCCCAAGTGCAGGACCCATACTTTGCCTTCTTGAACCTCATCCCTTTGGCCACAGCCCATGGATCCAGCCTGGCCAGATCTCTCTGCAGAGCCTCCTACCCTCCAGCAGATCAATGCTCCCACCCAACCTGCTGTCATCTGCAGATTTACTGCAGGTGCCCTCGATCACCTCATCCAGATCATCAGTGAAGATGCTGGCCCCAGTACTGAGCCCTGAGGGGCGTCACTAGTGACACACAACTAGATGTGACACCATTCACCACTGCTCTTTGGGCTCTGCCATCCAGCCAGTTTTTTGGCAGTGAAGCGTACACACATTCAAGCAATGAGCAGCCAGGAGAATGCTGTGGGGAACAATGTCAAAAGGCTTTATTAAAGTCCTGTAAATCATACAATTGCTGAACAGTCTGGGTTGGAAAAGACCTGAAGATCAGTCCAGAACAGAGCTCCCAGAGCAGACCCTGGGCCTGAGGCAAGTGCTTCCCGGCCCCAGCTACCACTTCTGTCCCTGACTGCTATGTTCCCCCCTGTTCCCTGGGCTGTGTTCTACCACTTGGGCCGGTGCTGTCCCTCCTACCACCACCCCTGTGAGTCCCTGCTCTCATCAGCTGAGCTGCCCGGTCCTGAGCAGGTCCTGTTGAGGACTCGAGGCTCCCTCGGTGGCTCTTGCTGCTCTGAGTTGAGGCTCCTGGACGCGGTGTTTCCCTTCGCTCCAGGATTGAAGCTTCCTCTCTGTGCTACTCACCTCAGCAAAATCCAGCAACTCCCAGAGGTCAGGTTAGTTAAGCACGACCTGTCTTTCATCAACCCTTGCTGCCTGGGCCTGGACATCTGGTAGTCTTGTATATGCTGCATGATGGCACTCAGGATGAGCTGCTCCATAACCTTCCCCAGCACCGAGGTTGCTGTCAGACCAGTAGTTCCCTGTAACCTCATTCTGGCCTTCCTTGTAGATGTGTGTCACATTTGCTAGCTTACAGACAGCTGGGACCTCCCCACTTAGCCAGGACTGCTAGAAATGACTCAAAGTGGCTCTGTGTGAACTTCCACCAGCTCCCTCAGTGCCCATGGGTAGATCCTGTCCAGGCGCATAGACTGGTAATGGAGTTAACCCTAGAGAACTGAATTCGGGTTGCACTTGCTGCTAAGAGTAACACATTAGTGTCAAAAGACTGTTGGCTGTAGTTAGCTGTATCGGTAAACAACAAGCTGTAGCCATTCTTTCTTTCTTAATGCTGCCAAGAATAGCTGTGCCAAAATTCTTTCTGGGCAAATGGGAGAATTGTGTTATTTGGCTATATGTTAATGTACCGTGGGTGCAACTGGGCTGTAGCTACAAATTTGCATATTAAAGGTTTTACTCTTGTAGTTTGTGATCTATGGATGTAGTTTCTAAAATAAACAGTAAATATACTGGTTCTATTTCTAAAGATATTGTGAAATTGCAAACCAGATATTATCAGTCCAAATTAAAAAATGGAAGGTGTCTCTTTTGTAAAGAAAGGCTTTTCTTCAGTGCGGTGCTCCTTCTACTCCCCAGTACCGTTTCTCCATTGGACAGAATTTCATTTGGAAGAGCCGGAGTCATGAGTTACAGATCGTCAGCTCTTGCATTTGTTATTTTCTTATTTCCAGTGGAACCAGGAGTGTGTTTTGGCTGCTGCACTAAAACTTCTATTGATCCAAACTGGTTTGTGAGAGAGCGTCGGTTTAGATTCAGAACCTGTGTGATGTCAGGTTTTTGGATAGATTTTGCATCTGTTGTTGGTTTGTATTCTTGCTGTTAGAAATAGATGATTTGCTCAGAATAGTTACAATGTCAGTTTAATTTAAATATTTTTGTTTGTTTGAAAATGGCTATTGATTTCTAGGGATCTCTTTGTAATTTACAGGTACTTGCCAGACAGCTCAGCCAATAAATTTCCGTGATTAGGCTGTTTGGAAGCTGCTCATTTTGAGTTCTCATGGTGTATGACTAGTCACCTAACTTGCACATTATTGCTGCTGTTTAGTTTTTCAGCAGCAATCTTTTCAAAAGCAGTGAATGAAAGGAAGGAGTTTTATAACACATGCACAGAACACATTTTCATGTGAGCCTTAGGTCTTCTTGGAGACTACCTGTGGAAATATTTAGGCTAACATTTTCCATGGATAAATCAGAGCAGTTGGTGTAAGGTCGCCTAGAAATAAGAACAGATATTAATATTTTTTTCCAGTATTTTTCTGAGATGCTCATTTACAATGCTTTGATCCATATACAATCTAGTTTAAAGGAGCTGCTTTAAAATAGGAATGCCTAAAATTGTTCTGAGGATCGATGATGCTCTAACATTTGCTTTAGTTAAAGAAATTCTTGGTTAAGGTTGGTTTATTGTGGAATTTGAAGAGAGCTTTTCAAACCTAGCTCCTGCTGAAATCAGTAGGAGTTTCCATGGCAAAAACCCTTGAATGCTTTTGGAAACCTCAGCCACAGTGTTTGTGTTAAATATATTTATATTCCATTTTTCTATGTATTTTGGAGTTGTGTGCTTGATAAATTACTGACTAATAGCTTAATTCAGTTATCTATAACCACTTAAGAGACATGCTGGCATTGCTTTATGCAATTCAGTAAGTGTGTCTGCTCATTGCTTACTGTTGGCTACAGTTACAGAAGATGTTATGTTTTACTGATAAGAAGCTACAAATTAACCCTGAAAATACAGTGCTGTTATATACATCGATGCTGTGTGGTCACCTTGAATAGTGCATACAAGTGTCTCATTCTATCTCAGAAGAGATACTGTAGAATCTCTGAAGACATAGATTTACAGCAAGTTCAGTGCTTGAATTGGAGATGCAAACTAAGATGAAATGATATTTTTACTTGGGACTGAAAAGTCATCTGAGTATTTCTAATTAATCCAATTCACGAAATACAAGAGAAGAGGGGTGCTAAATGAAATTTAAATGCAACAATCTGAATCTTGGTGGAAATACATTGTGGCACATATTTATATCATATGATAAAGAGTAGGCTCAGACCAATGTAGATTTTCATAAGGGTGATATGTTTGTGATTAGGTGGGATAGAAGTGCAAGAAACTAAGAGTAAGTTTAGCTTCCAGTTTGTGGGCATAAAATTGAGGCTGTATTCAGTCATTTATGGTGAGGTACACAATTCCTTGCATACATTGCAAATGCAGTAATTAGATACCAGAAGAGTTATAAATACAAGGAATTTAGTTCATAATGTTTCCTGGGTTTCTTTGGTTTGTTTTCTTTAGTTGAAATTCTGTGAGATAGAGGATGTATCTTCTGGCTCAAGTCTGAAGCTGGATGGCAAGTATCTGGAATGAATAAGAAACTGAGGCTGTAGAACAGCTATTGCATCATTATTCTTTGACTATTTTAAGTTCTTCCTTCTCTCCTTTTTTATTACAGTTCTGATATTGGTTAGTGTCAGAAAAGGACTGGACTTGAATGACCGCACTATGATTTGTATGTTGTCAGGTAATCATTATGCTTGTAGACCTTTTTTTTACAGCAGAATTCTCTATTTTGCTGTTAGAAGAATTCAAAAATTCTCAGAGATTATTTAAAGAGGCTCTGAAAAGGGTGTGCTTATTTCCTTTGTTTTCTAAGTCTGTTTTGATATCTTTTTCTTAGGCAAGCCATACTGTCTCCCAATTGTTATATCTCCATGTATAGTACTCTGAGGAGAAAGTATTACGTGGGAGCAGAATCTTTCCAGCTTCTTAGTGAATTACTTCTGTAGAGCTATCCCTGTGTTTGCTTGTGGATACTAGCAGACTGGAGTTGCAGCACAAGTGGGTTTTTTTTTTGTGTTTGTGCTAAACAGTTAACATTATTATATTTAACCTTACAAAAATTTAGTTTCTGCTTTCTTGTAGCTAACATTTTTAAGTGATTCCTGAATGCTAATGCAATCGATGGACAATGGACTTGTTTCAAGTAATTTATTGTTGTCAGGAGATTTATTTAAGGTGAATCATGTTCATTGACTTAAGAAACTGATTGTCTGAAAAGAAGAATTGTTACTGATCCATGTTAGTCTAGGGTTCCAATGGGTAACAAGTTCTAATCCCAGCTTCCTCACACCTGCTTTATGCTAGTGTCATGACTGAACTCAGTGGATTAAAAAATGAAAATGAAGAACTGTGAACTCTACAGACTTCTGTCTCAGTTGATTGCTTGATGCAGGTGTATGAGGCCAAATTCGTTCTTTAGTCATGTTTATGGAATTTACTGAATTTCATGGGGATAGTATACTTCAAACAGGAATTAAACCCATGGATTTTTGTTGTCTGAAAAGGAACACTCCATTGCTTTCTCTGGTGTATTTTGTAAAGAAGTATTAGACAAAGAAAATGATATCTGTGCTGTATAGGTCCAACTCTGCTCCCATTTGAGTCAATAGTAAATCTGTTACTGAATTTAATGAAGGTCACTTGGGACAAAACAGTGCCTGAAAAAATAATTATTTTAGACAATTTAATAAGAAATTGTAATAACATTGTTGTGGTTTAACCCCATTTGGTAACTGAACACCAGAGAGCTGCTCATTCACTACCTCCCCAGTGGTATGGGGAGAGAGGAAAAGTGAGAAAACTCATGGCTTGAGATAGAGGCAGTTTAACAGGCATAGCAAAAGCTGTGCATGCAAACAAAGCAGAACAAGAAATTCATTCACCACTTCCCCTTGGAGGCAGATGTTCAGCCATATCCAGGAAAGCGGGGCTCCATCATGCTTAACCCATACTTGGGAAAACAAACATGAAACAAAGCAATTATTTTTGGTGGCCACAAATGGAAGTTGCTGCTTATACATGCAGGTTTTAGAATGAGCTTTTCCCACCTAAACCAAGTAATATTAGGCAACTAATCAGGGGTAGCCATCTGGATCTTTCTTCGTGTCATAAAGAAGGTGAACATTCTGAATAGGTCTAGGCTAATTCCCTTCTCTTCACCCTTGCAAAAGTGCTGATGCTCTTTTTTTTTGAGCTGCAGTACAGATTTGTGAGTATGGAGAATATAGTTGTACTCAATAAATACCGTCATGGTGTTACAAAGACCTGCAAGAATATTTAGAGTGGGACAATGTTTGCAGCTAATTAATGCTGTGGATTGGGCAATAATATCCATTAATTTCTTTACAAATAAGTTCTTCCATCATTTAATAATCAGTCTAAACAAAGATAATTGAGGTGTCTGAGAGAGTAACAAAATGAATGGTAGAAGATGGTGTTTGTCCTGGTGCTGTCCAGAGATGATATGGATTAGTGTGATAAGCACAGTAAATAACGCTGAAAGGAAAAAAAAGGTAATACATTTCTACAAGTGTTAGGAATAAACACTTCTGTATATGCATGGGCAGTGGAGCTGGGGAATGGCCTGGAGCACAAGTGTAATGGGGAACAACTGAGATACCTGGGGGGGTTTACTCTGGAGAAGGCTCAGTAGGCACCTTATGGCTCTACAACTGCCTGACAGGAGGTTGTAGTGAGGTGGAGTTGGTCTCTGCTCCCAGGTAACAAGGGACAGGACAAAAGGAAACAGCCTCAAGCTGTGCCAGTGGAGATTTAGACGGAGATGAAGAACAGTTCCTTCCCCAAAGGGTGCTCAGGCATTGGTACAGGCTGCCCAGGGCAGGGCTGCAGTCACTGTTCCTGCAAGTGTTCACACACTGTGCAGATGAGGCTCTCAGTGACATGGATTAGTGTGTCCAGTCTATAGTGGATCAAGAGCCAGTATTCATCCTGTCTATGCAGAAGTTAACTAAATTCTCTAAATAAGCTCAGTAGAGCTTTTATTAATCATCAAATATGAAGAATTAAGGGAATGAAGTGTGGGACACACAAAAATGCTGGTTTCTTTAAACTTGCTTAGATGTCTGGTGATATAAAAAAGCATCAAAATGGTTTTTTTCAAAAACATCTTTTAATCAGGTGTTTTATATACATATGTATATCCTTTCTTGACCTTGTTTTTATCTTAAGATATGTGAGTACCTTTGAAAATACAGCTTGAAGTTCCTTAACAAGTCAGAAATAAAGTATACAGACATAAAAATATCAAATGACTGTCAAATGAAGCAGTGATTAAATTCAGCATATCAATGTTCCATTCTTATGGCTATGCCTTAACTAGTTACCTAATTTCTTTTGCCCCCAGATCTGCTCTGGTGCTTCATTATTTACTGTTCAGTGTTCCTCCTTTGTTATTCTCTTGTTTAAACAATTTTTAGTCATCCAGTCAGAACACTAGAAACTGTAAGTGTTGGACACCTAAGTTGGACAAACATTTCAGAAATAACA
The DNA here is from genome assembly GCF_012275295.1 of Melopsittacus undulatus. Lineage (NCBI taxonomy): Eukaryota > Metazoa > Chordata > Aves > Psittaciformes > Psittaculidae > Melopsittacus > Melopsittacus undulatus. The sequence goes on along the minus strand of NC_047532.1, from coordinate 63,422,225 downwards.
CAGTAGTATGGTATTGAGGTGAAGATTTTACAAGCATCCCAAGGACTGAAATTTGTTGACATAAAATATTCAGCAAATATTAGCAGGTAATGAATGTTTAAATAAACTTATGGTCAATTCCTGAAGAACTTGTGATAAGAGAGGGGGCTAAAGTCACAAGAATATGATTCACAATGAATAATTCTGTTGGAGCAGAACTAACATTGGAAAGTTTAGTTTGCTTCATATTTTATACATTTCACATAGCATTTATTTACCAGCCCCCTGCCATGGGGTAGATTTAGACTGGATATTAGGGGAAAATTTCTTCACTGAAAGAGTTGTCAAGCATTGGAGCAAACTGCTCAGAGAAGCGGTTGAGTTGGAGTAATTTAAAAGACATGCAGATGTGGCACTTAGGGACATGGTTTAGTGGTGGACTTGGCAGTGCTGTGTTTGCAGTTGGACTCTGACCTTAAAAGTCTTTTCCAACTCATTTGATTCTATGATTCTTTTCTGTAAACACAACATTGCTTAAGTTATTCCTTCCAAACAGACAAGTGCAGTAATTGCTGCTCCAAGATACCTAATGTTTATGTAGCATTTGTCAGGCACATTGGACTGTGTCTTCAGACAAAACCCAGAGTGCTGGTAATCAGTTCAGAAGATTAATAACAGTAACAGAACAAGAACAATTAATAACAATAACAGTAATAACAAGGACTACTGTAATTATATATTAGAAGAAAGCAGAACAGACTAGCATTTCTTAGTTCAACGCAGATGTGAGACATGCTTCCTGGGACCTTTTCCAAGCCTGGAAATAGCAATTTTTGCTGCTCTTCCCACCCTCTCCCCCTGTAATTTTTCAACTGAATTTTGTGGGGTGTTTGGAATAGGAGAACATTTGGGCTGATGGGGAGAGGGAACAGCTGAGAAAACATCCAAATTTTCACAGCAGTAACTTTGACCTAATGCATTGCAGCGTATTATTAGGTCTTTCTTGTATGACTATGCAAAATAGCAAACTGAACAGAAATAGGAAAATGAACTCAGTTTAGTGTCCTTTGTGCCCAAGTGGCCAAGAAGGTGTTGCAAAACATTGTTTAGGATGGCTAAAAGAATCATTGTTACAGTTGTTAACAAAAGTAATTTTAATAGAAATTTTAAGTGCATAATTCAATAGAATATGATGACAAGCTTCACTCCATACAAAAAGAGATTGTGTCTCAAATTTAGTCCTTAAATTTGAGGACTAAAAGGTAGTCTCCAACTAAGGCTGGTCCTCAGCCTTTGATTTATCCAGTCATGATGAGTCACTGTTACTCACATATATCAGTCCAAAGCATATTGTTGTATGGGCTGGGAAACAATTATTTTCTTCAGAATGTTTGTCCTGTAGTAATTTCAGCAGTCTCCTCTGAATGATTTTCAGGTTTTTGTGCCTCTAGTCCTGATATTTTCTAATTACGTATCAAGAAAATTTGTCACTTTAGCCGAAGGTCTAAAATAACATCTTGTGGAACTGATTTCAGTTGAGTTCACCTAACATTAAAAAGCTACTGAGCTGTACATAAGAGTCATTCAGCAAGACAGAGTCTAGTTTGAAAGCCAGTGATGGCATCTGGAAGCTTTCTACTTGCTGCAGCAGGTTTTGAATTACACGTTTTGTATGCAGACATTATAAAGAAGAAATAATTTCTTTTTCCTGTCCCTTGTATGTGTCAGTGGGTAGTAAATAACTTCTTCACTATATCTTTGTGGGTAAATCAGTTTTATGTTTTATTCAAACTTAAAAATTCCCAAGAGCTAATTTAGAAAAAGGTATCAAAGTGATACATGCTTGAGAACATGAACCTGAATTTCTCCAGATACATAATATCTAACAATTAAATAATTTCTTTTTTATAAAGCTTTGTTTTTGGAGAAAATAGGGGCTAGTAGCTATACCAGAATGGCTTCTGAATATTGAAGTAAAAAAAAAATGTAGTCTGTACCGGCTGAGGGTTTGGGGAAAAAAATATACAGTCAAGACCTGATATTTTGGAACGTTCAGTTTCCAGCATCCTCAGATAAGGTGAAACAAATTCCTTGATCCGTAGCAAAGATAATTACTAATTCTCTACAATCCCCCAATCAAGTTTCCTTATTATAATGTTAGATCCTACACCAGTTTGTTCCTTATCTAATGTGACTGGCTAATTATTCAAATACTATTTTTTCTCCAGCTGTTGTCTTCCTGGGTAAACAAATTGGGAAATCCAGTTGGCTTCCATTTGCACTTCATTGCTTCTTGACAGCAAACACTTGGTAAAAATGAGGTGCCTCAGGGTGTTTATAATCTCCAAGGGAAGAAGAAACAAATCTCTGCATAATTTCTCTAATTTTTTAATATTGTTTCCACAAAACATAGCACTTAGTTTTGAGTGCACACCTGGGGTTTGTTTTTTTTTTTTTTCAATAAGCTATTTATCCAGGTTACAATATTACCCTTTCTGTAGGCAGGAATGCAGAGAGTCCTTCATCAGTGTTTCATATCAGCTGTTTCAGTGCAAATTTTCTTCTGAGCAGTGCAAGGTAATTAAAAGGTCAAAACAAGGGCAAGAAGTACATGGTTTTACTTGCGTGCAGTATTTCATTTAGAAATGGCTCGAACCAAGCTAAATAGTAAACAGACTCTGTTGAAACATGTGCTAATCAAGTGTTTGGTTTTTTTCTTTCATATTAGGGGACACAAGTGCATCAGCACATCTGTACCAACACCCTTCCTTATAGGGATTTATATTGCGGACATTCTCAGGCACATTTCTGCTATAAAACACTGATGTGCCACAAGCTTTTCAGCTCGTTTTCTTTACATATCAGGTCAAAGGTAGATAATTACTAAGTAGTGAATGTCAAGGAATTAAATTCTTTAAGAATGTTCCAGAATCTCAGACAAAAAAATAGCTACAGGCCAACAGTTTGTGAGAGCAGTGACTTTACCTGACAGATGACATTTTTTAAAGGTTCTGTAAAAAAAGACCCCTCCCCCCCCAAAAAAAAACCCAACCAAAAAATCAAAACAACACTCACCTGAATAAGCTTAAATGCTGAATTTTGTATGATTTTGCACTGTACTCCCTTTCCTTTTTATATCACTTTTCATGAGAAAGTCTTTGTGAAGTAGCAAGAAATAACAAGATAAACCTTGATGCTGGAATCCCACTTTTTCAGTATGAGCAGGCAGCATGAAAATGAGCATTTAATAACCAGGGTGCCTAATAGGTGAGAAATCTACTGGAACAAAAAGGGTCTCCATGTGAATTTTATGACCATATAATGCCTGTAGGATTGCTGGACGGGTGGCAACAGGTCATCCTCCAGTTTGGACATGATGGCTCTGTCCTGTTCTGGTTGTGTAGCACAAAAATTTTGATGAAATAGTGATTGTAGTTTTTCAATAAATTATTTACAGCAGTAAGAATAACTTAGAAACATTCAGTTCAGTGAATTTTCTTAGTTGAATCACAGAATGGTTTGGGTTGAAGGGACCGTAAAGCTCATCCAGTTCCAACCCCATGCCACAGGCAGGGACACCTTCCACTAGACCAGGTTGCTCCAAGCCCTGTTCAACATGGCCTTGAACACTGCCAGGGATGGGGCAGGCAGTTTCTCTTACACCTAAGACAGGTGTCCTAATAAGAGCACAAGGGGCTTTCTGGCTGCCCTGTCTTTTGAGACTAACTCTGCTCTTCTGACTAGGCACTCTATCCCAACCCAGGGAAATCCTTGTGTTGAAGTTATTTATAAAATGTACAAACATATGTTGTTTATTGGCAAATTGACAAACGGTCAAGAAATGCCTGATTGCCCCGACCAGGTCAAACACATGTATCAACCCAGTTACTAAAATACCAAAAGGTAGAAGATTAGATAAATTGACTGGGGAGAAACAGTGTGCTTTCACCATTCTTGGTTTTATGGAATCAGAATGGAAGACATGGGTTCTTCAGTTTAATTATGAAAGAGGTAGAAAGAAAATTACAAATTAACATCTCTTAGGGGGCTATTAAAGAATGAGGGCAAGGAATACCAGAGACTAATGAGATTGCTATGTTGCTGGGAAAGGAGCAGGGAATAGCTGTGATAGGAAGGGCAACCTGAGAGCAAAAACAGTTTTTTAGTATTTCAAGGCCTTAGTGGGTGCTCTGGGAAGATAGTCAAGCAGCTAATGGAAACAATAAATCATTAGTACTTTATTTAAAATACCTATGACAGTCATGTGCTTTCAAGTATTTTCCAGGCTAGTTGGATGAGGTGAGAATATAAAGAAGCAGGAGAATTAAGGAGCAATAGAAATAATGTAACTAAATGACATGACAAAGTTTGCTAGTTGTGTTTCATCTAGATTTACCACTTCAAACAACATAAAGTTAATAGATTCTTGCTGTAGCTTACTGTTTGTTGCAATACAGGAAATCTCTGTAAGTCATATCCAAATGATCCCACAGTTCAGAGGAGGGGAAGAGCTAAGTGTCACACAAGACATTTCTGTGACATGTATTTTGATTGAGTTTAATTATTCAGAAGCCTGTACACAAGATGGATGCTAATTGTCAGTGATGAAAATGGGTAAAACCAGGCAGAGCAAACTTAATTGCTGAAGTGCTCTGTGCTTTGTCAGTTGTCTACATTCTAGGTCATAGTGAGATTTATATTCAGCAAAAAACAACAGATATATGTGGTAGAAACAAGACCTGTGCACTTTCCCCCCGTTCTGCTTGTCTCTTCTGTTTCAGCGCAAGCTGTCATAATGGCATGGTACATGCTCAGTCTTATGTTAACAACTTTCCAGAGATGATATACTATTCCCTTTGGGCAGCCTGTGTGCCAGCATTTCTCATATGCACAAAAAGAGGAACTGAGAAAGGGAGAGTGGATATTTCTGTGATCAGCAAATATCTGGGAGAGTACTAGACAGCAGACTATTTCATATGGTTTAGTGACAACCTGATATTTTTTTCACTCTTCTAGAGAACTGATTAGACCTCAAATATATTTTCCATACTATTAAAGCCCCCCCAGATCCCCAAAAGCCAAACAAAAACCAAACAAGATACAAAACTCCCTACCCCCCCCCCTCCCCAACAAATACAAATCCCACCTGAAAATGTATCCTACCTGCTTTGCTTTGGGAGTGTTTAACTCAATGAAGGTTAGCTGAGGTTTAGAAAACACCTCTGCAGGGTGAAGGCTGCTACCCTGAGGATATTATATGAGTGCCTAATTCAGAAAGGCAGGTTTGTTTGAACTGCATCGCAGTACATGTGAGAATAATGCTGGCCCATGGAGTCTGCCAGCCTCCCCACGAGCTCTAAATACTGGTGAGCTCATGTACACAGTTCCCTAGCAGGATCAGTATAATTGTTTTTCATTTACAGATATGGCATCTGAAGTATGTAAGTCAGCTCAAATTTAATTCATATGTTTAGCTTTTGGGTAAAGATTAATGGTCACCTAATAACCTGCTCTTTACGCTATATTATTATCGTGCTTTGTTTAGCATTTGTTTTATTTTAAGGTGAGTCATTACAAACATGGTTCCTAGCATAGCTTTTGCATTGTCAACATCTTTCATGGATTTGGAGATGAACAGTCTCTGCTTTTCGAAAAGAAAATGAAGATTATTTGTTCTATATACTCTAGGAACAGCCTTCAATTCCTCTTAGACAAAGTTTTCAATTTCTAGATGTAACAAAGCTCTCCTAGGTTGCAATTGTCCAAAATACTTGGGTTTTTTTCCACATAAGTATCTGAATAGTAAGAGAAAAGAAATCTGTTTTGTTGTACCAGGCATCCTTCTGATACAGCTTCTTGAAAGTATATGAGCGTCACTGACCATGTTCAGTCAATAAACCCAGTTCGTCAAAGACATTCAAATTTCTGACACATCCTTGTTTCAGTGGGAGCTTCATACCTCTACGTATCTGTAAAGCTCTGACCCCCAGAATATTTCAGTGGGCTAAAATATTGTTTTATAGTTTATATTATCATATTATTATTATTAGGAAATGCATATGAACATATCCAAGTCATATCCAAGAGCAGCAGCTGCAACGTAGCCTTTCCTCAACTCTTTGTCTTCTTGTCAAGATATGACATTAAAACCTAATAATATCATAAATCATATTTAATTTAATGGCAAAAAAGCCTGACCAAAATATTTTTTATCTGTTCCTAGCAACAATATGTAGCACAGATGCAGTAATCAGTAGATGGGGTTTTATCCTATGTGTTAAAATACAGCAGAGTTGGGTTGAACTGTACAAGTGCTTTCATTTCTACAGAATTTGAGGAATAAGGTACTGCTTAACTTGAGTAAACTGATCAGAATCTGTTCCAAAATGAATATTCACAATCTTGTAACTTGAATTTTCTGGTGCTGGATAGACTGATCTCAGGATTCAGCCTGTAACTTTGTGCTTGGAATTTTGTATTTTCATTTAGGATTATGCATCTAAGATGTAGCAAGCAGTACTCATGCATATTTTGCACCAAGTGCTGTTTGGACACTTCAAAGACTGCATTTTGAAAAGATCAGCATTCTTCTGTAGAAATACTCAAGCTTGTTATGGTTTTGTGAACTCAAACTCTTTCGCCATAGACTGTGATTAAAACTCCTTCAGATCTGAGTTTTCTGACAGACATGGTGAAATGGGCTGTTTGTGAGAAAGGTTTCTTTCCCACATGGATTAAGAAAGAACAATCCTGAGTGACAGATCTGATCGTCATTGCATTTTATCCGTTTTGGAGGCTTACTCCTGCCAGCTTCCTTGGAGCTATATTGGGTCCTGTCAGAAACTGAGAAAGATAAAACTCCTAGGTCCTTCTTCACAACTTTGATAGCTAATCCTAACTGTGGGAATTCAGCCAGGCAGAATCCTTAAAAGCCATACTTTATTAATTGCTCAGTCATTATTGTATTTGTGGAGCTGGGATAACCTGAAGCATAGACTGCAGTCTCCACAAAACATTATCTAATCCTTTACAAAAGATTACCAAAATTAATCTAATTTTTGGTGTTGCTATGAATCACTGTACAAATGGTCAAAACATGTATAACCAAATGTTTGTGGCAGTCTCTGAACAGGTGCTTTTGAATCCAGCAACCTTTTTAAAACATTTCTTCTGGCTTATTACAGTACCTCTTCAGGAGTCTGAAATGAACTATGGACCACTGCACATAGCTACAAATGCTGGATTTTCATCCTTTGAGACTGGGGTGAAATGATTTCTTTTCGCCGTGATCTGGCATCTTTTAAATAATCTGTGCTCTATAGATCACTGTAAGAAAACACCACATGACCTTTTATCATGCTACTGTTCAAAATGAAATTTGCATGTGCAAGACCATTATTTTACATATATTCAGTGCATTAAAAATGAGAGTCCAGAAATTGTTCCAATTCTAGTCTAGCTAGACAGCTGAGGTTGTCTACTGGGAAGGTAAATCTCTATGCAGAAAAAAGGCAGCAGGTTAGCTGTCCACTCTTCATCCTCAGAGTATACTGTTTAATGGCAGCCTTTGGCAGGCATAATTTCCCTGGCTTTTGCAGACAATGTGGAATTTAGAGTAGCTTTGAAGCAATTCTAATTTACATCAGAGAATAAGTATGTTCACTGGTTCTCTTCAAGGCTTTTTCTTAGTGGGTGAAAATAATCCACTTTTTCTGACATCTGGGTGAAACCTTTTTAGAGACATGATTATTCGGATCCTTTGGGCTGGGTTGTTAATGAATCTGTCTCGGAAACTGTAAAATAACCTTATAAAAATAAAATATAAAGTTACCCTCAGACATTATTCTTTCACTTCCATTTTCCAGGGAAATACTGCAAGGTCATTGTGTGAATGGCATATGTTGAAGTGCTGGGAAAAGGATATTTTCCCATGGTCATTCATTCTTTCTGTAAGATACAGCTGGGACCAACCCAGTTTTCAGTTTTACAGTTCAGATTCTGTGTGCATGTCTTTATAAGCATTAGAGAGGGAATGAAACTCTGGCCTGAATTGTTCAGATTGTGTGTGTACTTACAAGCATCAGAGAGGGGAAGAAACTGTCCCTCTAATTGTTTTCTTTTGCTGAGCAAATGGCAGTTCATTTATGGGTTTGGTTTTGTCTATATCCTTAAACCAAGATTTTTTTTATTTTTTTATACACTGTGGGTTTTGAAAAGTTCTTTGAATGAGCTCTTGCCTGTCTGTTTCTTTTAAAGTCTTCCACTTTGGGCATCCACAGGTGGGGGAAGTCACTAATTGCTTTCTATAACCTAATCGTGGACTGACATGTCATATCCCTTAGATATATTTGCATTAAACTCTGACTTTAGCTGTGCCTGTGACTTTAGAAGATGAAATTTCCAAGTACACTTGAGTAAGAGAAGATTTAGTAACAGAGAGCTGGCTGAGAAATTATTATAGTCCAGCCCTATTAATTTTGGATGGGCTATGTCATACAGCACACGAATGGCTGGGTGATTCTCTGTTCCACCAGGAGAAGGGGTGAAAGGAGAAAAAGCCAGCAAATAGCATATCTGATCTGCAGTCACTATTTTAATGGTTTTAAAATATTGTAGCTACAAATATCTTGCAGAGATTTCATACCAAGTGTTCTCTTTTTTTGCCAGCACTGCATTTTCTTTAGCACATTTAAGCATTTTCTGATCTCTGTATCATTCCAATGGGTGCTGAATGTCACCCTAGAAGCCAGTTATTTACATGTTTTGCTGACATTGTATTAAAGTTTTGTCAACTTCTTTAATTTGTTTGTAAACAAGTATCTTCATCAACATTAGACTGCTGTTATTCATGTCCAGTTGCACCTGCCTTTCCATCCATTTCCATGCATGCAATATTCATGGACAATTAACTATCTAGCAAGCAATTATTCTCAGGTGTGCTCCTGGTCTCCACTGAAAACTGGGCTGTTGAATCTAATGACAACAGTATTTCAAATTTATCTTTTAAATACTAAGGGCCAGAATGTGGTATCTGCTCACTCTTGATTTGTCCCTTCCTCTGCTTGTAAGGCTCCAGAGAGACATATGTCATGCAACAGCACACAGGCTAAAACTATGACTAGAGAAATTGCTGTTTCTGTTTAGCTTCATTCCCTCCACTTGTGCAGACCTTGCAAAATGTGGAGTGTTTAAGAGAAGATGTATGCTCCCATCTTCACTTGCCTGGAATCAGACATGGGAATCACCAGAGTCTCCAAGGAAGCACTCTATACTGCTATAGGGGAAAGAGTGGAGACAATATTTGCAGAATATTATGCCTAAGAACTGAATCCATGTTTCTTTTATGTATGCTATAGCAAACCATAATGTATCATCTTTTATATCATTTAATAATATAACTCATTTTTATTAGCTATATGAATTGCATAAAGGACCCTAAATAATGAAATCTGGGGCAAACTGTAGAGGCTTTTAAATCACATTTTACTGCTATATTGCTACATTCCATTGAGAAGTATTGATAAGTTAGATTTTACTGAAGTTAAAGGTAGTTGCTAGGTGATATCTCTAGAATATACAGAATCTGATTCTTTAAACCTGCATGTATATCTAGCTGTTATGCTAGGAGGAATCAAAAAAGCCGAAGAGGACATGCCAATGCTTAAAAATCTATAATTTCTTTTAGAACATTTGTAGACATGGTATTTTCTTCTTGAGTGCAGAATTAGGAGTTTCTCATCATTATTCTTATTCTCTTTTTTTTTTTTTTTGGCTGAGATGTAACTTTGTAAAAATCATGTAGCAGCTCTCTCCTTTACTTTCACTGTTTTTGCAGTGATGATGAACTTAAATATACTCTGTAGACTGCAGTGGAAGTTTTAAGTTTCCTTCATACTTTCTTCCTTTCAGCTTGAACAGAATTAAAATAAAGAGGTAGACTTATAGCATTGTGCCCTCTTACTAGTTACCTTCCCATTCTTATCCTGCCTGCAAGGGAGTATATAAGTGGTAGCACAGCTCCAGTCATCTCACCCTAGATCCAGCTTCTGCCAATTGCCTCCTACTAGCTGGTCTGTACACAAGTCTGGTACAGACCTTTTGCTCTGCTGTCAGGTTGCATCATCCCAAAGCAAAAGCATTGTTAACTCATGAATAGACAATCTTTGTTTATGATGGAGAACTCTTAGTCCTTTGAGGTAAATAAGCAAAACATAGTGCCAGTGTAATACTAAACAACAGGAAAAATAGAACAGAAAAGAGAACAAATACAGTTTTAACATTTTCAATTTATCCATGTTGCTTCTGCAGTTCTGACATTCTTACAGCAACTTCTAATCTTTAGCTTCAAAGTGGTTTAGGTGTGAAATACATCCTGGCAGGTACCCCAGTTTATTTGTCATATCATTTAATCCATAGCTTATCTAAAAAATATTTTGAAGTTCCATGGTCAGGATTACAAGTTCATGATGTTTTTTCATGGCCTGAAACAATTGCTTTGAAAGCATTTTGGGATGAAAAGCAAGGATATTTCCTGGCCTGTTGTTTGACCCTGGGCTTGCATTATGTTTAGTATTATTTTCTTCAGCTATCATATCAAATATATTTTCACTAAACACTTCATTAGAAATAAGTGAATTTGTTCTTGGTAGTAGAACTGACTTATTCTTCAACTGGATTCAGACTAAAGTTGTCAGGTCATGTAGAGAGATCCTCAAAAACAATGAAGACAAATCTATTACTGTCAAGTATGTGTGTGTTGCCATAATGTTACTGCGGCATTATTTCAAACACATAGTAACAAAATGACATTTCCGTGAAAAGCTAGGTAGAATATAAACTACATATAAACTGTAACTAAAGAAATCAAATATCTGGATCAAAAGGATCTCAAGTTTAGATAAAGTGAATAGATTGGCCCCATGTCTTCAGAATTGACTGGTTAAAGAAGGAAGCAAAGTACACTGAAGACCTAATGAAGTGCTTAGTGTTCTATACAAATTTTGTCTTTGTTGTCTGAACTCAGGAGATCATAGAATCATAGAATAGTTAGGGTTGGAAAGGACCTTAAGATCATCTAGTTCCAATCCCCCTGCCATGGGCAAAACCAGCTAGATGCAATTTAGCAATATTCATTCAAACCTTTTTTTTAGAAGGGTATCACTTCTAAATTATAAACTTCTATTGTAACAAGTGTAATCAGCACATAGTTGAGGGTCAGCATGCTGAAATCGATGACAGAGGTGATGCTTCCTGAAGAAATATTGAAGATGCAGTATTTATCTTCTCAAAATGAGGAGGCCTGCTCAGTATAATGCTGTGCAACTCTGTAAATTCACATCACTTCAGACAAGCAGAAAGAGGAAATGGAAACTATTCTGTTCCTGTTTACAGGTGAAATATGGTGGCAGAGGGGACAAAATCCCCAAGAGAATTTTAAAATCTAACCTTCAGATGCAAGTAATGGGAATTAGGTGTAAAAATACAGAGACTTTGTTATTTATAGGCAGATTGTTGATCTGAAATTTGATAAGGGCTAGTTCTTACCAGTAATTTACAAATTATCCAGAGGATCTAAATGAAGAGAGATGTTTGGTATGCTCACATAACACCTGTAAGTATCATTGTTGCACTGTTTTAGCATTCAAAAGTGCTCTTTGTAATACTCATACATAATATAGAATCATCACTTACTTACCAGCAAAATGTCAGAATAGAGCAGCATAAAAAAAAGGTTGTCTAAGAACATGATAATTGGGGTGGGGAGGCAAGCTTAGAATTGTGACCCCAGTGTTGCAGTTTTGTACCTGTATTTGTTTGAACTGCAGAATCTGCTCATCACTCTAAAAGTTGTACTTTCAGAGTGAGCTCAGTGTATATAAGGTCTGCATAGAGTTATGGCTAGATAGCCTCAATACAATGCCAGTCTTCAACATAGTGTCCGTTCTCACAGTGATTGGTATAGATGGGTACATGTGAGAGTGAGAGGAGTCAGACAACCTGATTAGTTAGAAAATGTAATGGAAAGAGCTACATGTTGACAGCTGCTGCAGGGCAGTAAACCTGCAGGCAACCTTGGATATCACCTCCATGCAGCCTCCTTTAGAACAGACTGGCCTGGCTATCACCACATCGTTGTCTTATGAATATTCAAGAGGAATGGATGAGTGAAAATCTAATTCTGTCTTGGTTTTTCTGGGATAGAATCATAGAATGGTTTGGATTGGAAAGGATCTTAAGATCATCCAGTTCCAACCCCCCTGCAATGGGCAGGGACACCTCACACTAAAGCATGACACACAAGGCTTCATCCACCCTGGCCTTGAACACTGCCAGGGATGGAGCATTCACAACCTCTCTGGGCAACCCATTTCAGTGCCTCACCACCCTAACAGTAAAGAATTTCATTATTATCTTCCTTATTATTGATATAATTGATATTGATATAAGATATCCTTATTATTGGATATCTTCCTTATATCCAATCTAAACCTCCCCTGCTTAAGTTTTAACCCATTGCCCCTTGTCCTATCACTACAGTCCCTAATGAAGAGTCCCTCTCAAGCATCCCTATAGGCCCCCTTCAGATACTGGAAGGCTGCTATGAGGTCTCCACGCAGCCTTCTCTTCTCCAGGCTGAACAGCCCCAACTTTCTCCGCCTGTCTTCATATGGGAGGAGCTCCAGTACCCTGATCATCCTTGTGGCCTCCTTTGGACTTGTTCTAACAGTTCCATGTCCTTTTTATGTTGAGGACACCAGAACTGAACACAATACTCCAAATGAGGTCTCATGAGAGCAGAGTAGAGGGGCAGGATCACCTCCTTTGACCTGCTGGTCACACTCCTCTTGATGCAGCCCAGGATGCAGTTGGCTTTCTGGGCTGCAAGCGCACACTGGAGCTGGCTCATGTTCATTTTCTCATTGACTAACACCCCCAAGTCCTTCTCCGCAGGACTACCATGAATTTCCTTTTTGCCCAACCTGTAGCTGTGCCTGGGATTGCTCCCACCCAGGTGTAGGACCTTGTACTTGGCATGGTTAAACTTCATGAGGTTGGCATCAGCCCACCTTACAAGCGTGTCAAGGTCCCTCTGGATGGCATTCCTTCCCTCCAGCATATCAACAGAACCACACAGCTTGGTGTGATTGGCAAACTTGCTGAGGGCACACTCAATCCCACTGTCCATGTCAGTGACAAAGATGTTGAACAAGACTGGTCCCAACACCGATCCCTGAGGGACACCACTCGTTACTGGTCTCCAGCCGAACATTGAGCTATTGACCACAACTCTTTGAGTGCGACCATCCAGCCAGTTCTTTATCCACTGAGTGGTCCACCTATCAAATCGATATCTCTCCAATTTAGAGACAAGGATGTCATGTGGGACAGTGTCGAATGCTTTGCACTAGTCAGCTGCTCTATCCCTGTCCAGCAGTTCCGTAGCCCCATCATAGAAGGCCACCAAATTGGTCAGCAGGATTTCACCTTAGTGAAGCTATGCTGGCTGTCACCAAGCACATTTCTCTTTTTCATGTGCCCTAGCATGCCTTCCAAAAGAATCTGCTCCCAGATTTTGCCAGGCACAGAGGTGAGACTGACTGGTCTGTAATTCCTGGGTCATCCATTTTCCCCTTCTTGAAAATGGGGGTTATATTTCCCTTTTTCCAGTCATCAGGAACTTCACCTGACTGCCATGATTTCTCAAATATGATGGCCAGTGACTTTGCAATTTCATTCGCCAGCTCCTTCAGGACCCGCAGATGGATTTCATCAGGTCCCATGGACTTGTGCACATTGAGGTTCTTAAGATGGTCTCGAACCAGATCCTCATGTACAGTGGGCTCAAGGTCTAGGTTTTCACAGTCCCTGTATCCACCTTCCAAGACTTGGGTGGTGCTGTCAGAGCCTTTGTCAGTGAAGACTGAGGCAAAGAAGCCATTCAGAACCTCAGCCTTCTCCAAGTCCTGTTTAGCCAGTTCTCCCGAAAGTTTCCAGAGGGGGCCTACATTGTCCTTAGTCTGTTTTTTAGCCACTACATACCTATAAAATCCCTTCCTATTATCTTTAACATCCCTTGCCAAGTTTAGCTCCAACTGGGCCTTAGCTTTCCTAACTTGGTCCCTAACTACCCGGACAACATCCCTGTATTCATCCCAGGCCACCTGTCCTTGCTTCCACCTTTTATAAGCCTCTTTTTTCCTGTGAATTTTTCTCAGCAGCTGCTTATCCATCCAAGGAGGTCTCCTGGCCCTCCTGCTGCACTTCCTTCTGGTCGGGATGCAACACTCCTGAGCTTGCAGTAGGTGATCCTTGAATATTAACCAAGAGTCTTGGGACCCCTGCCCTCTAGGGCTATATCCCATGGAACCCTGCTAAGCAGTTTCCTGAAGAGGCCAAAGTCTGCTCTCTTGAAGTCCAGGGCAGTGAGCTTACTGCATGCTCTTCTCACTGTCTTGAGGACCTCAAATTCGACCATCTCATGATCACTGCATCCAAGACTTCCCTGGAGAGTCACATTTCCAACGAGCCCTTCCCTGTTGGTGAGCACGAGGTCAAGCAGGGCACTTCTCCTTGTCAGCTCCTGTATTGCTTGCAGAAGGAAGTTGTCTTCCACACAACTGAGGAACCTCCTGGATTGCTTGTGCCAGGCCATACCGTCGCTCCAATAGATATCAGGTTGGTTGAAGTCTCCCATGAGAACAAGGTCCTGTGAGTGTGAGGCTGTTCCTCTCTGTCTGTAGAGTGCTTCATCCACAGATTCCTCTTGATCAGGCAGTCTGTAACAGATTCGCACAGTAATTTCTCCCATTGCTGTTCTTCCTTTAACCCTGACCCACAACCTCTCTGTTGACTGCTCACCTGTCCCCAGACAGAGGTCTGTACTCTCCAGCCTATCCCTAACATAAATAGCAACTCCCTCTCCCTGCCTTCCAGGCCTGTCTTTCCTAACGTGCCTGTAACGTTACATTTCAGCACTCTAGTCATAGGAACCATCCCACCATGTTTCTGTGATGCCTATTATATCATACCCTTGTAGACGTGCACACATCTCTAATTCCTCTTTTTTCTTATTCCCCATGCTACGGGCAATTGTATAGAGGCATCTGAGCTGAGCCCCAGATGAAGCCATCTTATTGGCTGGAGCAGCTGGAATACCTCTACATTGCTCCAAGCATTTATTATATGTGCTGGCAGCTGACTGGGTGTGTTGGAATGGAATGATGCCCACCTCCTCCAGTACATCTAGTTTAAAGCATCCTTGACCAGGCTGGCAAACCTCCTATCAAAACTGCTCCTCACCTTCTTTGTCAGACCAGCTCTACCAGCCCCCAGTAGACCTGGCCTACTAACTGGGGTCCCGTGTTCAAGACACCCAAACCCCTGACTACGGCATCACCCTTCAAACCATTTATTAACCTGTCCAATTCTCATAGCCTTTTTGGGGTCCTCCCCTGTATCCTGGAGAATCTGCAAAAAGACAGACTGAGCTCCAGAGCCCCTAACCACCTCTCCCAGGGCTCAGTAGTCCTTCTTCATGTTCTCTGGTTTATTGCTGTCTATATTGCTAGCACCCATATGGACCACAGGAAGTGGGTAATAGTCCATGGGACTTACTAGAGCAGGCAGCCTCTCTGCAACATCCCTGATCTGCGCCCCAGGTAGGCAGCACACCTCCCTTGAGACTGGGTCAGGCCAACAGGTGAGTGCTTCTGTCCCTTTCAAAGGAGAGTCCCCTACTACTGTGACCTGACGTTCTTTCCTGGAGGCACCAGTTGAGATCTTCTTTAGCAGTGCATCAGCTGGTTGTTTGTGGTGTGAGTGCATTTACTCATCAGCCCCCCTGCAGGACAGCGAAGCAGTTCTGAATGGGGACAACAGATTTAGGATGAAGCCCCTTGCTTTTAATTGTCCTCTTCCTCCTTCTTTTGTTGTTTTTTTTTTTTTGTTAGTATTTCCCAGCTTCCTGGGTTAACGGCCTCCTTTTTTCCTCTGTGAGCTACAGTGGACGCTTGAGGCCCCTGCACAGTTTGGGACTGAAGCACGCAGTCCTGCTTCCTCTCAGCTTCCCTGACATCTTTTATGCTATTGACAGTGTCTTGCAGCTCAGCCACCTGCTGCAGGAGGACCTGCACCAGGGAACACCAACTGCAGCCCTGCCCATTCTGCACCTTTCCCTCACCAGACCAGTGCAGGCACTCTCTACACTCTGAGCTCTGCACCGCAGCCTCTCCTCTCATTGGCTCTGTCTGGGTGCCTACGCTGGCCACCACCGGGGCAGCCAGAGCAGAACTAGCAGACTGGGCCCTGGTCATACAGTGAGCGCTCACCATCCCATGCAAACTATCTCGACCCATCCTGTTCGCTGCTCTCGTTGGGGCAGGTTTTTAACGACTCAGGGCTGTTGCCACTCCTCCAGGCTTCATCCTCTGTGAGTCAACTGCTTGCACCAGCTGAGCTGCTGGCTCCTGGTCGAAGACTCAAGCTCCCTCAGTGGCTCTGGCTGCTCTGAGTTGAGGCTCCCAAACACTGAGCTCTATTCAATGCTCCAGTGTTGAAGGAGTCCTCCCTTGAGCTACTCACCTCAACAATTCAAAGGATGTCTACTTTGTGAATATCTATGGCAGATTAAACACAAAAATACAGTCCATTCAACCTATTTTAATTCAAACCGACATCATAGAATGATAGAATGGTTTGGGGGGGAAGGAACCTTAAAGTTCATCCAGTTCCAGCCCCCTGCCATGGGCAGGGACACCTTCGACTAGAGCAGGTTGCTCCGAGGCCCTTCTAACCTGGTCTTGAACACTGCCAGGGATGGGGCAGCCACAGGCTCCCTGAGAAATCTGTTCCAGTATTTCACCACCCTGATAGTAAAGAATTTCTTTCTAGTATCTAATCTAAATGTACCCTCTTCTAGTTTAAAGCTGTTTCCCCTTGTCCTATCATTACTTGATCTTATAAAAAGTTGCATGGGACAGTGTCAAATATTTTGCACAAGTCCAGGTAGACAATGTCAACTGTTTTTTTCCCCTACCTGCCAGTGCAACTGCCTCACTGTAGAAGGCCACCAAACTTGTCAGGCTTGCTTTGTCCTTAGTGAAGCCATGTTCACTGAAACCCATCAGGTGACACTGGAATAGGTATGAAGGGAAACATTTGCTTCACTTGTCAAAGGTTAATCCTGCAGTCACAAAGTTTTAGCATGTTGCTATTTTTTTTGGGTCTTGATGAAATATTTAGCTGTGAAATATTCTCTACTAAATTGCTCATGGTCATACTTAAATATCCTTTGTTATTGTGGTTTTTTTTTAAAGCCTCCCTAGAGTCAGTCATTCTGTTATCTAAAAATTGCTTGTACTTTCAAAATAAAATATATATATAAAAATTAAACTCATGGTGCTATAGCTGGCAAGGGGCATCCTAATCTGCTCCCAAAATAGAGGCACTTTTTCTCCTTATAAATTCAGAAAGACAAGTAATTGAAACCCTTTATTAACAAAAATCACAACAGTTTTGAACTGATAGCACAGATGCAGACTTTCAGCCTGATTTGATTTGAAATTGCATGATAATAAATGTACAAAATTGGGGGTGAAATTGTTAAAAGCTTGCAGAGCATTTTTTTTTATCTTTTTGAGCTTTTGTCCAAGTAATGCTGAAAAATAAAGGTGGTTTTTCTCCCTATATTTTTGCCTTTATCTGTAAAATATTGCTCTTGGTGTAACTGCAAAGTGAAGACAATTATTCTGTAAAGCCATGTATTTGGTAGACGAGCACAGGGCAAGGATTCCTAGCTGATTCACTCAATTACTGGTTTCAACAATGTTCTTTCCAGGATATTGGTTTTTGGGCACTTTAAGAAAACTGAGTAAGATTGGATTTTATGCAAGATGAACCATAAAGGAAAAAAAAACCCCACAACCACCAGGACATGTTTATTGGCCTTAAAAATAATGAATTGTCAATTTAACATTTGGTATTTCTTGACTATTCTAATACTATCTTTTTTAGTATTGGGAAACAAAGGTGTCTGTAAAGAGTAGTGCAATCTACATGAAAGCTATTAAACAGCACAATCCTTGCCTTTTACACTTTTCAAAATACAGCTGTGGTTCTAATTACTTCTATTTCTTTCAAGTGCTACAGAATCTGTCTTGATGTACCACTAGCTAAACAAATAAATCAGTTCTCCAGCTATTGCTAGTGACAATAATTTCTGCTGCAGAGATTATGCACTCACTAAAATATTTCTGTCTCTTTTTACATGCACTCAACTAGGAAAGAAAATGCAAATAAAGTCATATTAGTGTTTAATCTTCTTATGGGACAAAATCCTGAACCTGAAAAAGTAAATGGGATTTTTTGCTGCTGTCTTCAGTGAACTAGGAACCTTTCTCATGTCTTGTATTTTTTCTTTTCTTGTTTTTCTAAACTCATTGACTTCACAATAGGTGAGGGTTGACCCCACACATGTATTTCAACTAACAGAAAAATAGATTGCGTTTGAGGTAGTAGTTTGTACACCTTATCTACTGAGAATATTTTGCATAACTTAAACCTCTTTCTGCAATTTATTTTGTTACCTGTCCTGCACACAATAACCATGGAAAGCAGTTTACTTCTGGTTTCTTCACAGCAGTCTTCTATAATCACCTATCACCATGAGAATCCCCCCCCCCCCCTTTTTTTTAATCCCATTCAGTACAGAAACATAACTTTTTCAAACAGAGGTCATATTTTCTAGATTTCAGATGACCTGATGATCTTCTCTGGGCTTTGACCAGTTGTTTCTCATCTTTCTTGAATGGGATGCTGTAAATTAGCTACAACCTTACAACCTATGTGATGAAGTTCTACAGCTTGTAAGATTTAATGTATTTATATCCAGCACCTCTACTTTTACATGACATGTACCAACATGTCTATTAGTGCAGTTGATTTTTCACAATAGGAGAATTTTGATTTTGCTTTTTGCTTTCAGCTGGAGGTCAAGAATAGCCTGGTTTTGTTCCCTCTAGAACAACTATCATCATTAATTATCTTGTATTTTTATAGTGGTCTGAAAATAGCACTTTACACTTTCACTGAACTATTGCATGTAGTTATTTGGGTTGGGGTTTTTTTCCCAAGACTTCTCGTACTATTTAATCAGAAATAGCTTCATCAGAAGAGATTTCCACCAGTACACGAACTTTTTATTGATCTGCAGTGCTACCAACAATGCTACAAAATCTGGTGAGACTTTAGTTTGTGGTTCTAGGCAAAACAAAAGTTGACGTGACATTGAGAAGGTGACATTGATTCCAGCTGAAGTTTACTTTTGAGCTGTACAGAAAATCTGCTGAACAAATAGGAACACTCAAAATGGAGCATGGAAGAAAACTTCCTTTAATTTTCAAGTTCATCCTGGCTAAATTATAAGGCCAGTGGTAGGAAACTGTGCAGCACCTTCTGGGAGACTGTCAAGGAACTGTTAAATAAGATGATGACTACATTAGGTTGTTGAGAGAAGCTACTGATTCCCCATAGCACTGTGCAATTCAGTACCTGAGACGACAGAAGAAGAAATGATACTGCTATGCAAAAAAAAAAGGTACACAGCTGTTCCGTTTGCCAGTTCAAGGACTGTTACTTTGTCATCTAAAGGGGCTGCAAATAATGAATTAAGTAAATGGATGGATCTTTCTAGAGCTGCATTATAAAATCCTGGTGCCTACCAAAACAGGAATGAAAGCAGAATAGAAGAAGTATTTCGTAATGCAGATAGGGTCTAGAGCTGAAGCATCTAGATGGCCATCTCTTTACTAGAAATGTTTTGTTCCTCAGGCACAATAGTGTGGGTGCTGTGTGCCCAGTCTGGTCCTAAGACCAGGTGAATAGAAAGCAGTGGAGCAAAGTTTAGTGGCTCTTACTAGCTGATAATATTAGGCAACTTGAATAGTTCCTGTGTATGCATTTTTATGTAGAAATAAGACATTATATAGTGACATAATATATATTTATGTCTTCTACTTACCCAAATGTTATGGGCAAATTTTCTCTTTATTCTTTGATAATTGTATTGTTTTAATAAGTAGCAAAATATCCAGTGTCCCAAGTTGAACATGAACAGTTCTCCCTATCACCATTATTGGTGATAATTCCACAATTCCTTCCATGGGAGGTAGTCACGTAACACGGTCACCAGCAGACACCTTGCCTGAATATACACACGTGCCCTGAATCTTGTACTAATGAAGGTGGGAGATTAGTTAAGTCCACTTATCCCTAGGCAGGTAACTGTGGCACAAAAGTCAGGATTAGAGCTCTTGGAAGCTGTTATCCTGAGTGGTTAATTGAGTTGATATATATACACACAGTTTAAGATCACCACATTCTAGGTTAATGCTTTTGGGTGGGTGTATGAAGAGGTGAAATGAATCTGGGCAGAACTGGCTGAAATCATTTTACTTCAGTGAGGTGCTATCAGGATGCATTTGGGTTTGCAATGTTTAGTAGTTTTACCTCTTTAAATTAATATATATGCATGGAGTCTTGGGTCAGGGATATTTTTACATTACCCATTATGTTTGACTTAAAGTCCAAAAATCAGTCATAGGTGCCTTACATACGTAGGAAGAATCTTCAGCAGTAATGTTGTGCTTCTCTACACTCCTGCATCCTGAGGCAGCCTATGTTTGTACACTCGTGCTCTAATCCGTTGGACTGCCCTTAAAAGCTCAGAATGAGTTTGGCCTCTTAAAGCCTGTGTGATGAGAAAAGAACATGAACAATGAAATATGTAATGCCTGCCTATATGGCAAATGATCAGATTTAAGGAGCAGAGTAGTTTCATGGGGAATACACTGGAGATGAACTGTCTCTGAAATGCCTTGTTAAAGATTCTCCTTTACTTTGTACTTAAGTGCACATTTGTCTGGAGGTTTGAAACAATTCTTAATGCTTGGAACTAATATTTAATTCAACTGCAAACTGGGAGGAAATGAGTAAGCATTGACTGAGATAGGTATTTTGTGTTACATCAGGCACACAGGAGACACTGTGTTGCTGAAATATTTACTGTTGGCATATATGCATATTTGAGGCACAAATGGGAAATGTTGAGAAAGCTGTAACTAGAGGTTTTAACTCTTTGCTAACAGTGCGGTTGCAAATGTCTCTCTCACCTTTAAAAATATTCTTTATACTCTTAAAGCTAAATGATTTTTTCAAATAACTTTAATAAAACCATTAGGATGTTTTGTTTCTTCACATAGATATGTTATTCTTTTACCTTACCTATTCTCTTCTGAATAATTCTTATATTCACCTTATTTGTTAGATATTCTTGAAAATCTTGTAAACTACTCTGGCATGGTTAAAATAATAGAACTGTAATTCATAATAATTATTCTGCACACACTGAACTGTTCTGTATTTGGTGAACCAGCTGAATACTCTTCATATGCTGAGGGATGAAACTGAAGGGTTTTCTATATAAATGTGAATGTTTCTGTCTTGAAAATACTCTAAGGAAAAATGGCTATGAGACCAATTTTTGCACTCATAAACTTTACAAAATCATAGTGCATTCAGTGGGTAGTATTTTTTAAATTAGTATTTACATTTTGGAAGCAAATATGTAGCAACTTTTTATGATTATACATTGTGAATTAAAGGTTTAAGATCTTGGGAGAGGTGAAGTGACGTGATCATGATACTGCTCCTTTGACGGCTATAGACATGTGCTAATTCCCACCAATTAAGCATTGTCCTGTTTTTTTGATTTGATAGAGTTAATCCTCTTAGTAGCTGGTGCAGTGCTGTGTTTGGGCTTTAGTCTGAGAACAATGCTGGTAACACAAGGATGTTTTAGTCTTTGCTCAGTAGCACTTACCCTGATCAAGGACTTTTCAATCTCTTCATGCTCTTCCAGTGAGGAGGGGCACAACAAACCAGGAGGAAGCAGAGACGAGACACCTGACTAAACTAGCCAAAGGGGTATTCCATAACACAGCACATCATGCCCAGTACAGAAACCGGGGGAGTTACCTGAAAGGATGGATCGCTGCTTGGGTCGGGCTGGGTATCGGTTGATGGGTGGTGAGCAATTGTATTGGGCATCACTTGTGTTTTTCTTGGGTTTTATTCCTCTCTTTCTTATCTCCTTTTTCATTACAGTGATAATAATAAATATAGTAATAATATTATACTTTATTTAAATTATTGAACTATTCTTATCTCAACCCACTGGATTTACCTTTTCCCAGGGGGTGGGGTAGGGGCAGTGAGTGGCTGTGTGGTACTTAGTTGTTGACTGGGGTTGAACCAGGACAAGCCTTAACTCCATGTATTCCATGGAGTTAAGGCCCATCACCAAAAACTAGATTTAATACTAAATGTAGTTTCCAGAAGTAATTTGAAAATTTCAACAACAGAAACACAGTTTGATGTGTTACTTGAGGTGTAGCTCCTGATGAGGTGCAGTTTCTTTTTCACCAGTAAGGGATTCAGTACTGCCTAGACAGGCATTAGGATAAATGCTGTATTCAGTAATTAAATGAATAATAAAACCCAGAATTTATCACATCTCTGCTCCCATTCCTGTGTTCATCCATGGGAGGACAGCCAGTACACATTCAAACTAGTTCCAAAATGGTTATAATGTTTCTCATTGTCATTCAGAAGTATTTACATATGGTATTTTACAAGAATGCATACGTCTCTTGGAAGAATATTAATGGTGCATGCTCTTAGATTTGAACAGTTAGAAAAATAGCACAAACATGCACAGATATGTGTAATAACAGAGGTGCTTTTCCAGAGGTCCCAAAGCAGTGCTTTTTATGTAGCTGTTTATTATGGATCTGATTACTTTGCAGGAAAAACATGCCAACTGAAGGAGTCAGTTCTATATTGATTCTGTATGTATCATTTATTATGATAATATTATGACATATTATGATAGTATTATAACATAGTAAGATAATATTATGAAAATTATGTTATGAAATAATATGTAACTGTGACTTTTCTTTGTAGGGAAAAAAATCTGATATACAATATTTGACTTCAACAAATAAGGTTTGACAACTGAAAATAGCCCTTTGTATTCCTATGGGGACAGAGTGAGGGACTGAAGAGAATTCACATGGAATAATTTCCTTCAGACATCTCTGCTCTTCTGTGTGCTGTAGCTTTTGGTCAGTGTATCTGCTAGCCACTGCTATAATGCTGTAGTAAGCACACATGTGAACATAAATTTTACAGTGTAATAGGAAAAACCCATGGTCTGTTCCAGTTGCATAACAAAAGACATGCTTCTCTTGAAATTATGCTTTAACTTATATGCAGATATTGCAACATATATGTAGTGTGCTAAGGAAAAAGAAGTCCTCAAGGACTTGCTGTGACGTAACCATATGCAGAAAGATCTTTTATAAAATATCTGGCTTTTGAGTGTGTCATCAGACTTAGAAGTGTTATTCTTAATGGCTTTGAATTTTCAACAGGCTTCATATGCCTGTGGAAATAGACAATAGGCATCAGTCAAGATTACCTATCCAAACAATATTTCAGTCTCTCCCTTTCCTTCTAAATGGTGGTGAGGGACCAGAACAGAAACTTGGTCATTTTTGCATGGACTGCTTTTTTGTTTTATTTGAAACATGAACTGAATGAGTATTGAGCTTCTGTAATGCTCAATTAATTACTTTGTTTGGAAAACCTGGATTTTAATTTCAATCTATATCTTAATAAGTATATATGTGAACAACCCCCTCATATTCGCAGTTTGCATTTTGAATGACGTCATTTAGTAAATGAATTTTGTGAATTCAAAAAGTGAATGTAACACTTAAATTGCCAAAACAATGCAGTTTATTCTCCTTTCTCAATCAAAACTTCAGATGTTGTTATTTCTTCTGTTAGAAAACTAACAGTGGAATGTCCTTCCCACAGTTCACTCAGGGGAAGTATTTCCATTGAATTATGATGGGTTATAACTTTAATAATTCCCATCTGCTGCAAGGAAACGTCTGTAAGAGTATATAATTCCAATAAACTTTAACTGTTTCCACAGGACTGTTTCTGTACACAAAAGATGATCTGTGTAGTATGCCCCAAAAGTTAGCAAGTGTACACATGCTGTACAGCCACAGCTATGAAATGTGAATACAGTTTTGATTGCCAGAAAACAGGCATTTTGAAGTTTGCCACATATTTATTTACTTGTAGTCCATGCTTAACCACAGGCTGTATTTCAGAGACTTCCAGCATCTCCATACCATTTGATGTGGCATAACAAAATCTTTCACCATCTACAAATAGTGCCTTTGTCATGTAGAGGCAGAGATGTGCAGAGGAACTGGCAGACTTAACTCTAGTGACTGTAAGTCAGTGTTTAGCTGTAGGGAACAGAGAGTCTTTTGGAGTCTCTTGGTTTACTAAAATATGAGTGAAGAGATAGAGATACCGAGCTGTGTATTGTCCATTGTCTTCATGGAATAGGAGGAGTGAGAGACAGTGTCTCCAGGGGGAAGTATGTCATTCATTACTTTATCTGATCTGTTTTGCTTTTTGTAACCCCCAGATTCTACATATAAACAGGAATTAAAGTGAAGGAAGGATTTATTTTCTCCTCTTCCATCCTCTTGTTCTTTTATTCTCCACAATGACATGGAATTCCAGGTTGCAATGTTTAGCAGGCCCTGTATACTGCTATTTACTGCATGTAAGGGCACCTGCCCTGGAGAGGCTAACCATGGCTCGGGGAAAAACAACAGGTCTCAGAGTAAACTGGAGATCATGAAGGAAAAGAGAATCTGCTTGATGTCTCCAGTTTACTGCAAGACATGATCCCCAAAGCACCCCTTATTCCATTGCTAAAGCAGATACTCATGCTCCTTTTTGTTATTTTGCAAAGTGAATTTTACACTGCATGGGTCTCTGTCATGCAGCCTGTATCAAAGCACAGAAATGCAGGAAAGACAATATGTAGATGCAGAAATCTCAATTAGTGCTGTCAGCCTAGAGTGCACAGAAGTCTATTTAATCAGAAATGGATTTTGTTAGAGAAAAACATTGATTGAGACTGAATTTATTCTGTTTTTTTGGTTTTTTTTCTTGACATACAACACTACTAGCTAGATTAAAAGGAATCAAAGTAAACACTGCTATTTCTCCTTGCAATTTGATCGATACAATAGGTTTACTGTCTATCACCAGATATTACATAGCAAAAAATAACACATTTCTATCAGATTTCATATTTCATGGAGGGAAAAGTATAGAAAACAGCTTGTGTCTTTATCTACTCATATACAGTTGTGAATTTACCCTTTGTTTGTCCATAGAGGAAATATTATTGTGATACTTTTCAAAATCATTTGCATATAATCTTCTAAAGAAAGACAGCTATTTTAAGTGCATACAGCTACTGACTCTTGTAGTTCAAAGAAGGGAAGACGAAAGCAAGAAGGGAAAAGTATAGACAAAGTGAGTAGCAGTTTTTTTTCTGAGTGCTCTTAATACATCATTTTTTCTTCATGCTGTGACAGTTTACATATGGTTGTACTGTCATTGCAGTGTCTATCCATTACAATGCTGTATAAAGGTCAGTATAGAAAAATGTCACAGCTTTGAGAGGGGAGGATTATAAACATTTATCTGAGCCTAAGTACTGGTGAAATCTAGATTTGCTGTAGTCACAGTTGAAGATACTGTCAATTAGAGTTTAACTGTATCTTTTGATAAAGTAATTTAATTTAACCAGACATGTTGTAGAGCAAATTAGCTATATTAGTGGAACACATAAAGTAGTGAGAGATGATGATTTTACAGGGCACTGAAGTGGATGACTGGACTTCAGTAATAGTTAACCTTCACTGGATTTCTCATTTTATGAATATAGTTGACATTACAGTGCACGTTTAATCTATTGTTTTATTTATCCCAATGATCGATGTGTCCAAGGTATGGAGCTTTGGGTTCTCATGTTACTATCTATACTATGATGCTTCTTGTTTCTATCAGATATACTTTTCTGCTTCTGTAATGCTTGAAAAAAGATATTTATAACCCTACATATCCAACATTTATTTGATAGTTGTAAGATTCCACATTACTTCCTGGCAGAATAGGCGGAATGATAGAAACAGTTGCTTTGTGTGTGTTCAGATTCCCCACATTATTGTGTTCTATGTTGTGTTACTGTTTGGTATAGCAAGAAAGTATCTTATCCATAGACAACATAGGACGCCTTCATGTCTAAATCGAAGGTGTTTGTGGTGCCATTTTGCAACACATAAGATGCCTGGTAATTAAAAGATACTAATTCCCTGCAGTTTTCCTGCTGAGACCAACATAAAGTTTTGGCTTGTTATGAACTTGGTATCGGCATGGGGTTAGGAAGTGCAGCTTACATTTGACTTCACAGAAGCAAATGCTATTCTTCCCTCCATCCTAGTCTTTGTGGATTTGCTTCGAAATAGTGAACTATACCATTTGCTGTATCTTAACACCTAAACATCTTATCAGCTGCTGCACTTTTTTTTTTTTTTAGTAGTTTTATGGATTTGGAAACTGTTGAAGGAAATGGTCTAAAAGCAGGTCCATCTAGAACAGCATAAGGCAGAGTCAGGAAGGAGAAAGCTGCTCTTGAAATACACACACTGACATTTCTGTATTTCATTTCTCACTTAGTCTTGTGGAGATTGAAGCTCCATTTTCTTAAGTGTTTTAACTCCGACATCACATATTGAATTATGTTTTCTAGGATAAACAAACAGTGTAGGTTTAAATTCAAGTCTGATGCTTTCATGCCGCTTAAATAATCTGTTTTATTACTGTACATGGTGTTCCTGTGCGGTATGATGTGCTATCTTGCACAGTAATTTTCAGTCATATCTAATCTAATTTCCATAAAAGCACAAAACCCCATCATTTCTGTCTTATCAGTACTGTCTTAAAAACTAACTAAAAATTCCCCAAAAATGAGTTGGGAATACTTGTTGGTAGCAAATGTGAAGAAACTGGGGAAGTTTGAACCTAAATATAGCTGTGTATGAAGACAGCATTTGTCACTGCTATAGTATGTGGGAAAAGGCTGTTAAAGTCAGCTATCAAAATGAAACTGCAAAGGTGCATTAAAGAAAGTATAGAATATGAAGCTTTTAACTATGGAAAAGTCAACATATAAAATGCCATAAGAAAATTCTTCAGAGAGAAATTGCACTTGGTTGTTACATGTACATCCACAGAGGTTTTTTTAACCTGCAAGTCTCTGAACAAGAAACGTGTTTGACTCCAAATGTTTGTCTTTATTCATGCAGCAAAGGTAAACTGCCTGTGCAGCCACCATCCCTGCAATCTTGGAAACAAAATACTCTTTTATTATTTGTACTGAACTGAATATTTTCTGTAGGCAACTAAGGTGAGCAAATATCCTTAGGGAGAAAGAAGAATACCACAAACCCTGATATTTTCTTTCCCTGAAAAACCCTTAAGTCATCAGTGTGTAGCATGTAGCTAGCAGTGCAAGTTCTGAAGCCTGTGTCAGAATGGAAAATGGCTAAATCAGAAAAAAATATTTCTCTAGGTAAAGCAAATTATCTTCCTCTGAGAATTTTCTGTCATTCTGATGGGCATTTGTTGTGAAAGTATAGTAAGGCTCTCATATCTTAGTAAAAAAAGTGCAATATTTTAAAATACATATAAATGTAATAACATCTAAATACTGAGTCTGATCCCTCTCATTCTGAGAGTTGGTGAGTGAATCTCAATTTGTTCTCTTTCTTCTATAGCCAATGGAATATTTTTCTGGTTCAGAAACTGTTCTGAGCAAGTACAGGCTTGACTGGCAAGACAGAAAGGTGAAGAGACAGGGAAGACTGTGCCAGGATTGGGCACACTTTTCCCTTTGGCCTTTGAGGGAAGCTGTGGAAATAGTAATTAAGTTTTAATTATTAAAGTAGGATGTGTAGGCTCAGAAGCAGGACCTATGGGAAGATAATTTTAAGACTCTTCCACTTACTGTGATGGAAGAATCCCTGTGCATACTTAAGTCAGTGACTTTTGCAGATGGAAAGATAGCTCCCTGATGTTTATCAACATGTGTCTACAAGTTTCTGTGCAATTCCCAATTTGTTGTTTGTGTTGCATCTAATTTCTGCCAGCCACTGCGATTGTTGGATGAATGACATTCTTCTTAAGGTTAAGAGCCCTGTTTTCTTCATAATGGCAAAAGCAAGATATTATTCAGAAGTATATTATTTTGTAAGTTAAATCTCTGTGCAAGAATGTATGGCATGAAACTGTCTTTGTATGTTTGACTTGGGTTTGTTTTAAAGCTATTGAAATATTTTACATCTTACATCTGCTTTATTCTCCTCTCAAAAGAAGAAAAAGTTGCTTCAGAAGAAAACTTTCCCCTGTTGGGTAAGTTCATACTATCTAACAAAATAAAAACAAACCCCACAAGTTCTTCTCATACATCTCTCTAAATATTTATTGACATTGTTCATTTTCCACCAAGAGTATTTTGGGGCAAATTTGATACAATCCCTCATTCTGTATTTCTGATAATTATGCTATTAACATAACAAGTTACAGTAATGAAAGTACTAATCTCCAGGAGTTCTTCTAATGATCTGAACTTGCTAAAGATCTTAAAGGTACTTCTGTGATTTAAAATGTTATTGTCAGTAACCTCTTGATTTAAAGTGATGGAAAGTGATTTTTAAAGAATTATCGTTATCTGGTTGTTAAAGAATGAGCCAAGAATGGTAACTCATAGTTCTTTCACAAACATAATCCTTTACAGCATTCTTTCTACGTATTTGTGCAGAGAGCTGTTGCTGACTGAATGGAAATAGGATTTAGTGGTATTTAATAATAATCTTGATAGAAAGGCTTAACTTAATAAGCAAATTCTAGTAGGAATTTTCTTTCCCAAAGATATTTTTATTAGCATTTAGATACTTAAAGTGTCCAAGACAGCAATCCAGCTCTCAAGCAGAGAAAGCAGTGCCATTAAAGTATTATTATATTTAAACATAGACCTTTATAGAAGCTGCATACTAAACTCATGAAGATTAAATGTGGGCTTATTTCTTTTAAGGTTTTGAAGTGTCTGTTCTCTCTCTTTACTGAAGTGCATTTAATACAGTCTTTGATTTTTTGTTTGACATAATCCCAGTGAAATAGAATGAAATTATCCACAAATTGTCAATGATTTAGGGCAACAAAAATGATCAGAGGGATGGAGCACCACTGCTATGAGGAAAGGCTGAGAGAGCTGGGATTGTTGAGCCTGGGGAAGAGAAGGCTCCAGGGACACCTTATTGCAGCCTTTTGGTTCTTAGAAGGGGCCTGTAAGAAAGATGGGGAGATACTTTTCAGGGGTGATGGGTTTAAACTCACAGAGGAAGATTCAGGTTGGATGTGAGGAAGAAATTATTTGTAATGGGGGTGGTAAACACTGGCACAAGTTGTCCAGAGAAGTGGTGGATGCACCATGCCTGGAGACATTCAAGGCCAGGCTGGATGTGGTTCTCAGCAACCTGCTGCAGGTGAAGATGTTCCTGATAGTGGCAGGGGGTTGGACCAGATGAGCTTTGAAGGTCCTTTCCAACCTAAACTGTTTAGTGATTCTATAAAGAATGGTGAAGTAACCATCAGCTGGTGGGCACTCATCCTCTTACAGTTTGAGCCTCCTCCAAATGATGCTTATTTGTTATCAGCAGTGATCCTGAGAATGTCTTTCACTTTCCATGAGTGACACATTTAAGACAGCTGCTGCACCCTGGTTTGACAACACAGGTAAAAACCTAGATGTAAAACTGACTAGTTATTTATGTTCATACTACCATGAGGTAGCTGTGAAGCTAGTGCACCATCTTTTTCCCCAAAAAAGCCTTGATGGTTGTGAACAAGACAGCTGATACTAGAAACTTCTAGTCTAGAAACTTCAGCTTCTGTAATGAGTTATTAGTCTAAGAAAACTAGCTATGTCTGTCAGCTGACTCAGTAAAACAGCAACAGTCTCTTACTTAGGTTTGAGAATTCTTGAAGATGGTTTACTGAGCCAGAAAATTGCCTAATAAAGTGACTTCTTGTATTGATGTTTTGCATAAATTCACGGTTATCTGCTAAATAACATTCTGTGTAATTGGGTAAAAGAGCCAGAAAGGTATTTATTTCAGCTTTTTGTGCTGAAATTAAATAGATTGGCCTGGACCAATTAATCAAGCAAATACTTCCTAAATGACTGATAGCTATTTTAGAAAGGGAAGAAGTCAGATGCCTCAGAAACACTCAGAAAAGTGAGTCTTGTGTCGTCATATATTTACGCAGAAATACTGCCATGCATAGCATTTTAATACACTGACTTGGAAGCTGAGTAGACAGAAAATATTCTCACAGGACTACCATTGCATCTTCAAGCATGAAAAGCATAAATTTAAATGGAAATATGGAAGCCTTTAACTTACTCTTGTATATTTGTAAAATAAAAGGCGACAGGAAAGACAGCTGGTATTTACAAGCGTCATCTAGTCATACACCACAGTATTCACTGAAGTGAATAAACAACCAGTTCTTGACTCAGAATTAAGTAGAAGTAAAGGTCAGGTTATTTGGTGGCTAATATCTGTCAAGATTATCTGGGCTGCATTTTTCCAGTCAACTCAGTATGCCTGAAGTCTTTTTTTCCTGTTGATAGGCACCTTGGCTGGGCAGAGGCAGCCAGGAGAACGACCAGCGTGGGGGACTGGAATCCAGACAATCCCTGCAACACTTCTTTCCTTATCCAAAGAGGTTTACTCTGCCAAATCCATGATCTTTTATGTAGCTATTGTAACCTGCTTTGTTTTTAACCAAGACAATTTTTAAAGTTCATCTTTAATTTCTGCAAAAATGAGGAAGTCATTTTGCTGCACCCTGCTGTTTGTAGTTGGTGCTTTTGTATTTCTTGCTTGAACATTTGTATTCCATGTGCAATTTTAACTTTACTGTAGTCAAGATAGAAGTCAATATCCAATTTAGTAATCATGTTCCAAAATTATAGTGGATGCTAAGTATTTTTTTGTGCGTTGATTCATAGAACTCTCCAAGAACTCACCAACAAAGTTTAAGTTGACAAGCAGGTATTCTTTCTTGCAGTGCTGGGAGACATGGGGAATATCTCCTCCTAATGTGTCTCCCAGCACTGCAATAAATACCTGCTTGTCACCCAACTGGTATACATTTGGATCTGTCTGTGACTCATAGGTATTTGACCAGGTTTTGTGGATTATCATGGTAACAGTTTTGGTATTAGCGATATGATATGATTAATGCTGTACTGTATATTGTAAATACATTATTGATGATTGTTTGTTTGGATATTGTTTGTATTTTGATTATTGTAGTTGAGTGGAGTGTGTTCGTGGGATCCCTTGTGTGTCTTTGTGTAAAATTAATAATGGGAAATCAACAGAGCTGTGAAATATTGAGAAAGAGTCCTTTAGGATGTATTTTAGCTCATTGGAAAGAATTTGGAGAATCTCTGGGAGGTTTGGTTAATAAGAAAACACTGGCAAAAGATTGTAATCAGTGGTGGCCATTGTATACTTTGGAGGATCAGGAAAAATGGCCTAAAATGGAACCTTGAACTATAACGTATTACTGCAGTTGAAGTTGTGTTTAAGACAACAAGGAAAATGGGATGAAGTAATGTATGCAGATACGTTTTACACGTTAAGAAACCACCCAGAGTGGCATTAATGTAGAATTAATAGAGCTCCACCAAATCCCTTCATTTTAACTTTGGAAAAGGACAGGGAAATGCAGGGATCTAAATTGGAGGGATGTTGTTCAGCTTCTGATATTGGAGAAAGATGTTTAAAGTTAAGAAAAGAGTAATCAGAAAGATAAGCTACCACCAGTACCTCCGAGAGGAGCATCCCCTGCCCCAAATCCCTCTGATATTGATGAGAACGTTGCGGTTGCTGATGATAGAACAGATAGAACAGAGGACCTGAAAATGTTACCCCAATCACAGCACAAATCTGTAATAAATAGGGCTGGTAACTCTGGCACCTTTAAGACAGGCAATAGGACCAGAGTGTTGTACAAGGATTAAGGTGAATTTTTCAATGGGAGATGTGGATGCTTGGAAGTTAGGTGTGAAAGATCGAGATGATCCCATAGGAGTGGCAAAAAGGTTTGAGTTGATTATTAAAAGCCAAGACCCTGACTGGGGAGGCATAGATGTAATGCTAGATACATTAACTGAAACAAAAAACCAGTTGATGTTAAAAACTGCCTGCACTCATGTAAATGCTCAGATTACTGCAGGAGCATTAGCAGGCAGAGTGGAAGATCATATTCCCACCACAACACCAGATTGGGATTATGATGACTCTGTGGATTATGCCACATTGAAAAGATATCAAAATTGGACTGGAAAATGCAATTCCAAAACAAGTAAATTGATCAGCCCTATTTGTTATAAAATAAGGGCAAGCCAAAATACTAACTGAGTTTTTGAACAGGTGGAGAGAAGTGATGCGAAAGTTTACTACGTTAGATTCCTCCTCACAGGAAGGGAAGCACCAGTTAGCCAATCTGGTTTTATAAAATTGTCAGAAGATATTAGGAAAAAGCGTCAGATGTTTAAAGAGCCAGATAATTGCAATATAGAAAAGTTGATAGAGGAAGCGTGGGGAGTGTATAGAAATCCAGACCAGGTAGAGAAAGAAAGGCTAGGTCCTACCATAGCCACAGCTACAATGGCAGCTGTGGGACAAATAGGAACTGGTAGAGGGAATAGCATAAGAGGACAAGGCAGAGGTAGAGGAGGAATGTCAAGCAGAGGTGAAAAACTAAATCCTTTGTCTGTGGGACCAGAGCAGTGTGAATACTGTAGGGAAATCGGACATTGGAAATGAGATTGCCCTAAGCTAAAGAAACTCCAGACAGCTCAGGTGACTGAATTGGAGCTGGACTGACAGGGACCTGGGGAATCGACCCTAGTGGATCCACTGGTTAAATTAAAGCTAGGGACCAGAGTAAAGAAGGTGGAATTTTTAGTAGATATGGGAGCAACCTATTTGGTGTTAAATCGGAGTTTGACTCCATTGGGAAAGAAATTGTTATGGGAGCTACTGGCTTCCAAGAAAAAAGCATTCTTTCTGAAACCTTTAGAGTACAAATTGGGAAAACAAATAAGAATGCATAAATTTTTATACATGCCAGATTTTCCAAAATCTTTGCTAGGGCGTGGTTTACTAGAATATTTGGAAGCAGCTATAATGTTTAAGGAATGAGAAATGGAATTAAGAGTTAAAGATGAACAATTAATTGAAGTCCTGAGTTCATCTTTAATTCAACAGAAAAGCAGACTTCTCTGAAATAGAAGAAGCCTTTAATCAGGTATATCCAGCAGTATGGGCATCTGAAGTTCCAGGTGAGGCAAAAAATGCTTTGCCTGTTAAAGCAGAAAGAAAAAGGGACCCCTGCCCAGTTTGGATAAAACAATATCTCTTAAAATTAGATGATTCAAAAGGAATCAAAGAAATCATTGATAAATTTTTAAAATATGGATTACTAATTGAATGAGAATCAAAATGTAACATCCCTATCTTACCAGTAAAGAAACCCAATGGAAAAAGTTATAGGTTAGTTCAGGATTTAAGAGCAATCAGCAAATTGTAGAGGGTATTCATCCAGTAGTAGCTAAGCCATATACCTTGTTAACCAAATTGAACAATAACCGAAACTGGTTTACTGTCTTGGACTTAAAGGATGCATTCTTCTGCCTGTCCTTAGCCAAAGAAAGCCAACATTTTTTTTTCTTTTCAATGGGAAAACCCTGGTAGGGGAAGAAAACTCAGTTAACTTGGACAGTGTTACCTCAAGAATTTAGTAACAGTCCAGTGATTTTTGGAAACCAATTAGCATGAGAACTAGAATCATGGAATGCACCCACTCAGACAGGAACCTCGTTCATATGTTGATGATCTGCTAATTGCTACTGAAATTAAAGAAGAATGTGTCCAGTGGACTGTTGAATTGTTGAAATTTCAATGACTAAGTGGATACAAAATGTCCAAACAGAAAGTTCAATTAATCCACACTCAAGTATCTTATCTAGGATATGAAATAGCAGGAGGACTACGAGAGCTTGGAACAGCCCAAAAGGAAGCCATTTGTCAAACGCCAAGACCATCCACAACCAAGGACCTTCAAATATTCCTGTGTATGACTGGATGGTGTCGGCTCTGGATCCATGATTATGGCATATTGGTAAGACCGTTGTGTGAAACCACTAAAAGGGAATCCTTCCATTCTGGAATGGACTGATCAAGCCAAGGAGGCATTTGAACATTTTAAAATGGAACTCATGAGAGCTCCGGCTTTGAGGCTTCTGGATGTGACTAAGCCCTTTTGGTCATACTCCTGTGAAAAGCAAGGAGTAGCTCTAGGGGTTCTAGCCCAGAGATATCAAAACAGCTGGATGAAGTGAGTAAAGGCTGGCCTGGATGCTTAAGGGCAGTGGCCACAGTCATCACTAACATCCAAGAAGATCGCAAATTTACTCTGGGACAAAATTACTGTGCTGGTATCACATGCTGTATCAGCAGTTCTGAAACAAAGCGGAACTCATTGGCTGTCTCCATCACACTTCTTGAAATATCAGGCCACTCTTGTGGAACAAGAAAACATTGAAATTGTGGTTACTAATGTTGTGAATCCAGCATCTTTTCTTAAGGAAACCCCTGCTGAACCACCAGTCCCTGATTTTTTGAAAACCATCGAGAAAGTATACTCAAGTCCACCAGACCTAAAGGAGGAACCTTTGGAAGGTGCAGATTCTTGGTTTACTAATGGCAGCAGCTCCATGAAAAACAGTAAATGAAAAGCAGGATATGCTGTAACCACAACTTCACAGGCAATAGAGGCTAAGTCCTTACGTGCCACCACATCTGTGCAAAAGGCTGAAATAATAGCCCTGACTAGGGCTTTGAAATTGGCAAAAGGTAAACAGGTAAATATATGGACTGATTCTAAATAAGCCTTTGGTGTTGTTCACACACATAGTGCTATTTGGAAAGAATGAGGACTCTTAACTACTCAACGAAGGCAAGTTAAACACGCAACAGAAATCCTGCAGTTGCTAGAGTCTGTGCAACTACCTAAGGAAGTAGCCATTAAGCATTGTAAAGGGTATCAACGAGGTAATTCTGATCAAGAAGTCGGGAATAATTTGCCAATTATGAAGTTAAATGAGCTGCAGAAGAGGCCAAAGTTGTGTCCTTGATTCCTGGTGGTAAACTAACAATTGAACAGGCTAGACCTAGATATTCAAAGGAGAATAAGAAATTAACTGAGGATTTGAAAGAGAATGAAAATAAAAAAGGTTGGGTTCAAGTACCTGATGGCAAATTGTAGTTCTGTATAATCAACTGTGGAAGCTAGTAAAGGAAGAATATAATAAGACCCATTGGGGTGCTAAGTCATTGTATAAATATTTAGACCAACAAATTGTAGGGAGATATTTACATACTGCATTCCAACAGATAACAAAACAATGTCTATTGTGTCTGAAATAAAATCTTAAAACTGAAAGCAAGAATCAGATTGGAACAGTTGGAAAAGAAAATTAACTGGGGCAGCAATGGCAGATAGATTTTTCTGAATTACCTAGGAAAGGAGGTTATTGATATTTGTTGGTATTGACCAGACACTTTTTCAGGCTGGCCAGAAGCATTCCCTTGTAGGGTGAATAATGCAAGACAGGTAATTAGAACATAATTAAATGAAATAGTACCTTGTTTTTGGGTGCTAGCAGCTATCTCTTCTGACTGAGGCTCACATTTTAGTGCCAAATTGTTGCAAGAAATTGGCAGGAAGCTGGAAATTGATTGACAAATGCATATTCCATATAGGCCTCAGGCGAGTGGACAAGTAGAAAAAAATGAATCATCTAATCAAGCAACAAATTGGTAAGATTTGTTAAGAGACAAATTTGTACTGGTATCAAGTGTTACCATTGGCCTTATTAAGAATCAGAACAAAACTTCTGTGAAAGGATGGAGTTAGCCCATTTGAGATTCTGTATGGAAGACCATATCAATCCCAGTTTAAAGGGGAAGATCTTCAGGAAGTAGGAGAAGGCTATCTCTGACAGTGTTTGAAAAACTGAAGAAAATAATTGGAAGAGATAAATAAAACAGTACTAGGGACCAGGGCAAGAGGCTTGGATTACCTCATCTATCCTTTTAGAAAAGACCATTGTAAATATGTCAGCAACCAAAAAATATAGAAAATAGAACAATAAGCACTATCCAGGCAGTACAAGAAGAATTATCTAGTTTGTCTAAAGCCGTCTTGCAAAATCAAATGGCCCTGGACATCTCATTAGGCTCACAAGGAGGAGTTTGTCCTGTAATCAGTGACAGTTTTTCTTACATAGAACAAAGCAGAAGGATCATGACTGATCTAAAAGATACATAGGAACAAGTTAAGGTGCTGCAAAATTTCACTAGGGGTGACACCTCTGGGGATTTGAGGAAATTTGGAAAAAATCAACATCTTGGTTACCAAATCTCTCCTGGTTAAAAAAATTGTTCATAAGAATAGTGATATTGATAATTTTAATTGTACTCACTTGTATTTCAGTCCAATGTTTCTTTTGGTGTTGTAAGCAGTCAATGATGAATTACGAAGAATGGAAAAGAAACAAAATTTGTTAGTTCTTGAAAAGTTATACAAATCAATGTGTGCATGTTTAACTTAATTTCTAGTTCAAATCAATGAGTACATGTAATTCTAGATGATTGTATTAACCAGTTTAACAGCATAGCCTACAAACAGTTGATCAGCTGAAACAAGCTGTGAGTTACAGCAGGAAGGTGAAACCAGAGACAGGGGGAGAAACATGGGAAGCTCTTTAACAGAATCACAGAATCGCAGAATCACAAAATCCCAAGGGTTGGAAGGGACCTCGAAAGATCATCTAGTCCAACCCCCCTGCAAGAGCAGGGTAACCTAGAGTACATCACAGAGGAACTTGTCCAGGCAGGCCTTGAATATCTCCAACGTAGGAGACTCCACAACCTCCCTGGGCAACCTGTTCCAGTGCTCTGGCACTCTTACAGTAAAGAAGTTCTTCCTGATGTTAACGTGGAACCTCCTATGCTCCAGTTTACACCCATTGTCCCTTGTCCTACCACTGGATATCACTGAAAAAAGCCTAGCTCCATCATCCTGACACCCACCCTTTACATATTTGTAAACATTGATGAGATCACCCCTCAGTATCCTCTTCTCCAAGCTAGAGACCCAACTCCCTCAGCCTCTCCTCATAAGGGAGGTGTTCCACTCCCTTCATCATCTTTGTGGCTCTGCGCTGGACTCTTTCAAGCAATTCCCTGTCCTTCTTGATTCCCTGTATCTTTCTTGGGGGGCCCAGAACTGGATGCAATATTCCAGATGCGGCCTCACCCAGGCAGAGTAGAGGGGGAGGAGAACCTCTCTTGCCCTACTAACCACACCCTTTCTAATGCACCCTAGGATGCCATTGGCCTTCTTGGCCACAAGGGCACATTGCTGGCTCATGGTCATTCTCCCATCCACCAGGACCCCCAGGTCCCTTTCCTCTTCACTACTTTCCAGCAGGTCAACCCCCAACCTGTACTGGTACATGGGGTTGTTCTTCCCCAGATGCAAGACTCTACACTTGCCCTTGTTGAATTTCATCAAGTTTCTCCCTGCCCAACTCTCCAGCCTGTCCAGGTCTTGCTGAATGGCAACACAGCCTTCTGGTGTGTCAGCCACTCCTCCCGGTTTAGTGTCATCAGCAAACTTGCTGAGGGTACACTCGGTTCCCTCATCCAGGTCGTTGATGAAAACATTAAACAGCACTGGTCCCAGCACCGACCCCTGAGAGACTCCACTAGTCACAGACCTCCAGCTAGATTCTGCCCCATTGACCACAACTCTCTGCCTTCTTCCTTTCAACCAGTTCTTGATCCACCTCACTACCTGATCATCAAGCCCACACTTCCTTAGCTTATCTATGGGAATGCTGTGGGAGACAGTATCAAATGCCTTACTGAAATCAAGAAAAAACACATCTATCACTCTACCATCATCCCTCCACCTAGTCTCATAGAAGGCTGTAAGGTTGGTCAAACATGACTTCCCCCTCATAAAACCATGTTGGCTGTTCTTAATAACCCCCTCATCCTTGATATGCCTAGAGATGGAGTCAAGAATAAGTTGTTCCATCACCTTTCCAGGGACGGAGGTAAGGCTGACTGGTCTATAATTATCCGGTTCCTCCTTCTTGCCCTTCTTATAGACTGGTGTGACATTTGCCATCTTCCAATCCTCAGGCACCTCTCCCATTTCCCATGACTTACCAAAGATTATGGAGAGTGGCCTAGCAATGACCTCTGCCAGCTCCCTCAGCACCCGTGGGTGCATTCCATCTGGACCCGTCGATTTATAGATGTCCAGATTGCATAGCTGATCCCTAACCCAATCCTCATCTACCAAAGCAAACTCCTCCTTTGTCCTGTCTCCTTCTGGGGCTATAGGAATCTGGGGCCCCTGGGGAGAGCCTGCAGGAGTAAAGACAGAGGCAAAGAAAGCATTCAGCACCTCTGCCTTCTTTAAATCCTCTGTCAGCAGTGGGCTGACCTCATTCAGCAGTGGGCCTATATTGCCTCTTGTGTTAGTTTTATTTGCTGTGTATTTGAAGAAGCCCTTTCTATTGTCTTTAACCCGACTAATTTCCAAGGAGGCTTTAGCTGTCCTAATTGCCTCCCTACATCCTCTAACAACTGTCCTATATTCCTCCCAAGTGGCCAGCCCCTCTTTCCATAATCCATAGATTCTCCTTTTCCACTTGAGTTTAACCACGCTGGTCTCCTAGATCCCTTACTTGATTTCCTACCCATTGGGATGCTCTGATCCTGAGCTTGGAAGAAGTGGTCCTTGAATGCTGACCAACTATCATGAGCCCCTTTACCATCTAGTACCCTTTCCCATGAGACTTCCCTTAGCTGTTGATTGAAGAGGCCAAAGTTGGCCCTTTGGAAATCCAGAACTGTGGCCTTGCTAGGTATTCTATTCCTCCCACACAGGATCCTAAACTCCACCATCTTGTGGTCACTGCAGCCAAGGCTGCCATTGACCATCACCACTTCAACCAAACCCTCCTTGTTGGTGAGTACTAAATCTAGCAGCGCTCCTCTCCTAGTTGGTTTGTCCACCATTTGCATTAAGAAGTTATCGTCAATGCACTGGAGGAACCTCCTAGACTGTGAATGATTGGCTGTGTGAGTCTTCCAGCAAATATTGGGGTAGTTAAAATCCCCCATGAGGACCAAGGCATGTAGTTGCGAGGCTACTTCCAGTTGCCTGTAGAAAGCCTCATCATCTCCTTTGTCCTGATCAGCAGGTCTATAACAGACTCCCGCAACTGTATCACCTGTACCAGTCTGTCCCTTAATTCGTACCCACAGACATTCCACTTTCTCCTCATTTGCCCCTGGACAGAACTCAATACATTCTAGTCGCTCTCTCACATAAAGAGCAACTCCACCACCTCGCTTTGCTGACGTATCTTTCCTAAAAAGGACATAGCCATGCATGACCACATTCCAGTCATGTGAGCTGTCCCACCATGTCTCTGTAATTGCCACTAGATCACAACCTTTAGACCGCACACAGACTTCTAACTCCTGCTGTTTATTCCCCATGCTGCGTGCATTGGTGTACAGGCATTTCAGGGCCAAGCAGAACACGCTGATGGCACTCTCGGGAGGCAGGAGGCCTTCTGGTCTTCATTAATAGTAGAACAATGCCCCACTAGTTCAGCTATGACCCCCTTGCACTTTGAATCTAACCTGAAGCTCTGTGAGTGAGCTCTGTTAACTCTTGTCCTAGTACCCTTTTTCCTGCAGGACAGGGTCTAAACAACTATCCTTTCCCACAAATGAAACAATAGATTGATAGTCCTCCCTAGTCCGCCATCCTTCAAGCCCTAGCATGTTTCTCTTGGGCTTTTCCCTGACAGGCCCAGTTAAATCCCCTCCCCCCTTCATATCTAGTTTAAAGCCCTGTCAATGAGCCCTGCTAACCCCTGCCCCAAAACCCTTTTCCCCCTCTGGGACTGGTGTATCCCACCTGCCACCAGCAAACCAGGTGTCTCATATAGCAGTCCATGATTGAAAAACCCAAAACCCTGCCTTTGGCACCAGTCACATAGCCATACATTAATCTGCAGACTCTTTCTATTTATCTCTTCACCCTTGCTTGTAACAGGTATGGAGGCAAACACCACTGGCACTCCAGACCCTTTAACCAGCCGTCCCAGGGCCCTGAATT
Source organism: Melopsittacus undulatus (assembly GCF_012275295.1). NCBI lineage: Eukaryota > Metazoa > Chordata > Aves > Psittaciformes > Psittaculidae > Melopsittacus > Melopsittacus undulatus. The sequence continues at coordinate 63,381,887 of NC_047532.1, read as the reverse complement.
CTCCCTTCATTGCCCTTGCCCTCTTTGTAGTAATTTAATCACTGCCAACCTGAAAAACCAGCAGCGGATAGTAGTCAAAGGGCTGCACCAGATCAAAGAATTTCTTTTTAACATCTCTAATCTGAGCCCCAGGTAGGCAGCAGACTTCCCTGTGGGATGGATCCGGTCGACAAATGGCCCCTTCTGTTCCCCTCAGAAGGGAGTCACCCACCACAATTACTCTTCTTTTCTTCTTGGTTGGGGAAGTTCTAAGGCATGGGGGTGAATGAAAAGCCCTAGGTGACTCACTACATAGATCTACCCCTCCATCTCCATTTACCTGGCTCTGTAGTTCCAAGACCTCATACCTGTTATTCAAGGGCAACTGGGAGGGAGGAAGGGATTGCGAGGGTTTTCTCTTACCTCTCCAAGAAGGGACCTCCCTCCATACATCCTTGTCCCGTAAATTCTCTCCTTCTGTCTGATGGTAGGAGGGAAGGGGATCCATCACTTGTTCAACCACTTCCCTCTGCCCCTGCCTTAGGGTGTGGCTCCACCAATCTATTTTACTTTCACATTCTCTGATGGCTCTCAACCTTTCTACCTCCTCCCTCAGTTCAACCACCTGCCTGAGCAGATCATTTATTTGCTCACAGCGAACACAAGCAGTGTCACTGGTTCACTCCAATACAAGTGCCAGGCTCAGGCATTCGCTGCAGCCAGAGACCTGCACTGCCCCATGTCTGCAGGAAGGGTCAGTCTGGATATCCACATTATTACTCACTACAGCTTTTGGTCATGTTGTAACCATGATCTATCTGGTCAATCGATCCGTCTACGTCTCTCCACACAAATCCAACAGGATTTACTGCTAATGAAAATGAAATGTAAAACTATAGTCTTTGTAGAAATTTGTGATTGTGGTCTCGGTTCATGCCAAGTCTGTAACAGTCATTGACAAAACAGAAATCGCTTTACAGTTTTTCCAAGTAAATTACCCAATAGAACCCTAAAGTTAATAATTTTCATATTAAGATCAAAATGTTAAAAATTAATGAAATGCTGGTATCTTATCTTCATTACCAAAAGACAGCCCAAAGTAACCACTGTTTAATATTCTCTACTTTTGAAAAGGACAAAGTCATGAAAGCTTATTCCTAACAACTTTCATAAATACATCTGACTTTTGAAATCAGTAATACAATAACTGCAGGAAATAGTAAATCAATGGGACAATATTTTAATGTTGACATTTTTATGTTTCTTGAAGCATTGCTATGTGTTTATTCAGCCTTTATAAATCTGAATGGTAGAAAGAACCTGAAAGCACTGATAAATGCTTTATATCCAACTATGTCAGAGATTCATGCAGTGGGACTTTAAGGCTATAGTGAATAATGCATCACTTAATCTGACCTTTCCTATTTCATAGACCATTACACTTCTCCAGAATTGTCTCAATATGGGCTTCTTATTGAGTCCAGCAGCTTGGGGTTGGCTGAAGCAAAGCCAAGGTATAACTTATGACAGTTCATGCATAGGGTGAACTGGGTACATAAATCTTCTTAGTTCTTTTAGAATGCTTACTGATACTAAAATGTTTTCTCTTTAGAAGTTGTTCCTTAATGACTGTCCTGGGTTCAGCAGTAGCAGTCATTTTTGTCCTTCTTAGTAGCTGGTGCAGTGATGTGTTTTGACTTTCAGCCTGGGAACAGCACTGATAACACCAATATCTTTAGTTGCTGCTCAGTATTGCTTACTCTGGCCAAGGACTTTCTGAGTCTTACGCTCTGCCAGGGAGGAGGAGGAAACCGGGAGAAAGCAGAGACAGGACACCTGACCCAAACTAGCCAAAGCGGTATTCCATACCACAGCACGTCATGCCCGGTATATAAACTGGGGACAGTTACCCAGGAAGGCTGGATCACTGCTCGGGTAGGGCTGGGTATTGGTTGTTGGTGGTAAGCAGTTGTATTCTCTTCCTGTGTTATTTTCCCTTATCATTATTATTATTACTGGTGGTAGCAGCAGTGGTTTTGTATTCTGGCTTAGTTACTGGACTGTTCTTATCTCAACCAATGGGAGTTACATTCTTTCAGTTCTCTTCCCCATCCCTCCAGGAGAGGGGGGAGGAAGAAGCAGAGGAGTGAGCAAGCGGCTGTGTGGTTCTGGGTTGCCAGCTGGGCTTAAACCACGACAATGCCTCTGTTAAAATTAATGGGCAGTATTGCTTATATAAGAATGGATCCACTAGGATCCATGGCTGTTCCACTGTCTCTGGCAGGCTGCACCCCTGCACGGCATGGCAAACTTTATTCCAGGCAGAAGAAATATCTCCATTTCAGGGAGTCTGACTAAGAAAGAGTAGTTTTGTTGTGTTTCTTATGTGCTTCAGTCAGTGTGTAAGCTATTGCCCACGGATGCTAAGTTCTCTCTGGGCATGGTTGTAAATACCATGTAGACTTAAGGTATAGTCATGTAACTATTTACATCTGCATCTATGTCTATATTATCTGTAAAGTCAGTTTTATACTTTCTCTAAGTGCAACGTGGAAAGAAATCATGGAATCACAGACTATTTTGGATTGGAAGGGACCTTAAAGCTCATTCAGTTCAAATCCTTGCAGGACAGGGAGACCTCACACTAAATCAGGTTGCTCCAAGCTATGTCCAACCTGGCCTTGACCACTGCCAGGGATAGGGCAGCCACAGCTTCTCTGGGCACCCTGTGCCAGTGCCTCAGCACCCTCACAGGGAAGAGCTTCTGCCTTAGATCTAACCTGAACTTCCCCTGTTTCAGTGTGAACCCATCACCCCTTGTCCTATCACTACAGTCCCTGATGAAGAGTCCCACCCCACCATCTTTGTAGCCCCCTTCAGACACTGGAAGCTGCTCTGAGGTCTCCACGCAGCTTCTCTTCCCAGGCTGAACAGCCCCAGTTTTCTCAGACTGTCTTTGTACTGGAGGTGCTCCAGCCTGATCATCCAACAAAACCTGAAATTTATGTAGCTTTTTCATCCAGATGTGTTAGATGTACTGTATGTACTGATTGCTAATTTATATCTTACATTGTGGTGTAAAATATTTCTATTTCCATGTTTTCTGACTCTGTTTTAATATGGCAAATAAGCAGTGTTCCACAATCATAATTATAGGATCTTCTGAATTTTCTGTGAGCCAGTTGAATGATATAAAAAATCAATCTTCATATGGTACATAAATATTCAATTCCATAATTATCTAAGCACATCATGCATATTGACATTCAGTAAATACTAATAAAATCAACTAACTTGGTATTTGTTTAGTATGTTCTGTTAAATCACTACAACTGAGTATTAAGCTAGAGCACTTATTGTGAAATAGTCCATTTGGATAATTTTATTTATTTTAATATGTTATATTTTACAGTGTTTATTGTCTTTCAGATGAGGGGCTCTGCTATATATGGTGTCATTTTTCTGTGTCATGTTTTTGCCAATACTATTAGAATAACAGCATATTGACATTTGCTCTAAAAGTGAAGTTTGGTCTTTCAGAGTGAAATGGATTCCTGGGCATAAGATAAGGCCTATGAATATGCCATGTCCTACTTTAGTTCTCAAATCAGTGTAAAAGCATATAAAAACTGCGATATTTTCCTCCCTCATTTGGCATGGTGAACAGAACTGCTTTGGTATATAATTTGATGAGTTGTGTCCTCTGAAGTCAAGAGAGCAAGTCCACAGATTCAAGAACCTAAAACATGTTTAGGTAGGTACCTACTGTTCTTTTTGAACCCATATGTGCAGCACTGTGGGTCAGTGCAGAGCTCTGCTGAGGGCTGTGCATGAGGTTATGCCCCATCCCTTACACTTACCTGCTGTGGGAACATCTTGGGTTGGGTAAAATGCTCTGCTCTGTGGCTGATCTTCTTCATGACTGTGCTGGGTTCGGCTGTAGCAGTAATTTTTCTCCTTCCTAGTAGCTGGTGCAATGATGTGTTTTCAACTTTAGCCTGAGAACAATGCTGGTAACACAGAATCACAGAATCCCAAGGGTTGGAAGGGACCCCTAAAGGTCATCTAGTCCAACCCCCCTGCAAGAGCAGGGTAACCTAGAGTACACATTGATGTTTTGTTTGTTGCTCAGTAGTACTTACCCTGATAAAGGGGTTTTTAGTCTCATGCTCTGCCAGCAAGGAGGGGCACTGGAAGCCAGGAGGAAGCAGAGATAAGACACCTGACCCAAACTAGCCAAAAGGGTATTCCATACCATTAAAGTTATTACTACAGGAATCAGAAGAGGTGACTCCTCAATCCTGGACTTTGACCGAGCTAAGAAATATGCAAAAAGATTTCACCCATCTTCCAGGGGAGCACATCATCACCTGGTTGCTCTGATGCTGGGACAATGGGGCTGATGGTCACAAACTACAAGGCATGGCAGCCAAGCAACTGGGATCACTTGTTAGGGAAGGAGGAATTGTCAAAGCAGTTGCAAAAGAGAAATGAGCCCTCAGCTGTTGGAGGTGGCTCTTGGCAGCTGTGAAGGAAAGGTTTCCTTACAAAGGATGATGTTATGAGTCACTCAGGAAAATGGACCATGATAGAGGCATCCAGTACCTGAGGGAATCAGCCATTCTAGAGATGATCTATCACAGCCTGGATGCTGGGAATGCATCCGTAGATCCAGATGAAGTCAAATGTATATGACCCATATGACGGAATCTTACACGAAGTGTGCCAACCTCATATGCCCAACTCCACCGCTATCGGGCTTGAAAAGAAGATGTGTGCTGTCATGATCAGCGGAGAATAAAATTGTGGGAAAGCCAGCAGCAGCAGCGAACTGTCCTCAGGACACCATTGATTGACCCTGACTTCCCTTCAACCATCACCCCGACAAAGAGTGAACTTTGATGAAATCAGACGAGCTCAGCAGTGACCAGGCAAGTCCAGTGCTGTTGTCAACAGGCTACAGTCCAACACTGCACACCATCTCTCCTGCCCTGAGAGATAAGTGATGGAGCCTGACATCATTGACTGGATGAATTAGCAAACTTTATAGTGATGGTCCATGGACTAAGGAATAATTCCTCTCTCTTTGTGCATGTGTGGGTGTGTATATATATACATATGTATATATGAGACAAAAGCAATGGTATATTGAGAAATGTGGGGTCTACGCATGATGTGAATGGGTTCAGCAGTAGCAGTCATTTTTCTCATTAGTAGCTGGTGCAAGTGCTGTGTTTTTGACTTTAGCCTGAGAACAATGCTGATAACACCAATGTTTTTAGTTGTTGCTACGTAATGTTTACCCCAGTCAAGGACCTTTCAGTCTCATGCTCTGCCAGTGAGCAGGGGCATGAGAAGCTGGGAGGAAACAGACACAGGACACTTGATCCAAACTAGCTAAAGGGGTATTCCATACCACAGCACGTCATGCCCAGTATATAAACTGGAGGCAGTTTCCCAGAAGGGCTTGATCACTGCTCAGGTCAGGCTGGATATTGATTGGTGGATGGTGAGTGGTTGTATTCTTGTTCCTTGTTATTTCCCTTATCATTATTATCATTGGTGGCAGCAGCAGTGGTTTTGTGTTCTGGACTGTTCTTATCTCAACCCATAGGAGTTACATTCTTTCAATTCTCTTCCTCATCCCTCTGGGAGCAGGGGGAGGAAGAAGAGGGAGAGTGAGTGAGCGGCTGCGTGTTTCTGAGTTACCTGCTGGGCTTAAACTACAGCAGTGACCATGGGAATCTAGTGAAATCCAGCAGTATTGGAGTTACTGTAAGTCAGTCTGTAGGAAAGAAAGACCTTTGCAGTTATGCAAAATGTGGGCAGCATAAAAACAGTTCCATACAGCACCCTTTGTATTCCTTCTTCATGAAGAGAAAGAAAGTAACTCCTTATAGAAGCAACATTTTTCCCTTAGAAATTATTGGAGGCAGTTATCTGTGACAGGCATGCCATGGTCGTGAGGTTGAAAACATAACCAGCCATACGCTGCTCCCTGATGGAGGTACTCCTCCAGTAGGTGGCTGAGCTATAGGATGCTGTCAATAAGCTGCAAGATGTCCAGGGAAGCTGAGAGGAAGCAGGACTGCTTGCTCCAGGACCAAACAGCACAGGGGCCTCAAGATTCCCCTCTAACTCATGGAGGAAAGAAGGAGGCTGTTGATCAGGGAATTAGTAACAAAAAAAAAACAACCAAAGGAGGAAGAGAGCAATTAAAAGCAAGGGGCTTCCTCCTAAATCTGCTGTACCCACCCAGAACCGCTTTGCTGTCCTGCAAGGGGCTGATGAGGAAATGCACTTGCATCAGAAACAGTCGCTGGTGCACTGGTACAGAAGATCTCTACTGGTGCTGCCAGGAAAAAGCAGCAGGTTGTAGTAGTAGGGAACTCTGCCTTGAAAGGGACAGAAACGCTCATCTGTCTCCCTGACCCGGTCGCAAGGGAGGTGTGTTGCCTACCTGAGGCACGGATCAGGGATGTTGTGGAGAGGCTGCCTGCTCTAGTAAGTCCCATGGACTATTACCCGCTTCTAGTGATCCATGTGGGTGCTAGGGATATAGATAGTAGTAGCCTGAGGAGTATAAAGAAGGACTACAGAGCTCTGGGAGAGGTGGTCAGGGGTTCTGGAGCTCAGATAGTCTTTTTGACAATTCTCCAAGACACAGGGGAGGACCTTCCAAAGCCAAGGAGGATTGGACAGGTTAATAAATGGTTAAAAGGGTAGTGTCATAGTCAAGGGTTTGGGTGTCTTGGACGTGGAGCCCACATTTGTAGGCCAGGCCTACTGGGGTCTGGTGGAGCTGCTCTGATAAAGAAAGGGAAGAGTGGCTTTGCTGGGAGGCTTGCCAGACTTGTCAAGGATGCTTTAAACTAGTTGTGTTGGGGGAGGGGAGCATCATTCCATCCCAACACATCCAGTCAGTTGCCAGCACCTATAATAAATACTCTGAGCAATGTAGTAATATGCTAGCCACTCCAGCCACTGAGCCGGCTTCATTAGGAGCTCAGATCAGATGCCTCTATACAAATGCCCGTGGCATGGGGAATAAACAAGAGGAATTAGAGATGTGGGCACATCTATGGGGCTATGATATAATAGGCATCACCAAAACATGGTGGGATGGCTCCTTTGACTGGAGTGTTGAAACGGAAGGTTATAGGTTTTTTAGAAAAGACAGGCCCAGTAGGAGGGGAGGAGGAGTTGCCCTTTATGTTAGGGATAGGCTGGAGAGTATGGAACTCTGTCTGGGGACAGGTGATCAGTTAACAGAAAGTTTGTGGGTCAGGGTTAAGGGGAAATTGGTGATGGGACACATTACTGTGGGGATATGTTACAGACTGCCTGATCAAGAGGGACCTGTGGATGAAGAACTGTACAGACAAATAGGAAAAGCCTCACGCTCACAGGCCCTTGTTCTCATGGGAGACTTCAACTACCCTGATATCTGTTGGAGCGATGGTATGGCCTGGCACAAGCAATCCAGGAGGTTTCTTGATTTTGTGGAAGACAACTTCCTTCTGCAAGCAATACAGGAGCCGACGAGGAGAGGTGCCGTGCTTGACTTTGTGCTCACCAACAGCGAAGGGCTTGTTGCAAATGTGGTGCTCCAGGGCAGCCTTGGTTGCAACGATTCAGAGATGCTCGAGTTCGAGATCCTCAGGACAGTGAGAAGAGCATGCAGTAAGCTCACTGCCCTGGACTTCAAGAGAGCAGACTTTGGCCTCTTCAGGAACCTGCTTAGCAGGGTTCCATGGGATTTAGCCCTAGAGGGCAGGGGGGGCCAAGACTCTTGGTTAACATTCAAGGATCACCTACTGCAAGCTGAGGAGCGTTGCATCCCAGCTAGAAGGAAGTGCAGCAGGAGGGCCAGGATGGATAAGCAGCTGCTGAGGAAACTTAGAGGGCAAAAAAGAGGCTTATAAAAGATGGAAGCAAGGACAGGTGGCCTGGGATGAATACAGGGATGTTGTCCGGGTAGTTACGGACCAAGTTAGGAAAGCTAAGGCCCAATTGGAGCTAAACTTGGCAAGGGTTGTTAAGATAATAGGAAGGGATTTTATAGGTATGTAGCGGCTAAAAAACAGACTAAGGACAATGTAGGCCCCCTCTGGAAACTTTAGGGAGAACTGGCTACACAGGACTTGGAGAAGTCTGAGGTTCTGAAAGACTTCTTTGCCTCGGTCTTCACTGGCAAAGGCTCTGACCACAGCACCCGAGTCTTGGAAGGCGGACACAGGGACTGTGAAAACCTAGACCCTAGGCCCATGAGGATGTACATGAGGATCTGGTTCGAGACTAGCTTAAAAACCTGAATGTACACAAGTCCATGGGACCTGATGAAATCCATCTGCGGGTCCTGAAGGAGCTGGCGAATGAAGTTGCAAAGCCACTGGCCATCATATTTGAAAAATCATGGCAGACAGTTGAAGTTCCTGATGACTGGAAAAAGGGAAATATAACCCCCATTTTCAAGAAGGGGAAAATGGATGACCCAGGGAATTACAGACCAGTCAGTCTCACCTCTGTGCCTGGCAAAATCTGGGAGCAGATTCTTTTGGAAGGCCTGCTAGGGCACATGAAAAAGAGAAATGTGTTTGGTGACAGCCAGCATGGCTTTACTAGGGGAAAATCCTGCCTGACCAATTTGGTGGCCTTCTATGACGGGGCTACAGAAGTGATGGACAGGTGTGGAGCAGTTGACGTCATCTACCTGGACTTGTGCAAAGCGTTCGACACTGTCCCACACGACATCCTTGTCTCTAAATAGGAGAGACATCAATTTGATAGGTGGACCACTCAGTGGATAAAGAACTGGCTGGATGGCCGCACGCAAAGAGTTGTGGTCAACAGTTCAATGTCTGGCTGGAGACCCTCAGGGATTGGTGCTGGGACCGGTCTTGTTCAACATCTTTGTCGCTGATATGGACAATGGAATTGAGTGTGCCCTCAGTAAGTTTGCCGATGACACCAAGCTGCGTGGTTCGGTTGACACACTGGAGGGAAGGAATGCCATCCAGAGGGACCTTGACACGCTTGTGAGGTGGGCTGATGCCAGCCTCATGAAGTTTAACCATGCCAAGTGCAAGGTCCTACACCTGGGTTGGAGCAATCCCAGGCACAGCTACAGGTTGGGCAAAAAGGAAATTCATGGTAGTCCTGCGGAGAAGGACTTGGGGGTGTTAGTCAATGAGAAAATGAACATGAGCCAGCAGTGTGCACTCACAGCCCAGAAAGCTAACCGTATCCTGGGCTGCATCAAAAGGAACGTGAGCAGCAGGTCGAAGGTGGTGATCCTGCCCCTCTACTCTGCTCTCGTGAGACTTCACTTGGACTATTGTGTTCAGTTCTGGTGTCCTCAACATAAAAAGGACGTGGAATTGTTAGAACAAGTCCAGAGGAGGGCCACGGGCATGATCAGGGGACTGGAGAACCTCCCATATGAAGACAGGCTGAGAAAGTTGGGTCTGTTCAGCCTGGAGAAGAGAAGGCTGCGTGGACACCTCAGATCAGCCTTCCAGTATCTGAAGGGGGTGTACAGGGATGCTGGTGAGGGACTATTCATTAGGGACTGTAGTGACAGGACAAGGGGTAACAGGTTGAAACTTAAACAGCAGAGGTTTAGAGTGGATATAAGGAAGAAATTTTTTACTGTTCGGGTGGTGAGGCACTGGAATGGGTTGCCCAGGGAGGTAGTGAATGCTCCATCCCTGGGAGTGTTCAAGACCAGGTTGGATGAAGTCTTGGGTGATATGGTTTAGTGTGAGGTGCCCCTGCCCATGGCAGGGGGGTTGGAACTAGATGATCTTGAGGTCCTTTCCAATCCTAACTGTTCTATGATTCTATGAATCTATATTTGTAATACGTTGCCGCCAAGACTGAAACTCTTGAGTTAAAATTAACACCTTGCTAGCTAGCAAAGCCCTGCTTCCTAGGTTTAAACACAAGAGTAAAAGCTGCTAAAAAATCACTATGAGAGTGTGGGTACTGAACTTCTGGCCAGAAGTAGTTGTTTCTGCAGGAGAGCTAATGACTGATACAATGGCTTGTGATATTGGAAATCTAACATCAGCTTCTGGTGAGCTAAAGAAATCCTGTTAGGCTTAAACTGAGCTGTTCTGTGTCCAAACTGCTCAGCCTGAAGAATGACTTGTACAAGTTACCTTTCTTTCCTGATGGTCTGGGAAACTCTCTCTGTAGATTGCCTTGCAGTCCTGAAGATGTGGCTGCCACAGAAATGTCAGGTGGTGTGCGCTCTTTCTCCAGGAATGAGCTACTGTTAGAGCTGTAGGAGTCAGTTAAAGTAGCTCTTGTGTGTACTTCATTCCAAAAGGCACTTGTCTCTCCAAGTGCTACACTGGCAGTGACAGTCCTGAGTAACCATTAATCTGTGATGTCCTTCAAGATGACAGTAAGCCCAATTTACCCAGATGAGAGAAGCCTAAATAAATGGCCTGTCTGCATGATGTGACACAGACTTGGAGCTCAAGAGAGAAGTTGTAAGCACCTTTGACAGGATGCACACTCAATTACTGTGCACCTGATTTCTTGGAGGTGGAAATGTGGCTGACCACCTTGAGGGTGTGATTCAGAAGGGAGAAATGGATGGACAAATAGGATCTAATTTAATTTCTCACCATTGCAGATATGAATCAAAATGTTTTCCCAACTACCTTCCATTTTATTTAGTTATTTTTATCTTGAATCTTTCAAAAATTATTTTTGCAGAGCAACCCATGATATACAATCAGTGCTGCTTGTAGGCAGCTTTATGGGACATTAGAGCTAAACTGCAAAAATATATGTAGGCCTTCTCCAGATGAAGCTTGTCGTGCTATAAATCTGTGCAGTTGAGTTCTGTCCGAACACCCCTTCATTAATGTTCACACTGCGAATTGAGAGGGGTTGGGGCAGGTTTAGGTGAAGATCAAGAAGATCAGAACAAGTGAAAGAAGACAAAATGCAAACAAAAATAATCTGGAGTGGGTTGCACATGTGGCTGATACTGTGTGAGGGAAACTAAGGGAATGATTTCAGGAAGCCTAAAAAATCAAAGGATTAGCATAGTTCAGTAATACAATATGGCACATTTCTTTGGGATTGCTTTCAAAGAACAGCTTCACTGAGTAGGTATTATCCTCTCCAAATGTTTTTTATGTGGTGATCTTCCAAGCAACTTAATGTATAAATCATGTATGGTAGTTGACACCTATTTGCACAAAAATCCGCATCTTTGGAGTAGAAGAGTTCTTGTTTATGTATACCAGATCACGTTGCCTTAGATTGGGAATGAATGGCTGCAGATTGACTGCGCATACTTAAGCAGCCCGGTTTGGACCCAGGCCTGTACATCTTCAGAAGGAAGCAGCATCCATAAGTTACCAGTGTGCAAGTACTCCACTGCTCTTGGCTGCAGGCAGTTGCCCAGTACCCTGTCTCTTCCACCTCCTGATGCACAGGCTGGCATAGTACACTCACTAGAAACCTAAAATAAGCTATTCTCTCCATGGGGACCAGACAGAATTAGAGAATACAGGCACGTACTCTTTAGAGGACTCTGAAATTAGTGGCTGCTTTGATGCTTCAGTGTCTTGCATTAACAGTAAATGTTTTCACTTTTGAGGGCTCCAAAACATTCATGCAAAAAAAAAAAGGAGATGACATCAAACCTACTGTAAAATAAAATATACAACAGTCACTTTACTAAATTTATAAATGCTGCTGCAAGCACAGTTTTAGTATCGTGGGGAAGAATGGCTGGAAAGCTGTTCATGGAGAAGAACCTGGGGATGCTGACTGATGGAGCTGAACATGAGCAGCTTGTGCCCAGGCAGCCAGGAAGCCACTAGCATCCTGGCCTGTATCAGCATGGCCAGGGCAGTGACTGTGCCCCTGCACTGGGCACTGGTGAGGCTGCACCTTGAATCTTGTGTTCAGTTCTGGGCCCCTCACTACAAGAGAGACATTGAGGTGCTGGAGCAGGGCCAGAGAAGGGCAATGGAGCTGGTGCAGGGCCTGGAGCACAAGTGTGATGGGAACAACTGAGGGACCTGGGGGTTCAGTCTGGAGAAGAGAAGGCTCAGGGGGGACCTTATTGCTCCCTAAAACTGCCTGACAGGAGGATGGAGCCAGGAGGGGGCTGGGCTCTGCTCCCAAGGAACAAGGGATGGGACAAGAGGAAACGGCCTCAAGCTGCACCAGGGCAGGTTTGGATGGAGCTGAGGAACAATTCCTTCCCCAGAGGGTGCTCAGGCATTGGAACAGGCTGCCCAGAGCAGGGCTGCAGTCACCGTCCCTGCAAGTGTTCACACCCTGTGGAGACGAGGCCTCAGTGCCATGGGTTAGTGCTGGCCTTGGCAGTGCTGGGAATGGTTGGACTGGCTGAGCTTAAAGGGCTGTAGCCTTCTGTAATATAAAGCTGTAGATAGCTATACCTGTCAGTAGAACCTTTGAGTCTAACAATGCTTAAAGACACTTGACCCATCTGTAAATAAGCAGTTGCAAGAATATAGAGCCCCTGCTTAGCCCATTCGGACTCTTTCAGTGGAGAGTTTTAAGTGTGTGTAACCCAGTATGTCCTGATCCCCAGAGCTCTTTGACTTAGCTTTCGGGATACCATCTTAGGAACATAATTTCTGCTGCAAGCTGTATAAGGCTTAAAATACTGAGTAAAGCTCAGAAAAACTGTCGGTGAGAAAGATTTCATTATCTCCAGAAACAGGCAACTGGCTCTGGAGGGTTGCTGCTGGCTTTCATGCAGGTTGTCTGAGGTATTCACTGTGTTTTCTTGCCGGGGGCAGATGCTGGGAATATCCACTGAGAGTGCAGAGCCCACAGCTTAAGGCAATACAGAACTGTAGTCACCATAGGCTGAAGTAATAAAATCACAGAATCACAGAGTGGTTTGGGTTGGAAGGGACTTCCAAGATCATTTAGTACAACCCCCTGCCACGGGCATGTGACTTAGTTAATTTGTTCAGTGTTCTTAAGCTGTAAAATCTTAAGAATTTTAAATGCTATAAATAAAATAAACTAATTAAAATAAAATAAGCATTTCAGTAGATTCTTACTGTTCATGCTAACCATAAGAACTGTGTAAATATGAATTCAAGCTTATGTATAAAAAGCACAGTAAAATGGATTGTGTTTTGAGATGCTCAATCTGACCTGTTAGCTTTCATTTTTAAGTGTCTTTGTCTATTCTTCTGTGCTGCTATGGTGTCAGTTGCACAGTTTTCAGGGAAAATGGGACTTCTGTACAGTAGACTCAAAGGTGGGGGCAGAAAGTGGCTGATCTATTATGTGCATCTAGAGTGGGCTGTGTTTAAAACTCTGCCATTTTTGAAACTGAATCCTGAAGAAGCTTTATATCACTTGGACTGCTGACATGTTTCTATGATGGAATTATTTTAATGGAGTGCTCTGAAGCAGTAGGTACAGGACAAGTCCTCAGGCTCTGTTGTTCAGCTTGCGAGCTGCATGGGGATCCAGGAGCGTAACGATTATTGCTGATTCTTAACACAGTGTGCATTTTCTTTCCTCTCTCCATTTCAGAGACAGAAAAAGTACCCTTCATCTTTAAAAGGCTGAACTCTTTCATGCAGGGGAGTTGGAACTAAATGATCTTCAGGTTCTTTCCAGTCCTGACTATTCTATGATTCTATGAGAAGCTTGTGCAACTCCTGTTGATGTAAAATCAATAAACATGATTTGTATTTTTAAGAGTGAATATTTCCTCCATGTGGTTGTGTCATGGTCTAAGCCCAACCACACAGTCTCTCTCTCACCCCCCCCTCTCTTTTCTTTCCTTCCCCACCCCTCCCGGAGGGATGGGGAGGAGAATCAAAAGCATGTAACTCCCACGGGTTGACGCAAGAAGAATCCAGTAACTAAGGTATAACACAAATCACTGCTGCTACCACCAATAATAATAATGATAAGAGAAATAACAAGGGAGGAGAATACGATACCACCCACTGAAACAACACCGACCTAGAAGAGAGCGAGCCCTTCCAGGTAACCCCAGTTACGTCCCTGGGTATGACGTGCTGTGGTATGGAATACCTCTTTGGCTAGCCTGGGTCAGGTGTCCTGTCTCTGCTTCCTCCCAGCCTCCCCTCCTCCCTGGCAGAGAATGAGACTCACAAGGTCCTTGGTCAGAGTAAACATTACTGAGCAGCAACTAAAATCATCAGTGTTATCAACTCTGTTTCCAGTCTGAAAGTCAAAACACAGCCCTGCACCAGCTACTAAGAAGGAGACTGCTACTGCTAAACCCAGGACAGGTTGTTTCAGTTTTGAAATCTGGGGCCAATTCCTACATTTATGAAGAATCCCTGATGACTTGAATGGGAGCTGCAGAAAGGATGTGTCATAAAATCATAGAATAGTTAGGGTTGGAAAGGACATTAAGATCATCTACTGTCACTTGTGTTCATCACCCTTGCAAGCTTGTCTGATACGTGTGGTGCTTACATGAGAGGCCTTTGAGGAAAAGCAGGGATTTGGAAGGCTAGAAGTTGTCCTGAAATGCTTCCTAAACACACTGATGGACAGCGACTGTAATTCACAGTTTGTGAACTCAGTGACTAGAGGAGTTCAGTTTGTAAGAGTGCCTAGTAATACCAGAATAATCAGGTGGATGATTTGATGCGGTTTGGAGAAAACCCTGCATATCTCAGTGTAGTGAATCTGATGGTCATTGCTATCAATAGAGTACATCTGTTTTCTAGAGCCCAACAAAAGCCATACTGCACAAACCAGTCATTTTTGTATAGTCTTCACAACTTGGTGCTGGGTAACTATTTTGCCCAGTAACTGAATGTAGAAACCCTAGTAATAATAATAATCACATAATCTAAGTGGTCTGTTTTGTCTGTGAGAAATAACCTGATTATTCTACAATTCTAGGATCAGTTTAAATACTGATGTCCATGTATATATGGTCATACTGTTTCAGAACATGGCTCTATGATTTATCGAAGTTAATCTCTGCTTGCTTGAGTCCTTTGGTGTGTGGCTTCTTGGGGATGCAGTTGTTTGAGGATGTCCCAGAGAAGGAGTTGTCTCCTCAAAATTAGTGAAGTGGGGATCTTGTCAGAACAATGGACTGAGATGCAACTCTGTCCCAAAGCTCTGCAGCTGCATTCTTCAGCCTCTTGTGAGAAGATGCCCAAATGCCCAACATTGCTTTCTGAATGCCAGAGATTTGCAGCAGGGAATGCTTGGATTATGTGTGTGTATACATATATATATAGTTTGTGATGATACAGTAGAAAGGTTAATTTCTCAATCTAATGACTGATGGTTTTAAGAATGCTCTATTTGTGAAAAAGTTCTACTTGTTGAAATTACTCTGTGTATAGGAAGGACCAAGGTTTGTTTTAAGGCTTTTGATAAAAACCTGATCATCTTTTGTTCTCATGAAACGTTCCTATATGACATATAATACTATTATTTTTAATGAGTAGTCACTTTCATATGTCATAAAGGAGGTTTCATTGTCAATGCAGGAATCATAGGATGATAGAATCACAGAATGGTTTGTGATCCAGCTGGAAAGGGCCTTAAGATCATCCAGTTCCAACCCCCTGCCCCTACCTTCCACTAGAGCAGGTTGGCCAAGGCTCTGTCCATCCTGGCCTTGAACACTGCCAGGAATGGAGCTTTTACTGTTTCTCTGCCAGAGCCTCACGAACCTCACAGGGAAGAACTTTTTCCTTAGATCTAACCTGAATCTCCCCCGTGTCAGTTTGAGCCCATCACTCCTTGTCTTATTGCTGTAAATCCTGTGTGATTGCAAGGGACAATAGCTATTTCAGCTAGGCAGAAGCAGGGAAATGGAAGCCGGAGAGTAACTTTTCTCTGGTCATGTTGCAGTGAAATTTATTTTGGGTAAGTTCTTGAAACCTAATTAGTAGTTTTTGTTTTGCAACCAGTATGAAAATAAGGCAACTTGTTGCTCACTTTCATGTGGGCTTATATTGTAATGCAGACTTGTATATAGACACATATATTTGTAATGATGAAAACATTCATGAGCCTTCAGGTGGTCTCAGCTGGTATGTTGGAAGAATCAGCAAATCAAATGTCTTCAAAATAGACTGGCAAAAAGTCAGTGCATTTAATTTTTTAGTGTTCTTCAATAAGTGTTCTTGCTTTTCTGTGAGCCCAATTTCCAAGAGTATAAAGAGGAGAATCTCAGAGTTTGTGAGGAATGCAGCTTTCACACAGCTTTTCAGATACCTGTCTTTTTGCATTATGTAATAGTCCAGCTTAATAAAGTCATATACTTGTTCTTATATTAGTTATGTTAGTTTTTTCCATTTATGCTCAAACAGGTAAGTAGCACCTCATTCCTTCTTCTCAATAAAACATGCTCCTCTTCCCAATTTCAAATGACATAGTGTAGCAAACCATATATCTTTCAGAAATATGTTTCTTAAAGGCATGGTTTGTGACCATAAGTAACAGTATTTCTGGTAGCACAACCCAAGCCTCTTTGCAAGAGGTTGGCCTCAGTGTTGTGGCTACTTTCTATCAAGGGCAAGCAATATGGTGGCTACCAGCGCCGCATTGATCATTTAGGCTCTGAACCTTTTTGTTTGTATTTTCTCCCCAGTAACTGTCATCCCAGAGAAGAGCTCTGTCAACAGATACATGTTCTTCTATTATGAGTAAGAAGACAGGAAGACTAAGGACAGCAACTAGACTTCAAACATGGCTCCTTCCTGCCCCAGAACAGCATGATTACTGAGTGCACTCACTCACTTTACACTTTGTAAAGCCCAGATCAGGGAGTGAGCATAAACAAGGGAAATTAAATGGTGGAACAAAAGAGAGTGGGAAAGAGATAGAGAGAGAGAAACCAGCAGCATGAGATAAAAATTGGGAAGGGCAAACAAATATAAAACTGGGATTAGTATAAGGCTTCAAAGCTGCAGATTTGTCAGTAAGAAGAAGTCTACCCAAAGAAACTGAGAATAAGGATCATGCACCTGAGAAGCTATTGGTCTTCCTCATAAATAACAACTATTTCTCAGAGTTTAACCATTTTCAATTGACCCATAGCCAGAACTGCAATTAACCTTCAATATATTTTATAAAAAATAGTACTTAGTTTACTTTCACATATGTGAAGAGATACAATTGCACAATGGTGGTTACAATGATAGAAATACACTGTGGATAAAATGTTTGCAAGAGATTTAAAAACATACCATACAGCACCACATCTGAAACTGGGTAATGGCAAAATGAATCAGACTCCATGTCCAAGTCAATGAAATTCCTAAATCTTTCTTCTGGAATAAATAAATACAAATAAAAAAATACAATGTGCAGTATGTGTCTGACACTACCTGAAGCTGAGCAATAGATTCAAACAAAAAAATGAGGTAAAAAAAAGACATTCATGCATGTAAGCCACCGTTAGTCTCTAACTCTAAAATAAGGCAGGTCATAATCTTTCAAGAACTGTCTTTAGCCACTTAAATCCTCTTTAGTGCTTTTCAAGACAAGGTCATGTGTGACCTTGCAGAATCATAAGTTAAGATGCTTTTATTTCCAATAGGTCATTTTTGACAGGTTCAGCCCTATTTGAAATGCATTATATGGTTGAAAATGTTGCTTTTCCTTAATGAAAAAAGAAATGTAAATTAAAAGGAACTGAGAGAGATGGATGGTTTTAGAGTTTATCACAAATGACACTGCTTTGAGGAAGGGAGGTAAGGGAAAAGGAAGGAAAATGAAATTATGTGTCATCTTCAGTTTTAATGACATGGAAAAGGGTGACATTAAACAGGACCTGATGTCCATTATTCCAGGCATAGAGAGCTCTATCTCTTGCATTGTAGTCAAGCATGGATATATGAAAATACTGATTATGGAAAGGAATGTCTGTATACTCATAAGTGGAGGTTTTTGTGGAATAAGAATAGTAGACCTTGGCTCCTGTTAAGTGAGAGTTAGTAACATACAAGGTGCCACAGATCATGAAGGATTCTCCAGCACTTCTCTTTGGGTAGCCTGTGCTCCAGCTCTTCAGCACCTCCAGTGTATCCTGGTTTAGCTGGCTGATGACAATGTTGCCTGCATTTTGGTTGGTGGCATACACAGCCCATAGCCCGATTTCATCTGCCATCAGGTCAATATCAGAAAAGCCACCCCAGGTGTAAGGGTAGACATTGTGAAAGCCAGCATACTCAAGGCTACGTTGTGCAAGCACCCGCCCAGTGTCAAAGCTGTATTTGATGATGATATTGCTCTGATACTTGTTGAAATAGAGGGAGCCATTGTAGACAACATGGTTGGTTCCTGCCCATTTGAATGGAAGGTTGTATGTCCTTGATTCAGCCCCACTGACAAAGTCTGCAATTGATTTATATTCACGGACAATTTTATTGTTAGTGTAACTATCCATGTACCAGACCTGGAAAGAAAACAAAGATTGGGAGTAAACACCTGGAACACAATCTGTGGTACATGATCATGATATGGCATGATGAATATATTGCAGAAAAAGAAGGAAACAAAAAGGTTTTAGGTGTGTAGCAGGCTATCAAAGTACGATATTGTCCAATTACTGCCACAAAAGCATGAGGAACTCTTAAGTTTCTGAATTAACACTTACCTATAGAGGTGAAGTCTCAAAGAGATTGTTGCTAACTAAACTACAGTGTCTGCATTTTCAGAAAAATACAATTTTGGATTATTTAGTGTTTGGACCTCTACTACACAGGGCTTGCTTAAAGATATTCCCAGAGACTAATCAAAGATGGGATGGGAAATGACATATGAGCAAAGCTTAGGAATAAATTTGATTTTTTTTTCAGCTGAATCTCTAACCAGTGTGAAATAGTGTGTCTTCTTAGGAAAGAAACCAAATACAGTAGCAGTGAAGGCCAGTAAAGATTAGGAACCCTTTTTTCCCTAAAAGGAAAACAAAATCAGTACTTTGTTTTTAATGTTCTGTATACCAGCTTCTATTCCCTCATTTTTTTCCTTCATTTTGCCTTTTCTCCTGTTAATTTGTCAGAGGACAAAACGAATTCTGACTAATAAAAGACCAGAATAATTTCTGGTAGTGGGGGAACATGAAGGCTGTCTGGGGAGGGGGCCACAGCAGGGAGAAGGTGCTGGTGGAGGTGAGGGCCCATGGGCACTGGCACTCTGAGGGGGCAGAGGAAATTTCGTCAGGTAATTGAGGTTCTTGGTGTCAGTAATAAACCTTGATGGACACAGCAGGCAAAGGAATGCTGTATGCATTCTTCAGTTATTACCATTTCTACGTTGCCTTTTCTATTGCCTTTGTATTTTCCTGTATTCAAAAAATTAAGCTTGTGGGTCTCATACAAAGGAAGTCTAGTGTTTGACTTCAAAAGCTCATTTGTGGAGAGAGCACCTCCCCAAAGCTGTGGCCACCGCGAGATCTTATTGCAGATCCAGACCATAATACAACTTTTATCTGAGGCAGCAAAATGGTCTTGAATATAGCTTATTATACATATGGGGCCTAATCCAGCAGATTTTGACTGTGCTGCATTATGGGTTATGCTCTTGGGTGAAAGAGTTGATGTTTGTTGTTATATTATCTTGGTTCCTAAAGACCCAAGCTCAGTTAAACATGGTAGGAAGAAAACATGTATGTAGTTGGTTTGGATAGGTGTATGTCATCCCTGAAACTGTTGAAGAAAATGCCCCAAAAGTATTTAGCTAGCTCTTGACTTTGGATATTTTTGCATGAACACTGTTGCCTTTTCTCTGAAGTTGTTTTAACAGTGAAAATGATGGAAGTAGCAAAAACATGGAATCATAGAATCATAGAATAGCATGCTTGTGAGTGGAAGCTCCTAGGGGGAAAATATACTTTTAAAGATTAAAATAAAGCAAGTGAAACTCCAGAAGGACACAAAGATATGCAGTGCCTTAACATACTCGGTTATTTTTCTCTGATGCTAATGGATCTGTCATCCAGGCTCCAAATCGGGTTCCAGATATCTTGACTGTAATGGGGCCTGTAATTTTCATCAATTTGCCACATGCTGAAATTAGAATAACAAATACGTTAACGCAAATAATTACACACCTCTCCTTGATATCAGTCGGAGCACAAGACCAATTGCTCTAAACCAGATCGTGGCTCCAGGGGATTTAAGCTTATGTTGAAGATGGATTGTCATCTTCACTGTATGAACTTTTCCCAATTTAACAGTAATATAAATATGTAAAAATATACAAACAAAAAATCACTTGTGTGTATTTTTTTTGTTTATATATTTTAAAGGACAGTTATTTTTCTGGGCATAAAGTAAAATGCAATCTAGTAAAATATCTTTCTGCATTGAACTTTTAATAAGAAATGAAAAGAAGACATACACTCCCTTCACTTTTCTTTCCAAAAGCTCAATGCAAGGCTAGGATTGATGGATGGTTCACTTTACCATTGACAAGGGTAACCAAGGAGGGGTTAAGGGCAGACAAGAAAGAAAGAGCTTGTAATCAGAAAGTATCACTGTGCAGCAATATCTGTGTGTGACTTGCCCATGGTTACACACACTGTTCCAGTATGAGAAGCCTGTCTGAAGTTAAGAAAGCAAATATGAGAATTATTCAGCAACCTTGGCTAGATTAGTTGGCTTCTAATCCATTAGGTTGTCTCATATTAGACTGCTAGGAAAATAATGAGAGTCAATATGGTTTCAAATGCTGACCTTCCTAACAGTCCCAAAATCTATATATTTAGGGGGCATTAGTAACTTAACTATTAGCAATAAGGCCCTGGTGGAGTTTGTATGTTTACTAAGAGGCTTAGTATCACACAGTGGTGTGTAAGTCACTAGGTGAAATAGCATGGTTTTGAAGAATAGATTTTCTATAAGAATGTAATGTACGTAAATGTTCTGTAAGAATGGAAAAAGAAGTGACATGTTTCATTTATTTTTTAATACAAAAAGAACTACTTCTCCATGATACGTGGTTGTGCTATATTGTATAGCTCTATCTATCAAGGAAACGTGGAAAACAAGCTGTATCTGGTGTTGAGAGTAAATTTACTCAGTTCTAAAGAGAAGGCACATCAAGCCTGTATTTTCTACTTTATGTAACTGGCAAAGGAGTGTATTGTGCAAGCCTGTTTCAGTCAAATAAAGGGGGTTAATGCTGTGCTGCCAACTCAGGGGCTGCTTGCAGGGATTTTGGTTATGGCCAAGGAAGTGGTATGTAATGGAACGAAGATAACTAAGAACATGCTAAGAAGTCAGTGAGCAGGGTAGGCTGTGTCTATTTTCTGGATCAACAGTAAGGCGTTACTCATATATCTCAATCTATGTAACTCACAACCTTTTGAAGATATTTTTGAACTTCACATATTATAGAATCTTACAGATCTTCTACAGTTGGTTATACCAGTACATAGTTTTTTATTCTGGAATTCTCTGTAGATAGGCTGCTGGTATTGTGTGCTGAGTGCTGTTTTTCTGCAGCAATGAACTGCTATTAGCTTGGAAAGCAGAGGAGTGTATCCTACCAAGGTGAAAGCTTTTATATTTAGATGGTATGTTAGTTATGACTCAGAAATAGCTCAGAAATGAGCATGAAATAAACTCAAACTTCAGAGGGGTTTAATTTGGAATCTGGAATAAAATGATCAGAAAACTAATAATGAGTAATAAGAAATCAGGACTTTTTAGTTTTTAAGGTAATTATAACAGAGTGAATGAGTTAAAGGGTATACTAACTGGTGCCTTTAAAACACCGTTTTGAAATTAGGAGCAAAACATAAGAAAAGGTTTTGTAATTCTGAAACACTGTTTCTTCTATTAAGAAAAGAAAAACCAACAAGAAAATCCATGAAGCTATATGTGGGATCAAAAATAATCTGTGAAATTTTGCTTCTGAACAGACAAAACTTAACGAAGAGCCCCTTGCAGAGATGTGGGGGTGCTCACAGAGTCCTCCTCTTGCATACAGCCCAGGTAACACCACGCATCTGAGCATGCACCGTGCATGTTTCTAGCTAGAGAAAGGTGTTCAGAAACGTGTAGGTTTATTACTGTGTAAGTAATGTGTACTATGTTTTGTACTATTTGTACTATAATGTGTACTATGTAAGTACTGTGTACTATGGTTTGTCTGTTGTATTACTTGTATTAAACCTGAATGTATAATTCACTGATTGCCAGTCAAATGCAACCTGTTAATAATGAAATCTTTTCAGCCTTACTTTGATTTAAACTATATGAACTGAGCCACCCTCCCCTGTGACGGAAGACACTGCTTTTAGAGATTCTGTCAAAATGTATTGAGATACTGTTGGATGTGAAAAAAGAGATGACACTGTACTTCAGCCAGTAAATGATCAGCAGTTTGAGTCAAGGTATATTTATGCTTATTTGCAGATAGCATGTAGTGATTGAGAAAAGGAGACTTAGGAGAGTTGCCATATAGCTGAGGGTCAACTGACTGAAAAGGTGACAAAGCTTCTCTTTTCAGCATAACAACACAGCATCTTGTAAGAGGCATGAGGATTAAGCTCCTGCCCTACAGTATGCCTATCTTTTCCCTGTTCAACACATAAATATGCTTATTTGAGATGTAACTGCATAGAACTGGTCTTTAAAACTAAGGAGTAATACTACAAGTATTTTGAACATTACATTTCCATGGTTGTGATAATTTATAAAGCATCATCAGGCATCTGCTGTAAACCTCCACAGTACCTGAGGTCTATTGGCCTGCTTGCTGTTGGTGTGGGCAGTGAGAAGGAAGCAGCAGAGCCATCAGTGCCAACCTCTGTCTTGTCATCACAGCCTCCTCATAGCTGTGATGACTTAGGCGCAAGAGTTTAATATAGTAAGTCACTGTTTTCAAAAGAAAGGTATCATTGTTTTCCCCAGTTTTGTCCTTTGGAGTCCCACCCATTCATTGCAGCAGATCAGTATAAATTGGCAGAATCAGGATCACTTATCTTTTTATTACAAAGTACTAAGTGTGCTGTCTGTGCAGAAGTGTTACTGACTTACTAATATAATTAGGGAGCTTATTTCAGGTGAATATCACAGCATTTTAATGACATATTACTACAATATGTAGTTTACCAATGTTTAACATTGAAATAATTAGCAATATTGATAGAAAGTTAATTCCTCTATAGCTTGCCCAAGCCTGTTCTTGTGTTTGATAACAGAAGTTAAATGAGTGACAACTCTTTCAAGAGTAAAGCTCAATATAATGATTAACAGTTCACTCACAAAGCAAGGTGAGTTTTCTGTGTGGTTGTAAGCACGTGCAGCTTTGCATTCACTGCAAGGAATTTCCCTCACTCATCCACCAGCAGTGTAAAATGCATTGATCTAATCCCAGCCTATACTCTTAGCTGCAGAATGAACCTCACAATTTCTCATGTGGCTATGTCAAAATTGATCTTGTATGCTGAGGTTTCTTGCTAGGGAGTAGTGCTACTAATATGCTGAAAGGCAGAATCATTTACTTAACAATTCTATGGCATGGCCAGTCTGGGAATATGCAATTAAAAAACCTCCAATTAGTTTCCAGTTGAGACTTTGGCTCATTTTATATGTAGGGAAGTAGAACATAGGCAAATGTTATGTGAAATGCAAAACACTTCTGGGTTGTGAATTTTCTATAGCAGTGAGGTGACATTTTTAACATGGCCAAAGCCTTCTTTATTTTGTTGTTGGTTTTTTTCCTCTCTTCTTTTTTAAATTTTTTTTAATTATTATTATTTTATTTTTTTTATTTTTTTTTCTGGCAGAAGGGAACATCTGAGAATGTGAAAATAATTCTTGTGATGGGAGGGAACCTTTCTTTTACTGATTGAAAAGTTTTGGTTTATAACCAACCTCTGCTCCTGAATTCCCTGACAGGAGGACTGGATGTTAGTGAGAAAGCAGGTCAAATATATCTCTATACTAGCAAATGTCAGGAAGTTCAGGAACACTGAGGAAAAAAGTAGTATTTCTAGGCATTTCTTCTACTACTAAGAGGTTCATTTGGGGTTACACAGAAAGAGTGGGGTTTTTAGAAGCACTCAGACTTTTTCCCTTGACTTTGAAAGAAGCACCTACCTACATTAGAGGTTTGATTTTCCAAGTACCACAATCAGTTACAGTTAGTACTTTCTAAGTGTTTTCCATCCTAAATTGAACTGTGCAAGAAATACCATATCATGCACTGTCTGGGTGTTTGTGGCTTCATTGATCTCTTGTAACAGTTTTGTCCTGTGGACTCCTGTAAGTCTGTGATTTCCTGTATTGGTTTATATTAAGGGAGAATTTGAGTGTGAAGTGACCATTAAAAAAGAAAGTAGATGTATTACCCCTGTAGTCTGGAAAGCTCTCTGGGGCAGAATGCATCTGGAAAGCTGCTTCAAAGCAAGCAAATACCAGTGGAAAGTTCCGACAGACCAAATAGGCAGGAGCTGTTTTGAAGATAGCTAGGAATAGGTAACTGATAGTCCCAGTCTCTGTGACGCAAAAGACTGTGGGTAGTGCTATACATTCCGAGTGAGTGTAGGATTTATAGAAGGGCTAGCAAAGGAAATAAAATCAAAACATTCTCTAGGGATGTTCATAAGCATCATTATTCTATTTATTGTAAGTAATAAATAGAGGAAAATGAAGTTGGTTTTTTTTTCCAGTGGTTGTGCAAATAACTTTGAAGTCTTTTACTGCTTGTGATTTTCTGCTTATGGTCCAATTTTTCTTAACATTGTAATGCAAGAGAATGAAGAATTCATTCTTGCTTTAATGGTATATGTCTGTTGCCCTGCATTAGAGATTGCTGAGCGTAAGCCTCTGCACTCTTCTGCATGTGTGAAATTACTTGTCATATAATCTTGGGAAAGTCATTCATCCTCTTGTGCTGCTTGTTGCTATCTACAAAATGGGGACCTAGTACACAGTTTTGTAGTACGTATTTGTAAAATTTTTCAAACCCTAAGGGGAAGGATGCTTTGAAGAATAAGCACCACTGCAATCAGTAAAGTAATCTCATGCCTGCACTAGTACCTCTTCTGCCATTGGTGTAACAGCATTTCTTTGAAAATATAGAATATTCTACTTTTGAATTTATAACTAGAAATGTTATTGTAAAATATTGTTTTGGTTCTGCAATATAATCAGATCGGGCTGCAAATGACTGCCAGAAAAAGACCCATCTTTTTAAATGTATGTGAGTCTGCAGTGTACACAATCATATGCACTCTCTTGCTACATATTTAATGGCATCCACCATTCTAAAGTTTTGTGGACAAATTTCTCAGCAGCTTCAGCCTGACTTTTCTTTTACTCTGAACAGAAGGCGCAAGTTTCAGCCGTCACAACTGCTGTGGTAATTATTAAACCTCAGTGAAAGTAAGACAACCTCTTACTGTATGTTGAGTGTGGAAAATGTTGCCAGTGCAGATGGAAGATCCCTTTTAAGTGGCCAGGGCAGTATAAATAATGCATTCTATTGCTGAAAAACATCTGCTAGGGAGAAAAATGGAAAATAGCTATTACACATGCTGGTTAGATAATGATACTGTGAAAGCAACAAAATCAGTGAAGACTGGAGCCAGATCCTGTGGCACATTGGGGCCAGTCTGCCCTTTGCTGCTGTAGGCTTCTGGGTGTCAGACGGGCATGGACAGTCACAGCTGGATCATATCCAGTGTGGTGAATGTGTCTGGAGAAGGTGTAGGCAGCAAAGTGGTTTTTCCTTTAAGCTTGCTGATCTGAACACACAATACCAGCTTTCAGGAGTTACAGTAAGCCTAGCTGAAGCTGGTTTTACTTTAAAAGGCACACAGGGGTAGACCAGAAATACAGCCAGTCCATTAGTAGGTGAGCATAAAATTCATTGAAGCATCTAAGACCAGAGAATATTGTCAATAAGGAGGAATAAATCTTCATTAGAGCTTGAGAATGCCAAACCCTTTTTAATAATGGATATACTTAATACTCTATTTTGTGCAAAATTTTTCTCTCTATTGTTAATATACATAATTTTAATAGGGTGTGTTACAGGAATTCAGGATAGATAGGAGAGGAAATAAAGTGAATGAAAAGTAAGGAAATAATGCCTGTGAATACACCTAGTAATTCTGATATATAACATTATGTGTGTGTACTGAGGGGAAAATAGGATCATAAGAAATTTCTGTTTGAAGAAGTCTTTCATGTATTTTAGCCCATTGTCATGGCTTTACTTCTAGTGTAAAATAAAGAAACTGAAAAGAAATCATTTAAGAGGTAACCTAACCTAGATATTTCTCATTCCATTGCCTCACAAAAATAAAGAGGCACCACATATCAGGTTAATAATATATTTTATGTCATTTGTAGCATTTAGAAGTAAACATCCTATTAACTGGGATACTGATCATAGGACTGAACCCTAGAATTCCTAATTTATTCATACTCAGTGTTAACTTACAAGTATTTATTTCTCCTAGAGAGAAATGCCAAGAAATTCTTAACTTACTGAGCTTTTTCATGCAGTCTCGAAGCCTGGTTTCTAAACTGAGTACGCGCTGGTGTAGCTCCTCATAGTCATAAGCACCAATTTCTTCCTGAATCCCAGTGAGAACAGTAGACAGATTCCTAATTTCCTCCTTGAACTGGGTAATTAATTTGGCATCCGTTTTGTATTGTTCCAGAACTGGAATCAGTGGCAGGAGCTCATCCATCTTTTCTTTCAACTCCTGTTAAAAGCAATCAGATGTGCATTAGAGCAGTTTAAAGGCCTTCAATCCTCTAATTCCTTTTTATGTAACATATACACCAGATTTTTAAAATTACTTGAAAATTATTACTGATTTTAAGTACAGATGTATTATTAGTGTATTGTGAAAGACTTGGAAACCTCAGACTTAATTGTAGTAGGCAGTAGATAAAATGCATGAGACAATAGTTTTTCTACTGAAAGTACACAATTATCTTCAGGTGATCTGAACCAAACCTGATGAAGGTCTGACTTTACACCCCCCACTAAGTGTGACTTTCTTGAGAGAAGGGAATTAGGCCTGAACATACAGTGAGGCTCAAGGAGGTCATGCCTGTTTTACAGTGCTTTCATAGTTGGTGGGCTCTTCAATTCCATTTCACTCCTTACAAGTACTGAATTAATTTTTTTTCTCAATGGCTGTTGGAGACTCTTTAGTTCTGTTCTGGCCACAGAGGTCTTTCTTCTGAAGAAAAAATCTGGGGTTCTTAACTGTGCTTTGTTTCTGTCATCCCGCACTAGCTGCCTTTGCACTGGCAACCCTATTCTTAAAGATGGATTGAATAAAATAAGGAATACTTTGGAATCTCTGATTTCCCATGTCACAGATTTTTGCTGAGTCTCATAGGTTGAGACTTTGTCTGAGTTTGTGACCCTTGCTGGCTGTTAATTTGCCATTTCTTCATCATCTTTTTCAATGTGCTAATCATAGGGGCTTTATTAAAATTAAGCTAATCGAGGTTGTTTTCTGGTTGGTTATTATTCTGTAGAAAACCTCCAAGAATCCTTGCAGCCACAAAAGCAGACAGGGCTGTCCCTGCTGTATCAACCGCATATAGAGATTTGAATCTTTTTATAGAGGAAGCAGCAGGACTTCCATGAACAAATGCCAGGCAGACATGAGAAGAAGTAAGCCTGGGCAAAACAAGCTGAAGGATGGAAATAAAGTTGTGTTAGGTACTAGCATTTGGTGGTAGACTTGGAACAGATGAGGGTACATGGGGAGAGCCTATTGAAGGGCTTAAAAAATCATTAGATGGACTAGTCAGCAGGTTAAAAGGGAAAGTAGAAGAGAACTATATGAAAGCCCAAGGGCAAGAAAGAGGTGCAGAAGCAGATGTGGTTAGAGGTTAGTATACTCACTGACAGGTGTAAAGACATGCACATACCATTTCTTGCATCACTTGTATTAAAAGATGCAGCAAACAGAGTAGAATATTTCCAAACTAAATGCCATGAGGATGTCCAAAGTATTTTGCTAAGGAAAAGTGGAAGAAGCTCACAGGCAGGGTCAGCATTTTTGCTGCTTGAGGATCTACCTCTCAAATGTGTTCTAAGACAGCTTGCAAGTTCTGCAGTATCTCTTCATCACCTAGGTAATATATCTATACTGGTTGAACAATTGCTTTCATACCAGAATTATTATTTACTCAAAAGAGAGACTTACATTTGTTGTTAGGAAGTATATTTTGCACGCAGGTCATCCTAATAGCTAAAGAAGCTATTATAAGCAGACATATCATTATAAATGGATTTGAGATTCTTAGGAGTTCTATTGGTTCTATTCTCAAGAGGTCTTCCAATTACATTATAGTAGCAGAATTACAGAAATTAAGACAAAGGAGATATTTTTTTGCTTACAGGTATAGCTATTTTTATTTTACTGTTTTTATTGAAAACTTGAGCCTACTTTATGCCTGTTAAAGTGACTATTTTTAACTTGGTGACATGGTGAGTAGGCTTTGTGACATAAAAAGCAGAGCTCCAGAAGCCAAAGTTCTTGTTACTTAATTTTGAACTGATGAACTTAGCCTTTGGTTCCTTGGGGCAATGAACTGCCAAAAATCATGGGTAAGCCATTACTGAAAAAGGTGCAAAGCTTGTAAAAACTCGGGATATAAGTGAAGCCGGGTTTGGTATTTTCCTGATAAAGTAACTGTATTGGTTTCAGCTGGCACTCCTAGCTTGTTGCTATGACGAGAGGTCCAAGAACTAATTTGTCTTGCAACATGGATAGGTGGTATAAACATTCTGGCACTTTGTGCCTGATGATCTAAGGGGATAGATTATATACAGATAGATCTTCTTTATCTCAGGAAATAGAAAGAACTGGAATTTTAGTAGTTCAAATTTCAGAAAGCCAACAATATATTGTATTATGTTGACCTTTTAAATCACTCTGTAACTTGATTGGCTGGAAATCTGTTTTATACTCCTGGCAAACTGTCAAACTGAAGTTAACTACATGTCCAGTACAAATACTGAATATTTAGAAGGACAGAGTACTTCAGAAATCTGCTACCTTTGACATTGTTTATCAGACATTCAAATGCTGATATTTTGTTCTCCAGGAAAATTGTAATGAGAATGTAGAACGTATAATGGCATTGTACAAATGTGATGTTATTGCAGAAATGATTGATGAGGGAAGAAAAGTTGGAGAAGTTTCTTATGTGAAAATAACTGGAGATATGTGCTCAAACTCTAAGAAGGGTGACATAAAGTTCAGTAGTCAGATCATTAGTGTACTTAATTCCTGATAGAATTGAGACTCATTGGATATTCAGTCTCATAAAAAAAACCCTTAACTGTTTAGGTATTGTTTAGGTATTGAACTTTAGCACCAATTAGAAAATTAAGACCATTTTATGTGAACTTTCATAAACACTTAAAAATGTTCATATTTGCATATATATTTGCTTAACATGATGTGATGCTCAAAATCTATTTTCTAGATCCTATTTTACTGTCTTGCAGCCTTGAAATATCAATTTGACAGACTTGATATTTGAAGAACTTAAATATGCTCTTGTACCATTCTCTCCTAAAGAGTTACTTCAGATAGCTTTTTCAGAACACACAATGCTATTTTGTAATCCCTGGAACCCTCCTTCCTCACAAAAAGATTGGCTGTACTGGATAAAAATGACAATAACCTGATTTATAATAAGCTTTCTTCCCTTCAACTGCATTAAATGTCAGGCAACAGTAAAAGTGCAGAACCCTCTAGCAGTTTGCTATTAACTCGATTGGATCTCCTCGTTTATCACTGGAGCTTGAATGAATACAAATTTCTCAGTATGACAAGCATATTGACACAGAGCAAACAGGAATCTGTTTATAGTGACATTTCTCTAATGACTTAATAATTAATAGTTACTCCTTATTATAGTTAAATTGAAAAGAAGATTATCATCATAAACGAAGATTTATTATGCTTATCTTTCTAATGTTGCTCTTGTGTGAGCATTTTGAGCTGAGATCTTAACAGTTCATGCATTGCTGCTTAGTACATTCCTTCCAGCAGGCTTTCAAAGTTATTGTTAAAATAAAACCTACTTGAAAATGCTTTGTCATTAATGTCTTCCGATCATCTTCAATTTGCCGAAACTTGGCCTTCAGCCCTTTCATTTGTGTTTCCATTTTTAAAACATACTGGAAATCCCTCTGAGTCCGTAGATTTAAAACTTCGATAGACTGGGACATATTCTGAACCTGTTAAAGAAGAACACTCTAAATGCACTTTCTGTTGCTATACGTTTTTTTCCTGGTTAGGTAGTTAAATGTCAGGCAATAATATGTGCTTATGTCCATGCTTTAGTTGTGAGTCACTTATACCACAGTATAGTTTTAAATTCCATAACTGTTCCATAAATGCTCCATAAATTCCGTGACAGTACAGAAATAGGGGAACAGGGCTAAGAGGACTATCAGGAGCAAGACCTTGAAGAAGTAAAGAGAGAGATATCTTTTCAGCACCATTATCAGTGGGCTCAATAAAGACTTTTGGGCAGTGGAGTCTACTTTGACATTTGTAGTAGATGCTGTTTTTCAGGATATGCTAGATAAGACGTGTTTCCTCTCAAGCAATTTGGGACGGACATTACTGAGATTTGGAGATTTTGGTTAGTATGAGGAACATGTTTTTTTACTGCTAGTAGGCATTTAAATAATAATTCAGTATAAGGAAATCATGAGACTATCCAGAGATAAGCTGGAGTGTGCCCATCATCAAACAGGTGTTTGCTTATGTTTTTGTAAGTATATATAAAATTAGGTATTTTATACAATTGTCTCTTTGGTAGAAACCCACATTTTTTAGAGATGAGTAGCGTGAATGTTCAGGTAACTTCTGTAGAGTGAGTGCCTTTGTAGCTATAGCGAGCACTTTTACCAAAAAGAACTGTATTCTAGAACAAAAAGCTTATGTTATAAAAGCAATGCTTTTGCCAGTCATAAAAAGAATACATTTTGTAATTATTCTATTTCAATAAGTGGTTTGCTTTCCCAAAACATGAACAAAGTAGACTGCTGTAAATGTATCAGACACCTTCCTAATAGAAGACAGTTCTGGCAGTATTCCTGTTGTTTTCAAGAATATGCAATGTTTGAACTGATATTCATGTCTGAAATGAATACATTGTGACTTACAGAATGTGTGGGTTCAGCAAATACTCTTCAAATACTCTTACAAATAGTGTATTAGTTATGGAATAGTTGCCACTAGCAGTTCTCAGAAAGTATTTTTAATGAAAAAAAGTAATGTTTCTTTTTTTTTCCTTTGCCTTTTAATTGTTGAAAGCAGGCAAATTAAGTTCTTTAGGTTGTAGAAGAACTTTCTGTTTCCATTTGCAGAAGATGCATTCACATACAGGTTCTAATTAAATGACATGGAGGTAGTGTAGTAATAATATGACATGATACACCCATCATGACCAGAGTTCTAAGAATAAGAAAATAGCTTTTAGAGAACTTATGATTTAGGTTCTTTTTTGGGAGAGTTTGAAAACTATGTTGAGACCTTAACATTCCTTTACCTCCCACCCAAAAAGAAAGTAAGAATTTTTCACATTAATATGTTAGTGTTTGGGAAACATTCTAAAGCAACGACTCTGGAGGACTGAAGTCTTCCTCTGGTAAGTAAACAGACAGCATGAGGGGAGGTAGCTCCTCCTCTGTGTGCTGGTTTGCCAGTGTTCTCTCCCAGCATCTCATCCTATGGGCTCTGTCAAAACCTGAAACTACGTCCCTGATGAAATTCATTGAGTTTTAGGAAGGGAAAATATGGAGGGGATCTTTTACTATATTAGCAGATTTTTCTAGAGTGATTTTTCCATAGTTACATGTGTGTGTAAGGAAGAATTTTGGGAGGAGAGAGAAAAGATGTTGTTTCGGTTTGCTAGGTAAGTGATTTAGGTTGGAGAAGGTTTGACAGAAGGAAAATAGACCAATGGTGATCAGTGGCAATAATACAGATAGGGGATATATACCCTGAAGAAATATTTGTATTAGATAATTCTTCAGTACTCCATCACGTATTGAGAGAAAGGAATGGATTTTAGTGGGAAATGCAGTGCTCAAAAGGAGTAGTTTTTTATGCAGAAGACTTACCTTCTCTAGCAGTTGTCTGAGTTGCCTGCTTTTGGCATCTCTTGAACACAGGTTTTGTTCAGGTGCAACAACAGTGCAAATGCAACGGCCGTCAGGATCCTGGGCTGAGCTATAAACTTGCCACCCTTCCTTGGGGCTAATCTGAGTCTGTAACAACAAAATAATAAGTAAAGGGACCTGAACTGATATTTTGTTGTTGTCATTATTTGGAAACTCACTACCTCAGAGTATTTTTAATACGCTTGAAGTGAGGTCAACACTCAACAACTAACGAGATCAGCGTTTTCACACTGCTTTATTCTATCTCACAACTCTGTAATGATTCTTGAGAAGTGTCCAGCACACACTGTTTCCAAGGGTGGATGAAAACAATTTTCAGCTTGTGATTCAGCACAAACTAGATAATTTAAGTCTTTGCAAAAGGATGTTACAGTTTTTCATCAGCAGAGAACAAATATGTCCTTTCAGCCTGAATGGCTTACTTTAGACTAATGGAAACAACAAAGACAGGATTGAACAAAACAAAAAGGCCAAAGAGGAAGCACTGTGACAAACACTGAGAATTGGCTCAGCAGCAGTTTGGAGTGTGGGGTAGCAGGTTTGCTCTTAAAGAAGCAACATGCAGAAAACTGTTCTTCATTGACTTCTACTGCACAGACAGCAAAGGGAAGAGCAGCTGGCTGCAGGGTAACACTGAGAAGTGTGTGGTTAGTTAAGGGGAATGGTAGTTGTGGCAAGCATGGCACAGTGCAATTAAGAAATTGCAAGTCTTTCACTAGGACAAATTAATTCTGGAAGTTTGGTGTTTTTTTGTCCTTTTTTACAGCCACCATGACTGAGAAAGAAAACAAATGAAAAAATATCACATTTGCTTACAGAGCAGGCTAACAATGCACTGCAGTTAAAGTCTGTGTGATACCTGGTGAGACTAGGTATCTGTCTGTCTAATGGGATGTATAGAAATCTCTCACAAGAGTGAGAGAAGGCAATAGAATTAGATGATTGAGAAGATTCAGGTGATGGAATTAAAATTAATGTACACCAAAAGTGTTGTTTTTTTTTTAATTTTCTTTTAAAACTGTAATTTAGAGTTAATATTGCTCATTATTCATTCCTAATAATACAGTACTGACTATTGAGTTTCATAGTACAGGTGCTAATGGATCCCATGAAGTAATTTTGGGCTGGACACAGCTGGAATCAATTACTAGTTATGTTATAAAACTGTATTCAGTGTCAGCACTGAGAGTGATTATTTAAACTGGCAAGCTTTGATATTGATGATTTACTGGCTGCTCAGTGCAGAATTAGTTGCAGAGTTCCTCACCTCAGAAGAGGTGAATAGAATCATAGAATAGTTGGGGTTGGAAAGGACCTTAAGATCATCTAGTTCCAACTCACCTGCCATTGGGCAGGGACACTTCACACTAAACCACGCCACCCAAGGCTCTGTCCAACCTGGCCTTGAACACCTCCAGGGATGGAGCATTCACAGCTGTCTCTGTAGAATGAAGTTAGAAAAGAGCATAGACTTTCCATCTTCAATGACTCTTCTGAAGAAGTCTCTGAAGATTGCACTGACCTCTTCTACTGTAGTTAACTTAGAAATCAAAATGATATTTGGGTAAAAGGGTATTGTTCTCCTGTTTTGCAAGGAAAACCAGTGTCATAATGTAGATAACTGCAGAAAGAGGACAGCTGAACTTGCCTTCAGGTTTGCTAGAAAAATGTATCCAGAGTTCAGTGTTAAATTATACTGCCCCTCTTTACCTTAACTTTTAGGGCTAAGAAAATCTAGTTTAAGACCTGGAGAACAATACAAACTAGACAAAATTATGTCTGCAGAGACCATTTATTTTGAGCAACTACTAAAATTGTGAGCTTCAACAAGTGGAACCTATCAAGGCTGTCAACCCTTGAGAAGTATAAACTCTATTCACAGCAGTAGATTCCAGGATACTCTGTAGAACTTACGCCTAGACAGTGTTGTCATGCAAGAGCAAGAAAGTGGAATTCTTGCTGAAGTTCGGGAACCCATTCAGGAGCATAGAGTTTGTGATTATAATTCCTTTAGGACAGAAATACTTCACATGAGTTTATGAAAAATTGTGATATTTGAGCTTTATACTTGCTACATTTAGATTGGTAGCAACTGGTTTTGCTACATTCTAGTAAGTTTTCTAAAGTAGAAATGTATGAGATAACAAGGATCATGTACAGCCTATACTAAGTCATTATAATCCAGGCTGTGTTATCAAAGGTACCTCTGTCGTGGGTATCTCTTTTTGGCTTTACCTAAGGGAAAACCCCTGACTTTATTGGTTAACTCAGCAGGTATTTTCTTATGGTGTCTAACATATGGTTTGATTTGAAAAGGAAATTGCTATTTGGGAAAATATTTCTCACAGTGAGAAACTGTCAGGCCCAATCTGGTTATTTGCTTCCTCTGCATAAGTAAGCACTCACGTAGTACTCCTACAATTTAAGCTACAGTTCTTTTTTGGTATTCTATGGTTCCCTGTATTTGGGCCATTAGGGTTTCTTCATTAATTAGGTTGACAGAGAAAAACAAGTTTTTCAGTTTGACATTTAACCCCTACCTGAAGAAGAAACTACTGTGACATGCAGGGAATGAGCTAGAAGGCATCAGAACCTTACAGAAGCTAATGAATCTACTCTTCAGATGTGGGCTTACTGCTGACAGGCCTTAATAAACAAGCAAGGAAGGAAAGAACAAGTGGAGAACAGCAACAATAATTACACTAGTTCTTGAAAATCTGGGAAAACAGAGTAGTCCCTATAAAGATGAGTATTAACCATTGCCTTGGCAGGCTGCTGTGCCACAGACTCACTTCACTTACCTCCAAAATATATTGTTTTTCACTTGCCCTTTTATGTATTCTGATAAAACTCTTACCTCCATTTTTACTGACAGGACAAATGGCAATGTGTATGCTTAAATATGGTTGCTTAAATATAAACAGTATATTATCAGTTTGTCTTGCAATTCCAATTCTGGATTGAGAGAGAGCTCAAAAGAGGAGGCTCTTTCCCGATCCCACCTCCTTGTAAAATTCTTCCAGAAGGGAGGAAATTGGGAATTTTTTTTTTTTTTTTTTTTCCCTGGTACTATATACACATTTAGGAGCTGTGTATCTGCTAGGGGAGACATTCTGGAGAGGTGCAAGTGCTGCACTGTTCATTGGACAAGCTGCTAGTGGACAACTCTTGATGGCAGTTAAAAACCAATCAGTGATGATCTCAGTATTACTGAGCACCTGAAGCATGAAGTCTCTCAGCCAACATCTGATGTTTAGAGACAGAGAAAGATCACATGTTTGTGGTCCTTGGTTTTATACAAAAAGAACCCCACGTGACTGAAGCGCATTTTTGTTTTGCTTGGTAGATGTTGCCAAGCTCAGATAATCCAGTTTTTATGCTCATTTCCCTAGCTACCCCTCATGAAGCACAAAATATGCATGTGACTTAAACTCAATGAGTGCAAAGAGCATCACCGAAATTATACTCTTACATCATTTACATCAGCAGTGCTCTGTTGTAGCCAAGGGAAGCATGACGGTTTACTTGGAATCTGAACATGTTAACATATATAAACACGTATGTGTGTATGTATAATTATATAATTCTATGCTATAATAACTAGTGTGCATCTTGTAGTCAGCTGCAATGTTAAACTTAGATGTAAATGTGGTAGGGAACTTTATTACTTATCATATTGCCACAAGAACTGGCAATATATACTGTGTTCAATAAGTGCAAGTGAAATTTAAGGAAAATAAAAGTTAACTTTTTCTTGTCTTCCTACTTATTCTTGCTGTTCTAAACCACAACAGAATTCTTTCCCAGAACACCATGCAATTAATTTTGAAGTAGTAATATTTAAAGTCTAAATGCAGTGATTTTCTGCATGCATACATTCAATTAACTAAACATCAATGAGTAAACGTATGGTTTTTAGTTACAACTATAAAGCTACGTTCTGAGCATAGTGCATTACCATACAAATAGTTAAATTTACATTTTACATAGCATACTATTATGTAAACATCTGATTGCAGTTACACAAAAAGATACAGTGTTGTACTAAGCATTTAGGAAAATGGTGGTCTACTTTAATTTATAGATACCAGTATAGTGATCCCTCTCAACCATTTTAAGTATTACTTTAATTTTTAGGCTTCTCATGAGTATTAGTCACAGCTTTTCTGTAGGTCTTTATTAACAGGCTGCTGTATAGGAGCATCAATGATACAAAGTGTTATTTGTGTCATTTGTATTCTTCCATATCAGCCTTTCTAAAATCCTGGAACTCAGCCTCCCAGTAACAATTTTATCATGTCTCTAACAGCTATTTATTCACTTAACTGTACTCTGATAAAAAAAATAGGAAAGAATCAGACTCCTTCCATATTGTAATGGATAGTTAAAATATAAAATTATTAAGACAAAAAGAATACTGCCAGGTTTTTTGGTTTTGTTTTTTCTTAATAACACAACATGTTTTTCTGGAACAGCAAACATAAGAAAAAAGGTTGAGACAAGTGAAAAGACATTGCTGTACTATTTTTAGCATTTCGTGCTCAAGATGAAGACATTTGTTCTGAAATATTTAAGGATGCTATTTTAAAAACTTTCTTTTCATAGTAAGATCACAACATGCTCACCAGTACACAGTTTTGTGATGCCCAAAGAGAAGCATGCATGAAGTACTGACAGGAAGATTAGTAGCTTAGAAAGAGATTTACAAAGAGGCAACAAACTAAAGCTTTTGCTGGCACTTAAATACTATTTCAGCATTAAGATGTCTTGCAACACATCAAAGCTACTTACTAGTAATTCTGGTGGTGTTTAGTCCTACAAGAGATGGGAGAGTTTGGGACATCCAGTTAGAGATCATTGCTATGGTAATAAGGACAGCATCAAGCTTCAGCAGTGGAGGACTCATTGCTGTGGAGCTAATGAATTTTCATAGTGACTGATTATCATCCCAGTGCAGGCTGGCAGTGAGAGGCATGACTGCAGCACAACAGCCACAGCATGAAAGATCAAGCTACCCAGCTTGAATAATCCATTAAAAACACTCATATCCTTATTTGCCCTCTGTCCTTCTGCTCTTACTGGCAAATACTTCTATCTCATGTTGACCACTTAGTAAACTAGTTTCTATGCTAATAATCATTGGAGTTTCCAGTGGGAGATGGCATAGAGTCA
The DNA here is from genome assembly GCF_012275295.1 of Melopsittacus undulatus. Classification (NCBI taxonomy): domain Eukaryota; kingdom Metazoa; phylum Chordata; class Aves; order Psittaciformes; family Psittaculidae; genus Melopsittacus; species Melopsittacus undulatus. The sequence goes on along the minus strand of NC_047532.1, from coordinate 63,344,561 downwards.
GTTACCTCTTTATAGGTGCTACAGAGTCAATTAGCACTGAAGTAGTTCAGTCCTCTCAGCATGGTATGTGTTCCTGTCTGAAATGCAAAAGCCTAATCACAAATCCAAAATCAAATAACCACCCACCGCCCATCATTGCTTTGGTAGAAATATGCTCAGGTCTGTTTCTAAATATGATACTATACTTGTCCAAGTGGATGGGGAAGGGGGAGGACTGTCAACCTGACCATGAAAACACCAGAAACTTTTTTGAACCTTCCTTGATTTGATTATCTCACATAAAATTACAAACATCAGTGACTTTATTATTTGCACAGCTTGTTATTAAGATATTTGTTGTTCATAAAAGAATACTGAAGGAGTAAAGATTTTTATTTCTCAGTGTTCTTGCTATTTTACAAGGTTTTATACCAAAAGTTATTGTTACACGCAGGGCTTGCAGACCCAGCAAGTCTTCATTGTCATTTGGATGGGAACAGAAGAAAAATTGTGGGTTGCACATGTAGCATTCTGCGGCTTCTTTGGGCTCCAATCTGATGTTAAATCTACTGTTCTCTAGTGCTGTGGAACGATCTCCAGGTTCAGTGGCAATTAACCTTTCCCATAAATTTAGCAAGTATAGTGGGGAAAAAAAAACAACAACAAACCTACATCAGAAAAAAAGATTGTAGAAATTATTGTGCTGTTGTGGTGGTTTTTAATTTTTAGGATTATTTTAAAAGGACAAGATGCTGAGCAGGAATTTCTAACAGCAATTATTTTAGTGAGAACTTCCTTTCAAGTTTGCAGAGAGGTAAAAGACTCTATTTTTTCCAGAGGTAGTTATGGACTGTGTTTCTGAATTTGCTTCCAAAACTGTGTATTTTTCTAAAGGAATTTAGTGCTCTGCAGGAATGAAACCTGTAGTGAAACTGGAGTGATGTGTTCTTACAGGAGTGCATGATCATGGATATATTTATTACAGTTACTAAAACCCTGCAACCAGTTTTTCAGCTTCTCAGAGCTTGTACACCAAATTCAGGCTAGGATTTTCCCTTCCAGCGTTCATTCAGAATTACTTCAATAAATTTGCATTTTAATAAAGACACATTAATTTTGTGAAAAGAAATTGCAAAACAGATTCAGAGCTATTTTATAATCTTATAAGGAGCAATAGAATGCTGTCATGGTTTAAATCCAGCCACGCAGCTCGTTCACTCACTCCCCCCTTGCTCCCCCAACTACGAAAGTTGGGGAGGAGAATCAAAAGAATGTAGCTCCCATGGGTTGAGATAAGAACAGTTTAATAACTAAGGTATAGCACAAATCACTACTGCTACTACCACCAATAATAATAATGATAAAGGAAATAACAAGGGAAGTGAATACGACACGTCACCACCCACCAAAACGAGCCCAACCCAGAAGAGAGCGAGGTCTTCTGGGTAACTCCCAGTTACCTCCCCGGGCATGATGTGCTATGGTATGGAATACCTCTTTCGCTAGCTTGGGTCAGGTATCCTGTCTCTGCTTCCTCCCAGCCTCTCCTACTCCCTGGCAGAGCATGAAACTCACAAAGTCCTTGGTCAGATTAAACATTACTGAGCAGCAACTAAAAACATCAGTGTTATCAGCTCTGTTCCCAGGCTGAAAGTCAAAACACAGCCCTGCACCAGCTACTAAGAAGGAGAAAAATTGACTGCTACTGCTAAACCCAGGACAAATGCAAAGAGGTATTTTATGTATCCAAGTATTAAACATTTTCTGGGAGTCATACGGTAAATTGAGCTGTAAAGTACTCAAAAACCCTAATTCGCTGAAGAGATGTATTTGAAGACAGTGAAAGTGCATGAGTTTGCTTCTATACAGCTTCTGCACAGAAAAATCAGCTTTTTCTAGCTTCTGTAGTAAATACTGCAGTAAAAGACCAAATATGAAAATGATAATATCATGCTAAATGCAGTAGTTTTATTTCCCTGTAGCATCTTGAATGCACAGGCTAGTTTGCACGTGTTTTGAATTATTTCACATAGTTTGGGTAATTGATACCAAATCTCCTGGGACAAAATAGCACACAAGGGCCATAGTCTCCACAAAACTTGGACTGCTTTCAGAATATTAGCTGGTAGTTGGAAACGTTCTTCAGGCCTTGGAACAGGCTGCCCAGGGCAGGGATGGAGGATAGAGGCAGGAAGGAACACTTCACCATCCTTGGAAGTGTTCACACACCATATAGACAAGGCCCTCAGTGCCACAGGTTAGTGGTGGCCTTGGCAGTGCTGGGGAACGGTTGGACTGGATGAGCTTAAAGGTCTTTTCCAGCCCAGCTGATTACATGATTCTGTGTTGATGTCTGAATAAGAAAATGCAGGTTTTTTTCTCAGTTCCAAAAAAAACATCCCATTAGAATAACGCTGCACTGGGTCAGTCTCCTCGATCCATTTAGTTCCTTTCTCTAGGAATCCCCAGTAGGGGGGGAGAACAAACACTTGGTGTTACCTTCCAGCAAACTGTGGTAGTTACTGTGCCAGAGGTTGCACCTTTGTGTTCTGCATTTTTTCATGATGCTTTCTTCCATTAATTTCTCAAGTAACTTTTTAACTCATCTGTAGGCTTAGAAGGCACGACATCCACTGGCAAGGAGATCCACAGATTAATTGTGTCTTGTGTGAAAAACATACTTATTAAAAGTCCTGATTCGATTGCAACTTTGAAACATCCTCATCTGAAATCTTCCACTGAAAATAAATAAATAAATTATAACATTCATCTGCTTGCAACAACCAGAATTGCTTCCACCTACTTAACAGAAAAAAACATTCATAAATGCATTTGGATACTGCAAACACAAATCAAACACAATAAGCCCATGAAACAAGTCAGTTTTGTTAAATCTCGTAACACTGTTGATACCTTTAGAGAGTCAGTGGTAGCTCTATTTTATGTTGTTCTGTTGACTCCAAAGAAACCAAGAGCAGCATTAGATTTCGTAATCAACTTTTGTAGCGGTGTCTGTACTCATCCTCTGGGCTGTGTTCTAGGACCTTGGCCTCCTGCTTTTCTGGAATAAACAACTGCTGCAATACACTGGCTCTAGCCAGGCATCTGGGTTTCCTTATTGTGAGAACCAAAGTGCAAAGATGGCTGGTATGTGCTCCATTTCAGATCAGTATGGCTTGTGGTGGTACAGGGATGTGCTGCTGGATCCAGAGCCTCAGAAGCACTCCTGCATTTCACAGTTCTGATTAACTCAGCATATTTCCTGTGCTTCAGGAGATACATTTCAGAAAAGTTTGGCTTGTGTGATGGTGGCCATTACATACATTTTTCTGAAGACAGAGACCCTGTGGCAAGACACCCTTGATATTGAGCCTTGAGACAGAGGTCAGTCAGGCATTATCTCAACATGGTGAAGGGCATAGCGAGATGTCTGAGTCTTAGAAACAGTTCCTGTTTCCATGAAGATAGGCTCAAAGTTGTCCACAGAACAGATGTGGATATTGATCTGTCCAGAATAACATTAAGAGTTCAGGCTTTTTGCTGAACTATTGCCTTTCATTGGCAATTGTTCAATTTCATTATTAGCACCATCAATTACTTCCAATACAGATTAGGTAACATTAGGCAATGTTGCACCATTTTCTAGTTTTATGGGTTATTCTGAAGTCCCTCAGCATCCTCACTATACCTAACACAAAAAAACTATTACCAATCACAAGTTTTATCACCTTTTTTGTTATATCTTCTTTCAGCAGTTTTATATATACATTAATTCCCAAGACATTTCCTTAAGGTAATGATAGATTTGGGTTCTTTTGATGATGGAAGGTTGTAGAGGTGTATGAGAGTTTCTTAATGTAGCCCTAGCTCAGGAGCTAGCAGTAGAGTAGCTTACACTGGAACACTGTAAATTCTAAGTACGTGGCAGCTGTGTCCCATAATGCTGAAAATTTAATGCTTGGGGTTGTTTACATAGGCTACACCTTTCCCCTAAACAGGGATGTTACTTATTCAGTGTAATAGTTAAAATTCTACATATCTAACTTCCTCAGTACATGAACCTATTTGTCTAATAGTTGATTCAGAGTAATCCCAGACTGGTTTGGGTTGGAAAGGACCTTAAGCTCATCCAGTTCCAACCCCTGCCATGGGCAGGGACACCTCACACTAGGGCAGGTTGCTCCAAGCCCCTTTGTCCAACCTGGCCTTGAACACTGCCGGGGATGGTGCAGCCACAGCTTCTCTAGGCACCCTGTGCCAGCGCCTCAGCACCCTCACAGGGAAGAGCTTCTGCCTTAGATCTAACCTGAACTTCCTCTGTTTCAGTTTGAACCCATCACCCCTTGTCCTGTCACTATAGTCCCTGACGAAGAGTCCCTCTCTGGGGTGTATTTGCAGAGAAGGCATATGTGGGAACAGAAAGAGTCTCTGAAAAGATCACTTTCCTGAACAGTGGAAATACTGGGACTGTATTTTGTTCGTATTCTTATCAGAACTGTAAAAATGTCCAAGAAATTTTTCTGTTAAGGAACTAAAAATTTATTTTTAGTTGTATTTTGCCTTAAATATTTGGCTAAATGAAAAAATGGCAAGCAAATAGTAGAAAATTTTGGAGAGAAACACATCTGTAATCACAAAGATCTTGCCAGAAAGCACAGAAAAACTGAATAGTTATTCTCCTCTTGTTAGGAATTAGAAACCAAACTTTATGATCTGCATTTCAGTTCAGCTCTGCTTTGCTTTTATTTTTAAAGGGAAAAAAAAAAAGGTGTAATTTCGCATTTCTAGTCTACAAACTGCCATGAAGCAGTTTTCTAAACAAGAGCTAGAAAGCAATAGCAGTTCTAAAACCTGAGCATTGTTCTTCATCACCTTGAAATTTCTACTAGTATGATAGCTTCCCCTTTTCATAGCTGACTTCTGTGGAAGTCAGTAAAAACTGAAGTATTTATACTGAATAACTACAGATGTCATCTTCTGATCTTGTGTAAAAGTATTTGAACGTGTAACAATTCCAGTTTTATCAGGGCTATTATATAGCAGTCCTGTAATATTCAATTAGTATATTATAAATTATTAGGAATATTAAAGGTAGTTTTAAGGTATTATGTGAATGCCTTTATTTATTTTTATAATATAAGAAGTTGGAGACTCTTCTAGTCTCTGCTGTTTACTTCCACTTTGAGACCTTGTGACATTTTTATATGGGTTAAATAAAGTTTAATGTAAATGAGAATACAGCCTAATGTTATGTTAGTAAAACTGAGGTATGACAATCTCTGTCTTACAAAAAGTAATTAGTGTCAGTATTAGGAATATCAGCTAGCAAATGTCCTGAGCATCAGCAATATGTGAGCACACACATATATAAATGCATATATGAAGTATCTCCTTGGTGGAGGAAAAGAAACAGTCTGTGACAAAGTGGTGCAGTTCAGCAGCAGCTGCTTAAACCTGATGTCATCTTATTTAATGTGTGTGAGAAAAAAAAAAAGAAAGTTACCTCCTTCCCAAATATTTCTTACAGTTTTAAATCCTGTTCACGGATAAAAGCTAAAAAGGCTTTGCTTAAAACCTTGCATTTTGTGCAGATAGCAATCCAAGTGATTCCATCCTAATGGCTCAGATGTCTTAAATAGTTTCCTTTGAAGCAAAGCAAATTTAGGAATTTTAAATCTCAGGAAGTTTGTACTTTGACAGGTTAGGTTTAGAAAGTAAGTTCATGCATGAAAGTCGAAGCTTTCCTTGTTATAGTGTTGTCCTGTAGTGTACAGTGTTCTTTTTCTCCATGTGACATATTGTAGTGGTGACTCAGCAGTACATTGATTTAAGGAAGTATGTCAGTACATTAGTCATATTCCTGAGCATTATTATTTATTCCCAAAAGGTTAATGCATGTATAAGGCAAAGTTCTCAGAATCTGAATAGCAATTAAAATTCATCCACCTGCAGGTGGACTGAGAGAGTACATCTTTGCCCTTTGCCAATTCCAAGTGTCTGAATTTAGGAACCCTGAGAAACCATTAGCTTCTTCATCTAACAATGGTTTTGCTCAACAAAGTAAGACCTTTGTTACTTGTGAGTAGTAATATACCTGTTCTTTGTAAGAGCAGACGGAGAGCTATGTGGCTTTTATAGAGAATTTGCTTTCACCAGTGCATACACAGTGACATTCTTCAGTCAGGCATCTCCACTGATAGTACAAGAATTGAGCAAGGAATTTTTAAACTCTGTTGACCATTACATGCTTCTATACTAATGCTTTTGAGGTGACATGCTTTCTTAAGTGAACTTTCCTAAATTCCTTGTTAATTGGAACAGCTGGGGAAAAAACAGGCAGGGAAGGACTAACTGAAATGAAACCAAAGACTTCTTCAGTTGATTTCCTACCATTTTGATTTTCAGTAACATTTATATCAGACACTCAGTAAAACTTCATTAGCATTGCTAAAATTTGTGATATGATGACAGATCAAATGGGAGTTTAGTGAAATCACCCTTTTCTGTTCTGCCCTTTTTGCAATCAAGGTTATTCATACTAACTCATAAAGTTTCTTTTCTAAATATAAAGAGATGTGTTTGCTTTGTAGAGAGTGACTAACGATTATGCAGTGAGTTCTTTTCCCTTCAACACAAGTTGGGAATCTGATGCTTTTGGAGGACCTTGGGATCCTTCCTCTTCCCATGAACATCCACAAAATGGCAGAGTGTAGTGTTGCATGAGCATTGCAGAGTACTACAGTTAAGATGTTCTTCTGAAAACTGCAGGAGTAAATAAAATGTATTTTCATCTTGGTTGCCATTTTCCTGAAACAACATGATGCCGATTTTGTGAGTTTTGGTATGGATGATACAGATTTTTGCATATGGGTGAGAAGCAAATTGTAAAAACTAGTTTGAACATGAAAAGCTTGCAATAACTCATAATACTAGCAGGGGGAAGGAAAAGAAAGCTGCAGGGAGAAAGAGAAAGGGAAAAAAAATGGAGCTGAAAGTACTGAGACATACTTAGTGATTAGATATTAGAGACTGCTGTCTCTTTGCTCCTAACTTGTCACTTGAATGTAATGAAAGAAAGATACCTAGAAGACAGTCAATCCAAGCCACCTTTTTATAAACTTAGTATTTATGCATAGGACAGTGTGTCTATCCTCAGCATGATCATTCTGTCCCCTTGGGTATACTGCTTTCTGTGTGAAGGTTGATATCCTTCCTTGAGAATGGAATTGCTTAAGATTCTAAGTGTTGGAAGTTGCCTCTTGTGAAAGAAATAATTTGTATTCTGACCTTCATAGAACAATAAAATGGTTAGGGTTGGAAAGGGCCTTAAGATCCTACGGGCAAGGATGCCTCACACTAGACTATGTTGCCCAAGGCTCATCCAGTGTGGCCTTGCACACAGCCAGGGATGGGGCGGCCACAGCTTTTCTGGTCACCCTGTGCCAGCACCTCAGCAACCTCACAGGGAAGAGCTTCTGCCTTAGATCTAACCTGAACTTCTCCTGTTTCAGTTTGAACCCATCACCCCTTGTCCTATCACTACAGTCCCTGATGCAGAGTCCCTCTCCAGCATCCTTGTAGCTTCCTTCAGACACTGGAAGCTGCTCTGAGGTCTCCACGCAGCCTTCTCTTCTCCAGGCTGAACAGCCCCAACTTTCTCAGCCTGTCTTCATACAGGAGGTGCTCCACCCCCTGATTGTGGCCTCCTCTGGACTTGCTTCAACAGGTCCTGACAGTTGCAACAGTTAGCAACTATTAGAAGAGGACATGTTTTGATTAGAAACGAGTGACATACATTGAAAGTTCTCATAAAACTAGGCACAGAGAACTGTGAGCAATGTAGATTTCTTCAAACTTGTTGAAGATAAAAACTGGAGAGGTAGTCTGAGCAACTATGTTCATAATATAACTACATTGCTTGCATGGTGGTACTTAAAGGTTAATAATTTCAATACTTGTGATTCTTTACTGTTTAATCATAGAATCATAGAATAGTCAGGGCTGGAAAGAACCTTAAGATCATCTAGTTCCAACCCCCCTGACATCGGCAGGGACACCTCACATTAAACCATATCACCCAAGGCTTCATCCAACCTGGTCTTGAACACTGCCTGGGATGGAGCATTCACAGCCTCCCTGGGAAACTCATTCCAGTGCCTCACCACCCTAACAGGAAAGAATTTCTTCCTTATATCAAGTCTAAATCTCTGCTGTTTAAGTTTCAACCCGTTACCCCTTGTTCTACCACTACAGTCCCTAATGAATAGTCCCTCTCCAGCATCCCTGTAGGCCCCCTTCAGATACTGGAAGGCTGCTATTAGGTCTCCACGCAGCCTTCTCTTCTCCAGGCTGAACAGACCCAACTTTCTCAGCCTGTCTTCATACGGGAGGTGCTCCAGTCCCCTGAGCATCCTCGTGGCCTCCTCTGGACTTGTTCCAACAGTTCCATGTCCATTTTATGCTGAGGACACCAGAACTGAACACAATACTCCAAGTGGGGTCTCACAAGAGCAGAGTAGAGGGGCAGGATCACCTCCTTCGACCTGCTGGTCACGTTCCTTTTGATGCCGCCCAGGATACGGTTGGCTTTCTGGGCTGTGAGTGCACACTGCTGGCTCATGTTCATTTTCTCATCAACCAACACCCCCAAGTCCTTCTCTGCAGGGCTGCTCTGAATTCCTTCTTTGCTCAACCTGTAGCTGTGCCTGGGATATTTCACATGTCTCTAAAACAGGCATTGAATCCTGTTCTCAGAGTTAGAAAGCTGTGGTCTCAGACTAATAATGATGTAACTGGTGATTTTCCAGTTCTTACAGAACATGACTGCAGCAGTTGAGGAGACGGTAGAAAATGGCTGGGCTTTCTGTTGCTTTGTAGTCATGCAGTGGAATGTTTGATACTACAGGCTATGGCACAGAGAGAGAGAACAAAGCTTTTACAGCACAGTAAGCCCTTCTGACATCAAACTGATCAATGCCTTATCCCTCACAAAAGGCTTACATTTCAGCTTCCTGATCCAAAGTATTCTAAAAACAAATATCAGTAAATACAAGTCACATGACACTCATTCTTTTATAGCTGCAATTTATAACTAAAGGAAACAAGGTCATTCAGAATTTACAAGATGGCTGGAATTTTGCAGTTCTGTGGGGTTTAGGGAGCTGACAACAGAGGAGTAATGCTGAAGACTGAAGTGATACCACATTAGAAGCCTTCTATTTACTGACACTCTCCATAGGGGCTGTAGCGACAGGACAAGGAGGAATGGGTTTAAACTTAAACAGGGGAAGTTCAGGTTAGATCTAAGGCAGGAGTTCTTCCCTGTGATGATGGTGAGATGCTGGCACAGGGCGCCCAGAGAAGCTGTGGCTGCCCCATCCCTGGCAATGTTCAAGGCCAGGTTGGATGGAGTCTTGGTGATATAGTCTAGTGTGAGGTGTCCCTGCCTGTGGCGGGGTTTGGAACTGGATGATCCTGGAAGGTCCTCACCAACTCAAACCAGTCTGGGATTGTATGATTTTCAAAATGTGTTTTCAGCAATTTAACTCTATGGCTATTTTATATCATAGAATCATAGGGTTGGAAAGGACCTTAAGATCATCTAGTTCCAACCCCCCTGCCATGGGCAGGGACACCTCACACTAAACCATATCACCCAAGGCTTCATCCAACCTGGCATCTCCACTTAATACCTGTGTGCATCCATAAGCCTGTGTTTATATCAAAATTAAGACCTGTAGAGATGATGATGATGATGATTATTTCACACAGGAAAAAAGTCTGAAATGTGCAAAGAGCAGGCATCAATAGCAGCTTATAAGACTTCATTTCCAGAGAAAAAGGTTCCTGCCCACAAGGAGTTCAATGCAGGCTTTTTTCTTTCTAGCCTGAATTAGGAGGAATCCACCAATTCAGAATGACAAACTCAGTGAGTTTTTCAAGGCCTACTTAGCAATGTGACTGTGAAAAAAAAATTCACAGGCTTAGCTAGTGAAGTTTTTACATAAGCCTTTAGATCTCATTAATAAAAAGGGCCAAGATTTTGGTTAATGAAAGCATTTACATAACTTTCAAGGTTTCATATGAATTTTACAGGGAGATTTAATGAACTCATTAGCAAATGACAGAGAAATTTAATAGAAGATTTCTACTAAATCTTGTCATGAGTTTCTGCAGTCTGGCCAACAGTGATGCAGAAAGTGAAGGAACTGTTTGCACAAGGGCAAAGAATAACTTCGGACCTACAACTTGTGCTGGAGCTCCTGAAAAGTGTTTTCAATCCAAAAAGAAAATTTAAAAGCCACGCACAAACTTGTCTCAACAATCCCAAAATAAGAAGAGGAAAAGTTGTAATTCATTGTTGTGATAGCACAATACCTTAAAAGCGAGAGTACTAAACTACAGCAAATTACACAGTTCACTTGAGATGCTGACTTGGATTTCACTGAAGCTTAAGTTCCAGACTATCTGGCATGAACTTTTATGTAATTTAAAAGAAAAAAAAAATCATTCATATTCCATAATACAGAATACACTATTCAAGATCCAGGTATATAACTGTAATACTCTTGCACCCAAGCCATTCATGTATCATTCCTTCATACGCTGAAAGTAACTGAGAATATTGATACACTAGTTGTCAACAGAGAAAATCTAATGAAATTGTGTCATCAATATTGCTGGCACTGAAGGTGAAATTCTTTAATCATAGGGAAATATTTTTCTGGATGATTTCTGTGAACTACCATTTAGTATCATGAGTTGTAACAACGCCTTTCATAGACCAACAAAGCATTATCATTTTGGTCTCAACAGTGAGAAGAAATGTTTTAATTTTTACCTGGTAACCCAGTTAATACAAACATCCCAGGAACAATGTGTGCTCTATTTATACACAGGATGTACTTGTGCTGTGTTGCTTAAAGGGGTGAAACTGTCCTTTTAAGTATCTTGATAGCAAAAGAGAATTAAGAAATGCTGTAAAGAAGTAGAGATTATATTTTCAAATGTAGCTTCGGAGGAGAAAATTATGATGTATTTAATATTTCAGGAACAAATTTAAATATATACTCTCCTCAGGCACTTCTAGATATGAGGAAGCTGATGATTGCTGGTGGGCTTAAAATGTTTAGTAATTGAAATCTCGTGAAATGAACCTAGCTTCCTTTTCATTATTAGAAGCATTATTTGTCTTGAATTAGTGTGTTTCTAGCCATGATTCAGATTTCTTGCTTTTAAAAACACTAAGATGTTAAACCATAACAGTAAAAACTATTAACATGAAACCGGAAAAGAAATGGGTACATCTTTGCCAATTTGTCAAAGTGCTGGTGATATTAAGGCAATTAAATAGCAATAAAAAAGCACTAAGATCCATCACTGTTAGCCTTGGAAATCAGTTTTAAATTTATAACGACAACAAAATGATTTAAAACCTACATAAAAAGAGATGGTTTGACAGAAATAGGGAGATGCTGAGGAAAACACAGCAGAGGTCAAAAGTAGGAAGCTGAAGAACTGCATTTCACATATAGTTTTTTACTGAGTTTTCACTTTTGATGGACTAACAAATTATAATAGATTTGTTTTCTTATGAATATAACACATAGTCAATCTGTCCCAAATAAGGAAAAAAGTGATTTCAGATGGAACCCAACTCAGTGCTTAGGGAAAATACTTATCTTTCTGGGGCCAGATGGGATGCCATAGGGCTATTTGCAAGGATTTTGTGTTTTGGTTTTCAGAGAAATGCCTGCTGCCTTTGTTCTTATTTCTCATAGCTTTCTTGCAGGCAAAGGGGAAAGAAAGAGTCAAAGGAGCAAGGAAAGTAGAAATATTGATGCATGACTTTAGGAGTGCACAGTCAGTAATAACAAGAAAACTTGGCGAACAGGTATATAGGAAGAGATAATTTTCAAGATTCCGGCCTAGGAAATCTTATTTTGATGATAATGCAACTTTTTCTGCATGATAGTGCTAGTCTGCAGTCTTTGTAGTCTTGCCTAAAAGGGTAAGTTAACTGTTCTTGTCCATCAGCAGCAACTATGACTTTGAAATTACCTGAGCTGATTCTTTTGAAAGGGGTGACCAAGATGTGACAAACTTATTCCAGCCAAGTTAAGCAGGCTTTGCATTCCCAAACTGTACCGGGCTTAGGAATGTTAATCTACCATAAAAATAAATGGATGTGTTTAAGTCAGGAAAATTAATGCTCTTGGATTTGATTTTTCCATAGGTCAAGTACAGTAGAACTGTGGATATACTCTAGACTAAGACGGTGTCAGGTTTAAACAGCTTCTCTACAGGGGGTTATTTTATGAACAACCATAATGCATTTTCATTATCTGAGCAGCATGAGTTGTTGACAGGAATGGATGTTTTTAAGAATTTAAGTCTCTTATTTGAAAGTAATTGGTCCCAAGCTTTGCTCCCTGCTTTCAGCTTTGAACACATTAGCTGCTAGGAGGGTAAACCAAGTTTAAATGTGTAATGGTTGGGTTTAAAATGTATGCCACAAACTGTTAAACAATGGCTCCCAAATGTAAGTTGCATTTAGCATTGGACTTGGCAGTGCTGGGGTAATGGTCAGAGTTGATGATCCTGAAGGTCTTTTCCAACCTACTTGATTCTATGATTCTAAGATGTTGGCTTTGTCAGTGGAAATAAAACCCAGTGCACAAGCATTAGCTTGCTGCAACTTCTCACCTATTGTAGACCGCTTAGAAAACAGACACCTGCTGATCTTCAGTCTGACACAAGTGATGACCACTTAAGTCTGAAGACTGTTAATAATACTTTTCCAAATTATGTCAATTGAGAGCTATTTTCCATTTAACTTCCACATGCATGTTTTACAGATATTACATGCCATTTCCTGAAACGGACTTCAAAAAAACCTGGCTTGAATTTATACCATGTTTTCCTGAAGAATTTAAATGGAGTTTTAAAATCAAGTGCTAAATTCAAGAGTCACTTAATTAAGTGACAGTCACTTTGTAAATAGTTTTTGCTTCTTATAGTCAAATAATCAAAATCAGTTTACAGGCAGAACGTGACTTGCATGATTTGCACAAGAGGTATGTCACAAATCTTTTGGTTTGGATAGATAACCTTTGCTGCCATTGTTAAGCTTTGCTCTGGACTTTGAGGGTTTTGATTCACTGGTCAGTGTACTAAGGATGCAGTTACTCCATGAGTTAAAGGAATGTCCAGTAGATAAAGTTCGTGACATACACATTTTTTCAGTCTGTAGTGGGATGAATTAAAAATATCCTGATGAATTTAAAACATTAAACTTATCACTGGAGATTTTGTTAAATGACTTTGAGACCAAAAGAAACATTTTGGAATGCTCCCTTTTAATCAGTTATTAATATGTGAGAGAAGTCCTTAGGTTGCAAATTACTTTTGGATCCAAAGAAAACTTGTCAATCAAGTAATTTTACATACATTTAATGATTTATTAGTAACACAAATGGGTATTTTGGGATGAAAAACAAATTCTCATTTCAAAGACCTTCAAAGAAATACCAGCTTAGACACCTTAATTCTTTGGAAAAAATGATAAATACTTGAAATATACTTTATTGATTTTTAACAGGGTACTGGATATAACCACATTCTAAAAGCAAAACCACCTATGGGAATGCATGGGAAAACAGCCTAGAAACCCATGCTTTACTGGGGACATTCAAGCAATCTTGTTTTATCCTGCAATCTAACCAAATGTTTTGCTGCTGGAAGTCTATCCTGTTTGTTATTTGTTCTGATACTTGTCTGAGCTGTACAGAAGAAGCTGTTTACAGTTCTTATGCAGTTTTGATTCTTCAGAACTCATGGTTATGGTGTCCTAATCGATATAAATTGCCAAATTTTTCCCTTAGCAAACTGTTTTCTCTACCTCTATTAGTTGGTTTAATAAATTATATGACCTCTCCCCAAAAAATTTTGAATGATTTATGCACATACATGGATGTAGAACACTCCCTTAACAAGTATGAGTTTTCTGTGTTACAGTCTCCTTTCATGGATTGGGAATATTGTTTTCAAAATCAGATTCCCAAATCTGGATCTCTTTCCAGAAGAACTCTGTAATCTGGCTCCAGATTTTGCCATCTTTCTTTGCAGGGTCAAATATTTTTCTAGGAGTTGCAGTTTGAGGGTACCTGTATTAAGAAATTGAGGTATCAGGGTGTAGACTTATATCTGCTAAGGTCCAAGCCTTCCTAGTACGGACTTTCCTAGTAGTTCCCTGAGGCTGTGATTAATTGCCTATAAATAAATGCAGTATATTTAGATAGCAAACCACAAAGCAGTCTCCCAAGCTATGTTCCTTGATGACTTTCATCCCTGCTATGAATTCCCAGATGTATAGGAAATGTCATGGCTATAAGTCCCTTGAGCTGATCAACAGTCCTAAAGACAAACAATATATTGGACTTGTGTTTCTTTCAACATGTAACAATATATAATACATAAATGAGCTCATTTATCTGATGCTGTCCTTCCTCAATGCATACTGTTAACTTGAAAAAATTAAATGGAGGCCAAGGTAGGGCCCAGGCAAACTACTTCAAGTGGTTTAAAATAACAATAGCTTGGTCATGAGTACAGAAGAAAGTATGTCTGACTCCTGCAGCCTTGAATGGAGCACTTCTTTCAAGCCTCAAGTGTGGGATTATAGACAGTTCCACCCTGAACATGAGAGTAATAAGGCAAACTGGAAGAGATAGGAAAAGACTGCTTTACACAGAAGATGAAAAATGTTAGCTTTTCCCCCAGTTGCAAAGTACTCTAGAGATCAAGCTGGAAAGCTAAGTTTGAATATATAAGGGCTACAAATGCTATCTAGATATAAACATCATTTATTGTTTTTACTCTTCCTTCTTATACTTTGGGCCTTGGATGAATTAGCATTTAATTCAGAATATACTGTTCCTGTGCTGCTACAAATTTATGTCATCTTGGATTTGGCAAGGCAAGGGTGCTAGAATCTAATGGAATGGGAATGAAGGTTGGGAATCAGGAGGTGCAAGAGATGCCGCAAGGATGGTAAAATCTCTTGAGAAGGCTCCAGAGAGATCTTACTGTGTCCTTTCCGCTCTTAAAAGCAGCCTATGAGAGAGATGGGGAGAGACTTTTCAGCAGGATCTGTTGCAACAGGACAAGGGGTGATAGGTTTAAGCTGACAGAGGAAGATTCAAGTTGAGTATGGGGAAAAAATTCTTTATAATGCAAGTGCTGATACACTGTCACAGGTTGCCCAGAGAGGTGGTGGATGCACCATCCCTGGAAACACTCAAGGCCAGGCTGGATGTGGTTCTGGGCAACCTGCTTTAGGTGAGGATGTCCCAGCTCATTGCTGAGGTTGGACTAGATGAGGTTTGAAGGTTCATCCAACCCAAAGCATTCTATGATTCTATGAAAAGTGAGGTATTAGAAGTCAGATCCCTTAAGGAGGGAGCAAATGGACTCTCGTGCAGCTTGCTTGGCAGTCAAACAAATGTGATTATAATAGCTTTCAGTGGGGTGGAAATATCCAGTTTCCTCAAACACCAATCTGGCTTAGCAAGGCAGACTTTCTGATTTCATGTTCTAGTGCTTACTTCACGAGATGCCTCATTTCTTCTTATGTAATGAATTGGAAACAGCATTGTTTCAGAGGATAAAACGCAAGCTCTGCTTTATTAAGAAAACCAACTCACTGGGAACTTACCAAACAGATAAAAAGAGAAAACTGGTCCTACTGTCTAGATGTGAAAAATTTAAACTTTTAGGTATTACGTACCTAAAGAGAAGATAATCAGATGTATTATCCGTTATCTGGAGAAAATAGTGTGGATGAAATTACCATACGAACCCTTTAAAGATGAAATACAAACTAAACGCCTGACAGTTGGGAACATCAGTATCCCAACAAAAGCCCCCCTGAAGAAGAACGTGGTTTATCAGATGTTGAAGGACAGATGAGAAATTCCGTATGACTTAAAGCCATTACTTATGCTAAAGGCATGAGAACTGCAGAGTAGCTATGATGTAGGATATTGGTTTATGCATTGTGAATGTAAGCCTTTCAGCATTCCATACAGACAGTGATGTTACTGCACAAAGCCAGTATTTAGTAATTATGAAGAATCTAAGGCAATTCATAGTCTATATTCATACTGTGATTTAAGCCTTCTGGGTTGGGAAACAGTTGTCTACAATCTATTGTAAAAGAAGAAAAAAAGAAGAAATACAAGATTAAATAAAAAAGTAGAGAGGAAGTTAAATAGAATCATACACATAAAAAATAACAGATGAAACCAGAAGGAAATACATTCAGTGACAGAATCACTTTAGATTTAATTAATAATTCTGTCACTTAATGTGAAAAAAAAAAAAAAACAAAAGAGGAGAGGCAGTATATATTTGGGCTTACAACAATCAGTCTAGAATATTATTATGGAAAGCTGAACGAGGTATTCTTTATTCCTTATTCTATAGCGACCTCTAAATAAGATTTTTCTTAGTCTACTGTGGTGTTCCTACTAGGTAATATGCTAACAATCTACCAAAACAAAACTACTGTAGCTAAAAATCAAGCTCTTTCACAGGGAGAATGAAAGAGAAGAATAAGAACTAAGGCTGACTTAATTGAAGAAACAGATGCTTTCTGGTTTCTCTTGGGATGCTTTGGGACTCTTAAGCTGCCCTGTATTGACTGAGAAATGATGTCCTGGCATGGGGAGATCTCTGGGTTATATGACTCTCTTGCTTACTGTCTTTGTGGACCTCTGAGACAATCACTTTTTGGCATCGTAAGCTTCAGACAGCTCTGATTCATGTTATGATAAGCCGGTTCTCCTGGCAACATCAAGACTGCTGTACTGTAAATGATATATGACCCTTCTGGTCTGGTGTTTTACTGGATACATGTCAGTGGTTCCTGAAAAGCAAACCTGTAATCTTTAGGAAATTGCAGCACAAATGCCAGCCTTTAGAACTGAGAGTCTTGAAGGAAAAGGACCGGTGTGTTACTGTTTCTTCCAAGTTCATTATCAATAGTAAAGGAATGTGCACATATCACTAAAAAATCTTGTGTATGGTAGTGCTTCTTGGTGGTTTTTATTCCATACATGAATTTAACACACTACCCAAGTCTTTTAAAAATACAGTACAAGCTATCATCTTTTGTAATTGAGGCAACACTAACATAGAAATTCAGGAACTGGAAATACTTAAAGCCTAAAGAGAACATAAGGCATGCCAGTTACTGTTAAGATTAACACTGAACTGCAGGCAACATGTAATTTGCAACATTTTTCACAGCACTGACTTGATCATTTTTTCCCCTTGCTTTTCCATTGCATAGTGGTTTAGATCTGCTCGATCCCACCTACACATTCCATCAGAGAGCACACTGAATAGGTACAAGTTATGAGTAAGGACTCTGTAATGCTTAGATTATAAATTCAGTAGGTGATTTCAAAGATTTTAGAGCAAAGGGGAAGAGCTACATGCCCTGAAGCCTTTGTTAGAGATAAATTGCTATTTAAGAAAAAGGTCTTATGATATCCTCTGTCAGCATAAAGCACTCAAGGGTAATTTCAGCTGTATTTTTAGGGTGATGCAGGGCTGGGAGTTTATGATGCAACTGTGTTAAATGGTTATGTTTTGGTGGAATAGATGAAATCTCTTTTTTAGCTTCTGTGTATAGTTTATGTTCTATGATTCTGTGATAGTTCTGATGGTGGTCGGAGTGCAAGATTTCTTCCTGGGTCGAGTTAGTGAACTGGGAATGAGAAAAGTTTCAGAAGTACCTGAGAGACTTTTCCTTTTTTTATGAGATTAAAGTCCTCCCAGACACCATTAAAACGAGCTATGCTCTTAGAGGCCAGCAGAGTCACAGAAAGGGAGCTCTTCTGATACAGCTGACAAGAAACTAAGACACAAAAGTCAGGAATTATCAAACAAGCTCTGGTCCGCTAAAACCAGGACAACTGAGACATCGAAGTATAGATAAATCAGCGGTGTCACCTTCTTAAAATAGTAGTTTGTTTGATAAATTTTAAATCTCTTTGAAGACACTGGTTTATGTCTATCTTTGTGTTTGTATGTGAGCTCAGTCTATGAACTGCAGAGATGGCATAACAAAGGTTAACGGAATGCTCAGGTTTACCTAACTCCCATGAATTAGAAATAACTTACTAAAACAGAGAAGGCTCAACAAAATCAAATCTAAAAATACTTCATGCAGAGTTCGTGATGGACTAAATAATACTTCCAGACAGCTGCAACGTAATTTTGCCAAACTGAGATAAAATAAATGCCAAGGAAGTGTCAGGGTGAACAAAGGAAGAGTTCCTCCTTCCTCCAGTTGATACAGGAATATACATTCCTCAAATCTATCATAATTTGAAGTCAAACACACAAACAACGTTCTCTCCATTATTTTGGTAAACAACAGCATTATGAACTCAGCATTAGATTGTGAAATCAGCTGTGAGACTGCTGAGGAGAGTAAGGAAGAATGAGTCCTGCTCTTTTGTTCCTCCCACAGAGAGCTATACAGAATTTCAGAGCAGAGAGGAATACAAAAATGGATATAACCTTGCCTCTTCTCTTCCCAAGATAATCTGCCTCTGCAAATGAGCCAGTGACAAGAATAGTAAATACTTTTTTATATTAATAGCAATAATTAACATCTTCGGGAGGAAAGGGGGAAAAGACTCTTTCTTTGTGCTGTTCATGTAAATAATAAAACAATCTGATACTCATTAAGAATTGTATCCCCAGGGCATAATTTGGAGGTAGTGGACCTATATAGTTTCCAAAGGCTTAATTTTATAAAGATAAGAAGAATGGTCTTGGATCATCTGGAAATGAGTTGTATTCAACACACTAGACAAGCAAGAAGGGCTTGGAACACAATTTTCATTAAGGATGAAAGATTGATTTGTGTCGCTTTGCAGATAAGTCTACTACACTTTCATCTTTTCAGTTTCAGTCAATAAAGAATAGACTAATTTTACACTGAGACTTTCCTGATAGGTGTGCTGTGGAAGGAAACTCCACAGAGGGGGAAGCTGTCCCATCAGCACAGCTGTTCAGCCATCTCCCAAGGGCCATAACTGCTCTTCAGGGACCACAGAAAACTACTTTATATGGGCTAATTGTAGGTTACCCAAGCTCAGATTATTTGTCCAAATTTTAATTCACAGAAAGACATGAAGTATTTAAGACCAGAACAAGTCTGACAGAATTCTTTTCCATTTCATTATATAAGCAATGTTAAGCTCCATAGCCATTTTGGTGTATGAAAGACAACTCTGAGCTTATCTTAAGGTTGTTGTTAATGGTGCCTCTGAGTATGAAATGTCAGTGCATTATGCAAGTTTAGCTGTCTTCTCAAAAAGTACCAAGCCACATAGTGTCTGTGGATATCTAGGAGTAAACCTGATGTGACTGTCTTCGGAATAATACCTTGTTTACAGCACTTTAAGGGGTGTCAGAATTTTGTTTTCTAGAAATTGCTTATTGGTTCACCAGAGAAATAGAATGACAGCGTTTTATCCTTTTCCAAGCATAATAATTCTATTTATTGGTGAGAGGAGAAGGAACCTTTATACATGCCTCATCAACTCAGAGAAATCTGTCCGAGAGACAGCTGTTGGAGTTGGGCGGACTGTTTGCAGAATGTGGTATCCTTGTCTAACCACAAAGTTACTGATCCTAGACTGACGTCCTCTAGTGTCTGGCAAACACTGTACAAATGCAAGTACAAATTATGCTCTTACATTCAAAACTCTGTCACAATGTTCACGTAACATTCTGCACTGCCATCCATTCGCTTCTAGAAATGGAGTACAAACAATTTTTAACCTACGTCTGTTTAAAAATGGGCATGACTATTTGTAGAAGATTTGATTTCTATTTTCTTCCCTCTCTACTGAAGACAGTGCATTAGGAAAGAAAAATATTAGCTTATCTGATCTTTGCCATCCTCATTTTTTCCATAGGCATTTTGCACAAGTGTGTATATCCAGCAAGAGGTGATCTTTAATGGGTATATGCCCGCTGACCTAATCACAGTCATAGTACCATTCTAACTCACAACTCATTCATGTTCCAAGTGAGAAATGAACCCAGCTTTGCTGCTGCAGTCATTACTTCTCCTTTGGTGACCACTTGGTTTCTTCTTTGGAGGAAGGCAGAGGGAGGTATAGGGCTTTCTTTAGGCAAACAGCAGTGTATTTTTAAATTAAATATATCCCAGTCTAAATCTACTTTGTTACTGTTTGTCTTAATTTTAATATGCTCTTTTATTAATAGAAGAATAATTAATAGGTCTCTACCTTTATGAAAGCCAAATAATCCCACAAATATTATTATGTTGTATTATTTCCAGATATTTAAATTTTCAGTGTCTCTAGGTGTTCCCAGTAGAATTATTTCTTGTAATCTCACATGATGTAATTTGGGTTTCCTTTTACCTTCCCTTCTTTATGGGAATGTCCATGCTGCATCTGAGTGCACGACTGTACAGTGGTTTCCTGGAAAGGTCAGCAGTGGCATAGCCTGTATCCACATGTAGGCATTTAAGGGTTTATTCTGAAGTTCCCGTTACTTCCAGTTTTATCCTTCATCTTTCAGCCAGTTACTCTTTGAGGAAGTTAATCTTCAAGTAGAATCTTGTAATTAATAGATACCATGGCACTAACACTGTGGAATCAGCTTTGTCATTTTGTCAGGCAAGAATTCCCCAGCATCAATGACTGAGCATGCTGGCCCTAATGCAAACAGAAGTGCAAAGCCTTACTGACTGAAAATGGGGAGGATGTGCTCTGTTTGGCATAAAGATATTTCTAAGAGAATGTTGCCAATTTTAAAATGCTCTGAATTCAAAGAAGAGTTGAGGAGAAAAAGCAGACTCTGCAGTCAAGGCTTTGTTTGAGCAGACTTGTGTTAAAAAATGGCCTTACCAAAAAATAAGAAAGGGTACCTTTAGGAAGTGGTGTTCCCCCCATGCCTGTCATGAAGCCTTTATGTTAAACTGATACTAATTGGAGTAACTGTTCCAGAACTTGAATATATGCCCTTGGAATGATAGCTGAGAATCTTTCTGGTTCAGTGAACAAGTTACTAAATCTTTCTGTTACAGTCTTCTAAGTAAAATCAAGCATACATGGTGCATGAATCATAATCATGTGATTTCTTGTAATCTTGGGATGTTTTCCTTAGGTTAAGAGTGCATTGGGCTTGAAATGCACTTATTTGTAGCTCAGAGGAATGGGTTCCAATTATTACTAAAAATAGTAATAGAAATTAAAAAATTCAGCATATGTAGTGATATGCAGGTGACTGGAGGGATCTGTCAAAACTTAGGTAAACTCTCAAAACTGAAAAATACCAAAGAAGTTCCTGAAAAAGGAAGCTGCTCTCATAAGACAACTGAATATGGCAAGAACAAATGCCTAGCAGTTAAGGAACATGTAAGGAACACAGCTAGTCAGAAAGCACTCCAAGATGGCAAACAAGGTGAGGTACAAAATAAAATCTAGTGTTCTGGAGGAAGAAGAAAGGAGAAGCCTAGGGACTTTGATACGAAATTAGCTGATAATCGCATATTTTCCAGAAGGGAAGCAATATTAGAAAATATATCACATTTACTAGTGTCTTAATGTCCTGTTGTCAAACCAAGGCTGATGGAGCTCATCCAGCCTTGTATGGTCTTCCATCTAAGAGAAGGACACTCTTACAAAACCTACAACCTGCAGACTTTGCTGTCACCGTCCCAGCTTGCTAGGCTGTGGCAGTTAGACCTCAGGTGTAAAGGGTGGGGGCAGCTCTGTGCAAGTTGCACCTCACCTAAAAAATCCCCTGCGCAGGCTGGCAGGGCTTGCTCTCACTTGTGGGTATGGACAGGCGAGGGTCGAATCGGTAGGTGACAAAGTGCATGGGAAGCTGCAGATCCAGCCTTGCATGAGAGCGGACCAACGCATGGGTAGCTCGAGATTACCCAGGAGATATCAGTCGTGGTTGGACACTCCCTGATTGCCTAAACACCCTTTTCAAACCAGATTTGCATGTCCCACTCGCCCTTGGTCACAGTGTGGTTAAAGCCCTTCCCAAAATCTTCACTCTTGAAGCCAAACCATCAATGTCCTGGGTTTAGCCACAATGCTTAAAAAACACAAATGTTTGGGAAACTAATGATGACATGATAAAGAAGAAAAAAATTACAATCAGTTTCTATTTATAGAAGCACTAGGCAGTTAGGGCTTATCAGGATTTATTTCAACTACCATCACTATTACCACCTGTTTAGAAACTGATCTGTGGAACCACATGAGAAAACATGAACTAGTCATGTCCTTTGGACAGAGATGGACTCATTGACCTAGCCAGTTTCAACCTTATTAATTTCTGTGGCATTTCTAAAGGGGAGAGAGCTATAAGAAAGAGCTATTTATTCTACTCCTGCCAAATAACAGTGAAAGTAATACAAATGCCAACAGCATGTGGGTCATTTTTTCTTCTGTATGAACAAGTGGTGAACCTTAGTCATTAGTGTAGCTTTGTCACTTGACAAATCTAGAACTGGGAAGATCCGAATACTATGGCTACACCCAGTATTGCATTAACCCCCCTTTTATTTGATTTTCTCAAAAAATCTAAATTTCAAGGTTCTCAGTATCACCTAGTGGCTTCTTGTATGGTAGTCTTATCAGAGACATCAGGAAAGCCATGTCATTCTGGTTTCAGAGGTTGTTTCAAAATCTCCAAAGAAAGAAGAGTTTCTCTTCACTTCTCATTCAGGCCAGAGGAAACACAAATTAAGCCACACATACATTCCTTCTCCTTGTGCATCATATCCATCAGGGATAATTTCATTGTCTAGATCAAGAAGTAGAGGAAGAAATCTGCCTGTACACCCCTTCACACATAGACGATGTGGAAGAAGTTGGAAGAGCAGATGGGTAGCATCTGTGTTCTTCCTCAAGTGCTGCTCTCTGGAGCTGGTAGCTCAGGGAGGAGTAAGAGGGGGGAAAAAGCTACTGCTGACTGTGGTACAGGTGTTTTGCAAGGAGAAATTGTAATTCTGTGCTCCAAACTTCAACAATCTAGTTCTTGTAGCACTCACAAAAGCAAAGTTACTGCTTCATGAAATACTTTTAATGATGATTGTGTGTTTTAGCTAATACAGTTTTTGATCTTGAGTCCTTAAGGTAAGAAAGACGACCTTAGGGAAAGAAGTGCTTAGTATTTGACAGGCTGAGAACATTGGTGCTGTTCAGTCTGGAGAAGAGAAACTGCATGGAGACCTCAGAGCAGCTTCCAGTGTCTGAAGGGGACTACAGTATGCTGGAGTCAGACTTTTCATCAGGGACTGTAGTGATAAACAAGGGATGATGGGCTCAAACTGAAACAGGGGAACTTCAGGTTAGATATAAGGAAGAAGTTTTTCACTGTGAGGGTGCTGAGGCACTGGCACCGGATGCCCAGAAAAGCTGTGGCTGCACCATCCCCGGCAGTGTTCAAGGCCAGGTTGGACACAGGGGCTTGGAGCAACTTGCTCTAGTGTGAGGTGTCTCTGCCCATGGCAGGGGTTAGAACTGGATGAGCTGTAAGGTCCTTTCCAACCCAAACCAGTCTGCAGTTCTATGATTCTATCTAAAAAAGTACCACAGTCTAAATAAATGGGACATTCTGAGAACACTGATTTAGTCAATATTTCTGTTCAAAATTTTTTTCAAATGCCTCCTCTTTTTCATTAAGAGAAGGAGAACAAGCATGTATGTCCTCAGGCATTTTGCTTCTTGAAACGAAGAACAGAACATTGCTGCTATTGTGAGTGTGATTTATTGTCCAGCAGTGTTTCACACCAATGCAAATGCAGTGGACATAATGGAGGGAGCTGCACTTCTGAAAAATTGATTCCCACAGTGGACTGAAAAGACTGATAGAAATGCTCAAGCTTTAATTTTTAGAAAGGTTATAAAACCAAAATAAACCAGCCATTTCCTCTGCCTGCAGTCCATAATACTTCACACCCCAATAGAAATAGTATTATGACATGGATATTTAAAATAGAAGGTATATCTTCACATCTATAAAATAAGAAATAGTTAATTAAACATGTTTCATAAATAAGCAGGACATAAACATTAGAAATAATAAATAGAAGTTGATTTTGGGAAGAAGATATTATGAAAAAGATTGGTTGGTGGTATAGAGTATATAATGTACAATGAGACAGAAGTCTTATTTGCTCTAAGTAAACATTTAGCCTTTTCCAGAGAAAGGGTCAACATTTTTGTCATTGCAGTTTTTGATACCAAAATCACAATGTTAGAAAGACCCCCAATCCGGAAGCTGTCAGTTTTTTTAAACAGAATTTGTGTTGTTATTCTTTCATGGTATTTTCTGTGTAAAAAGCCTCTTGGTCTCCCCAAAACAACCATTTTCTATCTTACGTTATCGCAATTAATCATAAATTTGTAACATTTCAGCAGAAGTCAGATGCAGAAAAATAATCACAGCATAAACTACTGTATAGCTAGGTTTTGGGTTTGTTTTCTCTATGCTAAAATTTGATTTTAAAGTACATTTTCTGAAACTTTGAAGAGCTTATGGTGAAAATGGTGTAGTAGTGGTCTTTGTATTTTGTAATTTCTAGTACTTCTCCTGATTCAGATGCACCGGACCAGTACTAACCAAAATGACTCACATAGAAAATTATTTTGTCAGAGGCACTCGAATGAATGTTCCAGCTGTGGTGCTGACAAATAACTAAAATCTTTTGATATTGAAAGAAACTCTCAAGATCTCAGAGAATTGCAATCTTAACATTCCCTGTAGATCAGGACAACAGACACCAGGGTACTGTATGTAAATGTAAGGCCAGTAAGTGGAACTTTGGATACACTAACTTTATTCTTATCACTGTAGTGAAGATACTCACATTTGCTGACTTGAACAGGATACATCCATGGTTTTATGAGGAAGCAAGTCTGGAGGGCAAAGAAAGGTCTGCAAAAGATGATGACAACAGCACAGAAACTTGAACTTGGGTTGTGAAGCAGAGATTGCTGATTACAGCAAGAAGGATGGAAGGGAAACAAGGTAGACTGTGGAGACAGTGTTCTCACAGGAGAATGGATATTTGGTACATGAGCTCTGAATAACTCTGAAAGATACAGCAAGGCCATGGGAGGCCCGAGGAAGCCTAAGTAAGCAAGATAAGAAGAAGCTGGGATTCACTGAGTTATGAGAACTGTGGACTGTTGGCAAGCGTTCGAGGTCAAGTTCTCACACCTGTGCTTAACCAATTATATGTTAGTCACTAAGGGTCTTCAAGACAAGTATCCAATCATGATATGCCAAATTGCTGTAGGTGTGTGTAAGCAATAATATATAAGGAGTAAATGCTTTGCAATAAGTGGCTTTTTGTCTGATCATATTGATCTCTGACTGAGTCCGTTCCGCGGTAGTAGACATTTATTGCTAAACCATCTACTAATATGGAAGTATTTATTTTAGCAGTGTCTGCAGGACTAGTGTAGCAGGAGGTCATTAAAAATGATCATTTATAAACTTATTAGAAAGGATTAGAATGCAAATCAGCTATTTAACTTTGTGACAGCCACAACTGACAGATTTTTTGATGTCAAAAGTAAACCTGTTCATATTACAGAATGTAGAGGTATATGGCACATATGAAACTCCAGAAGTTTTATATGCCAGCTCAGTAGAGGGGTAAAGATACAACCAACCTCACTATTTATATGCCTTCTTACCTTAGAGAAACTTATCTTATTATTTCCTCCTGGTTTCAGTGTAGTTTTCTGGTCCACGAGATACTTTTGTAAGATTGGAAACTTTAATTTTTGGAATATAGCTTCCAGTTTGCTCATATGTCTTCCAGCTGCATTTTTGCATATCTAGTTGAATTGCATGTATTACTAACATAATTGTTAGTTAGTTTGTACTAATGTACTTTCTGAACTTGCGTATATTGTGTAATGTCCATATAATTTCCATATCAACCTCTTCATCAGAAAGAGAAATAAAAGCAAGAGCACTTGGGATCAAGAAGGTGTTTGGGAGTCAGTAAATTCATGTCTCTTATGTGGCAGGCAAAGGTGGAAGTAGGTTAAAGACTCAGAGGGGAATTTGAGGCTTTCAAGAGACAAAAATGCAGAAGACCATATTCTTTGCTTATATAATCCTCATGGGACATTGTTAATGCATTTTTTAAAATGTTTTGATAATTGTGCATGTATTCGGAGACCTGAAAAACAGCTCAATCTTTGTATCTTGAGCTGGTTTTATGATACATTCAAACAGAACTGACTCTCGCTGCAAGTCCAAGAACAAGCCTATCCATGAACCAGATGTCCTCCATGTGGACAGGAATGCACATAGAACAAAGATATGACTAATTCTCCCTGTGGTATAATGTGTGTATCAAAAAATGTAATGAATTTCTCTTAGAATACCTCAAAAAGAAGTAAGCAGAGTAAGTAGTGGGGACTAAAGAGTTGCTGAAAAATGTATTAAAGGACCAGGAGAGTAGCTGTACTAAAATGAATTTATTTAGAATGGGGACAGACTGAGAAGTATAAGAATAATAAATTACTTACAGAAAATAAATTAGTTTATTCTACTGCATTTACTTCTAATTCAAGTATGCAAAGATGTTATATTTCTGTTTATAAAAGGAAAGCTTATACCAGTAAATAAACTTTTCAAGTATAACAAATAATACAAACCCAATGTCATTAGGTAGAATTCAGTTCAAGTAAGAGTCATGGCTATCATTGAACTAAGAGTTGTTGTGGACAAAGTGGTAAAGAATATGGATCTCATTATCTTGTACATTTCTTCTACATTTCCCATAGGAATCAGGTAACGCAGGAGATACCTCAGTATCTTACTAACACAGTAATGAAATTTTCCAGTTATTCTGAATTGACCAATCCAAGAACTTCACCAAAGTATGCCTGTGGCCCTTAGTTTGCTGCTGAAAAAGTGAAGAAATATAAATTCAGTTTGAATAGCTTTAGGATAAGAACTCTGAAGTGGAAATCACTGTCTCCTCTTCCAATTTAAAGAGATAAGAAAACAAACAATAAGGTTCTGCTATCACAGTCTTTCAATTTAAAACTATGATAGCATTGCACTAGAAAAATATATAGAAAATGACTTAGATGCAAGTCATCACTGTATAAAAATACGTTTTTCTTTTTGCCATAGAGTTTTACAAAATTCAGTATTAACTGACTTTTAGGACCTGATGAAACCAAAATCCAAACCAAAATTGTATGACCACACAATTACTCTTTCTATACAGTGCATAAATCTGATTTTCCTCTAGGAATGGACTTCAACAATACCCAACACAGCCTGATTATAAAATAGGAACAAATAAACCACTAGAAATCTCAGATTATTTTGATATGGTTTAGTGGTGCCCTTGGCAATTCTGGAGTAATGGTTGGACTGGGTGATCTCAAAGGTCTTTTCCAACATAGCTGATTTTATAATTCTATACTTGAGCCACAAGCAGAGGCTGTCACATACTGAGCCTTTTGATACGACATGCTACAGTGTCCTTGTTGTGGTTAAACTAGGGTGAACAAGACAGGCAGAAAAATGTTTGGACTGGTAAAGGGTAGTGGTTTGAAGTCTAGCTTGCTGGTAGTGAGTGGCAATGCTGACTGGTTGGTCTTTGGCACAGTGGAGCAGAATGACACTAAATTGATGGAAATTGCTGCTTAGAGCAGTTCCGAAATGCTGGAAATATGGACTAAAAGACCAAAGGTCTCTGATGGTTTGTTTTGTATAAAGCAGCTTCAGACTATTAAGGAGTTTGTGAAAAAGTCTTTGCCATATACTTAAGGATGAATTTGCCATGAATGAGTAACTACAAAGTATTATTTTAATATGGTATTGACTGACTGAAAGCATTTCAGAGCTCCTCTAAGCAGCATTACCTCTTCTTGTTCTCAGGAAAACAAGTATTATTGCACTACATTTTACTGTGATTTTTTTCTCAGTTGCACTTATTTCCTTTTACATTTAATTCCTATATATGTATGTCTTGAAATAATTACCAGGAGGGGGAACCTCCAGAAGAGTTATTCAAGGTTCTGATTTTGGCAGATTTTACTGTACTACTGTCATGAAGATATCCATCCTGGTTGGGGAGTCACAGCCATAGAATAGATCCTGGGGACATACTGAGACCAATAGCGGGGGATGTCTGTACAGCCCTTTATTCCTCTTAGTAAATTAATTCCTGAAAGTATGTTAAGTTACAACTGTTCAAGATAAATCAGTTATCAGAATAGAAATTATGTCCAGGCTGAATAAAGTGAATGTAATATTGTAACTGACATACTGAACAAGGCTTTTTGTGTATTTGAAAAATAGCTGCTGATTTAAAAAGTAAATCACTGTATTAAAAGGTAAACTCAAAAGAAAAAAAGCTGTTGAATGATGCTCTTCCCATAGGAAATGTAATTTTACCTTGAAGCAAACAACCACAGTTGGGAACATTCTGGGAAACATATAGTTTAAGAGAATTCCTTGGCTAAGTTGACAGAAGTAATTTTCAGGCGTAAATCTGCTTTTCAGAAACCTTTTTTCTGAATAAGGTATTTACAGAAAGCTTTCAATTAATTGTCACTCTGAATAAAATATGAGCAGGGGATATTATAAATAATTTAGGAGGTCACAGTTCTCTGAGAAAACTGTAGAAGTTAGCAATTCTGATTTTGTTAAGTAGTATTTTGTCACTAATTTCTACAATGGATGAAATGGAATAATGTGAATATTACTTTATATCTGTGTTTGTTCACATTTAATATAGTTATGGACTTTTGTGCTCTTATATGCTTTTGTAATAAGCTACTAAGTTACTTCAGAAAATGCATATTTGTTTTAACATGCTCGTTTGCTACTCTGCCTGACATGCACCTCTGTATTTTTTATGCAAGAGCCCAGAAATACCTGTGTGACAGCAAATAATACTGATCTGAGATCTTACTGTACATTCACTCCTATCACACACTTGCTTTGAAAACTGAGAGCATGTGTCTATAGCTTCACCTGAACTTTTCAAACAGTCACCTATTCCGTGTAATTTTTACTCCATACAGCAGCTCAGTGTTTCAACTACACTATTTTCTATGTATTTTCTTGGAAAAAAAATCTCAGTATCTTATATTGTAAGTGCACAGAATCTTACTATAAAAAGGTAGAATTGTGATGATAATACATAACAGATTATACAAAATAAATAGGAAAAATAATTGCAGTAGGGAAACATGATTCTCCAATTGCACACAAAACCAAGTCTAGAGTTTAAAAACCTTTAATGCCAGGAATAAAGCAATGACAATAAAACTGGTAATGTTTTTGAAATAGTTTCAAATATTCTGCTATCTTATGCTACTGATAGAAGTTCAGTTGCCTTTAAGATTGAAGTCACTAATGAAGAAATCTGAAGCTGCAGTCCACACTGTCACTGACTCTTGGAAGTAATGCTGCAACATTAGAGATTATATTAAAGATCAGTCCCTATTTGCTTTTGGATGCATTTCTTGACACTGTGCTGTGCACAACAATAAGAAATAATCTCAGAATTGTCTTTGCTTGGGCTTCACCACCCAAACATTGTAGCATGAATCTTAAATTCATGAACAGAGACAAATGCTCCCACAACTGAACTACTTATGCTTGATTCCTACATCTTGAAATCAGGGTAACTCTTTATTTTAGACAGCAAAAGGTATCAAGTGGCCATCAGTGGTGGATGGGTGTCCAGAGAGTTAGATAATAACATGTCATAATCAGAACTGTTAAAACTTGCAGCTTTTGGCCAATTCCTAAATTAGAATTCTATGCAGCTTTCACTACAAACCAGCCATATTTACACTTCTGTTTTACTTATATTCTTACTTCTTGGATAACATGTGCTGTCATTTCTGGTTAATATTCAGTATGTTCCCATACAATATGGTAAACAATAGAATCAACTTTCTGAACCAGTGGTAAAGATAACTTAGTACTGAAGTAAGAGGAATTATGTCCTCTAGAAAATTAATTTATTTCTAGTGTTGGGAAAATAAAGGCTGAATAAAGGAATGGTTAAGATACTTATTGCCTGCTTTTATTTTATAGCAAACTCAACAAAAACATCATGAATGCCAGGATGAAGTACATTAAGATTGATGCTGTGGACTTTGAGAGTTCTTAAGAGATCTCCATGTGAATGCATTAAGATCATTTCCTCTTAGGAGAAAAAAAGTTAGCTGACCATGTAGGAAGAAGCACACACCTATCTTTACATCAAATGAGTATGATTCAAGCTCTGATCTTCCTTCCAAATAAACATAAGTATGCTTAATTCCTGAATGCTTTTCTATAGACCATTCAAAGTATTTTTAAGAGTCATATGTACTGCCGCTGTATTTCTGGTCTTAATTGCCTTGGAGGACTAAGAATTCTGATGGCTAGGATCTTAGGATTCTTAGGATCCACATGCACAGATAGCATGTGCTTGTGTCATACATCTTGGTTTAAAAACATATGAATAATGTATCTGGTCTAGAATTAGGAGGTATTTTCTTTGTTTCTGTTTGTATCTCACTTAGGCTTAAATGCAGGAATTTCTGAAATTTTCAGAGTAGTTTTCCACTATTCCTGAATTCTCCCTCATGAAAAGGCTCTTGTATTCAAACACAGGCACAAAAAGTCCTTATTTTCTCTAGGCTTCATCTGAGACAAAAAAATCCACTGCCCTGTGGAATGAAGCAATAGGATAGATGTCTGTTCTTGTGAAAGATGCTCTTTGAGAGGACATCTCTATACTAGTGCTGCAAAGATTTACACAAAGCTTTTGAATTTTACTTGGCTTTCTGTGAAGATCCAGTAAGAATGCCTTAGTGATTCCGTGAAGCATTATTCTCATACTACACTATTGAAAAAGGGGATTTCAGTGCCCAAAATGGACTAGACCACCTCTGAGGACTCCCTTTTCATTTCTTAATAGGCCCTTTAGGAACTTCCTGGATTTGAACTTGAAATTTATAACTGTGTTAAACCTGTAGCCAATGAGAAACACAATTTTTAGAATTGTAGCTGGATGTTGTTTTAATGGCTGTTATACTATTATAACAGCATTTCCTGTTCCTGACAGTCACCTTTTCAGCTTTTTCTTCTTTCCATAATTTGTCAATTTTTCCTCCTTCATTGGATTATTACTTGACCAAATGAAGGAAGGTGGAAGCCCAGTTACCTGAAGGCAGTATGCATCTAAGGGGAAAATAATTGCTTCCTTGAGAAAAGAATTATTTACTATATGTATAAACACATCAGATTATACATACATATATATGTATACACATATATTTTTTTGAGATTATAAAGAATGTATATAATCAGTGTATGATTGCATTCAAAGCAGCAGCAGTGTCCTGGGTTCAGCTACAGCAGTTATTTTTCTCCTTCTTAGCAGCTGGTGCACTGCTGTGTTTTCGACTTCAGCCTTAGAACAATGCTGATAACACCGATGTTTACAGTTGTTGCTATGTAATGTTTACTCCAATCAAGGACTTTCTCAGTCTCACGCTCTGCCAGTGAGGGGCATGGGAAGCCAGAAGGAAGCAGAGACAGGACACCTGACCCAAACTAGCCAAAGGGGTATTCCATACCACAGCACATCATGCCCAGTATAGAAACTGGGGGGTGTTACCCAGAAGGCACAGACCGCTGCTCAGGTCGGGCTGGGTATTGATCAAGGGGTGGTGAGTGGTTGTATTCTCTTCCCTTGTTATTTCCCTTATCATTATTATTATTGGTGGTAGCAGTAGTGGGATTGTGTTATACCTTAGTTATGGACTGCTCTTAACTCATGGAAGTTACATTCTTCCCATTTTCTTCCCCATCCCTCCTGGAGCAGGTGGGAAGAAGAGGGAGGGGGTGAGCGAGTGGCTGCATGGTTCTGAGTTATTGGCTGAGCTTTAACCACAGAATAGTCAAATTAGTAGAGAAATTAGTAGAGAACATAGGAGTCTTCTATTAACTAGAGTTAAAGAAAGGTCTCTTCACATAGCATCAACAGTTTATAAAAGCCCTTAAATAACCATTTGATGTCGTATAGTAACATGAGTTAGCAGACACAGACATGTCATTCAGATGCATGTTTTCACATACTCTCCTTTAATATCTTCATATATGTTACTTAAAATGATGTGCTGTATACCTTTCTGTCAGATTATATAACATATGGTGGTTATGTGCTATTGAGTGAGGATAAACAGGAAATATAAGAAGCATCTTTTTTTTCAGGGTCTGAAAGGTCAGAAGCCATTGTATTGACCATTGCAGGAAGAACCAGTAGTGTTAACAACAGTGTTTGGTCTTTACCCATTGACTGAAGTTACTAGAGCAAGAATAACATAGAATCATAGAACGGTTAAGTTGTGAAGATCATCTGATTCCAACCCCCTGCCGTGGGCAGAGACATCTTCCACTAGACCAGGTTTCTCCAAGCCCCATGCAACTTGGCCTTGAACACTGCCAGGGATGGGGCAGCCACAGCTTCTCTGGGCACCCTGTGCCAGCACCTCAGCACCCTCACAGGGAAGAGCTTCTGCCATAGATCTAACCTGAACTTCCCCCGTTTCAGTTTGAACCCATCACCCTTGTCCTGTCACTACAGTCCCTGATGGAGTCTCTCTCCAGCATCCTTGTAGCTTCCTTCAGACACTGGAAGCTGCTTTGAGGTCTCCACGCAGCTTCCCTTCTCTAGGCTGGGCAGCCCCAATGTTCTCAGCCTGGAATGACACTTGGGAGAGGACCCAGGATATGTTGATAGCAACAGGATGTCCTTCAATGGCTACTGAACCATGTCACTCAGAACTGGGAGAGCAGATAACAAGCAAGAGCTAACCACATTGAGCAATGAATGATTTAGAGCATTCTTAAATCATGCAGGATAAATAATTATTTATATTTCTCATATTGACTAACTACTGATACTGTAAGAAACAGGATAAACGAATTTCCAAGTAGTTAATGAGATTTACATTTAATTTTGCAACATATTGTAGAACTATGATCATATTTACAACAAAAATAGTGTATTGTAGTAATCCTTGTGTGTACATAGTATTCTTGTTATCTCACAATAAGGATGAATTTGTTCATATTGCAAAGCAGCATTAAAGCAATGCCCTCTTCCTACTAAAAAGTTCTTGAAATCTGGGAAAAAAAGTAAGATTTTAGTGGCTAGTTGTGTAGTCTCAGTGTGTGTGAAAATTGTATATTTTTAAAATCCAGAAGCACAGCCATTCCAAAGGTCAAAATACAAAGTTTAAGCGTTCAAAAATAGATGACTTGTTTCAAATTTGCTTTTATTTTCTTTAATGTTAATATTCCAAAACATCCTTATCCCAGGGAATACAGATAGCAACTGCTTTCTGTAATTGTCATGTACACTTGGAAACCTGCTTGGCTTGATTTCTATGTGGAGCAGCATTACATCACTATAAAATGTTCACTTGGTTATATGACTATGATTATCACATAATGGCCAGCAAAAGTAACTCTTATAAAAGTCCAGTTTACAGAATATGAAGGTCATTGCAGAAAACTCTAGGCTTGTAGAAAAGCAGCACAGAGATGCCATCTAGCAGTGACTCTTAGAAATTTCCTTCTTTTCAAGATACTGCACTTAATGAAAGACTTTTTATTCCAAGACCTTTCCCTGTAGCTGTCTTCCTGCTGAGTATCTAGTCATACTGCTGGAAATAAATCAGATTAGCATGAATGTTTTCTTGTATTTTTCTATATAAATACAGAGAAAAAACAAGAATCAAGTAGATAGGACATTTAACAACTATCTTAAAATGGATAGTCTGTAATTCGCACTAAATGTTTAATCAAAAGTGAGATGTCTTCCCTTTGTTAAAAAGGAATTTCCAGAGCTGGTCAATATTCTCTATAATGTTTAGCAGAAAAAATACCCCAAAACCTAAAAAAAAACCCCAAACAAACCCCAAAGAGTTGGCAACAAATTGCTATGCTGAAAATCAAATATTAATATTCTAGAATTTAAGAATAAATTATTTATATTTTTTGTTACATGTTTTACTATAAGATGGTGATACTTAAACACTTCACTATCAGCAAATAACCTAGTCAGTATAACATAAAAGACCTGCCATAATAAAAATACCTGTGAACAATAGTCAGTGATGGCCTGGTACTAATTCAAAGCTTCCCCCCCACCCCCCC
The DNA here is from genome assembly GCF_012275295.1 of Melopsittacus undulatus. Lineage (NCBI taxonomy): Eukaryota > Metazoa > Chordata > Aves > Psittaciformes > Psittaculidae > Melopsittacus > Melopsittacus undulatus. Next base: position 63,310,292 of record NC_047532.1, on the reverse strand, counting down.
ACCCCTTGGCAATATTTTAAAGTAAGTGATCAGTAAAATGCGTTATTCCTTGAATACAAATTCCATAGGACATGAATGGAAATGTATTTTGGATACTTTGAAATGTCAGATATGATTTAGTTTCTTAAGGTGAATGGTTTCTGAGTGTCAAGGGCATTTAAAAAGTTGGCTATCTAGTCATGAGCATATTGCAGAATTATGTTTGGAAAATAAATAATTTAACATCCCCTTGTTTCCTACAGTTAATTCCAAAATGATATATTTGCTTTCCAATCTCAGGGCAAAAAATTATCATTCCATTTCAATTTAGCATAAAGCAAGATAAATAACTGAGCACTACTACTTCCATTTCAAAACAAAAATAAAAAAACAACAAAAAAAGGAATCCAAAACCAAACCCTGGAAACATTTTTAGATATATTTCACAGAAATTTGAAAGCTGTTGTCCATAGTCAACAAAACTAAATGATTCTGTGCCATGTGGCATTTTTTTACACTTAATCTGCTGTAGTATCTTAACCAAGGATCAGAGTAACCATTTGATCTTGTGGGTTTTATTTATGAAAAGCTAATTTAGCTCTGATAAACACCAGGCTTACGTTAATGGCTCTTAAGTTTTACATAATCTTAAGGACTTCTGAGCTTTCTGGCTCACGTCCCCTTGACAAAGCGAAAAGACCCTGCAATGAACATTTTCATATCCCTGAAAATGCCACATAGGGCGATGAATAAAAGGGTATTTTTATGTCCTCTGCACAGCATGCCACAGCAAAAAGAGCTAGAAGCAAAGTTTCAAAAGTTAATTCATGCCATTTCATTGCAGTGGCTCATGCTGCTATTCAGGGCTGGATGGTGACAGATGCATAAAATGGAGCATTTCTCCCCACTGTTATTTTGGGGCATAACTCTGCCACTTGAACTAACAGAATAATCCTGCCACCTGGAGCTGGTTTGCTTCATTAGTGGTATTACACTGCATGTGTACACAGATTTTGCATTTTCTGCTTTCACAGTCTCCTTAAGTCTCTTCAGCTTAACAGATCTCACAAAGTGTAACAGAAGATAAAAAAAAAATTAAAAAAGGATTGTGTCAAAACCTGTGATTATAACACGGGCATGTGCTGCTGTCGACACAGATGTGGAACTCCTGTTTGTTGCCTGATGAGTCTGTTTATAGATGTAGCAATAGCTGATGCTTTTAGATAGCTCCTACTTAGTAACACCAATACAATTATTTAGCTAACATTATTAATCCTGTATCACTCCTGCTTGTTATTGTATCATACTTATTAAAAAGCAGACAAAATACTGCAGCCATAAATCAGATTTCCACTGAATTGCTTTTGAAATTCTATCTTTACATTTTTAAAAAGGAACATCCCTCCCATACTGTTGGGAATTCAGTATATATTTGTACATTTATGTGATTAATGTCTTTATTTTAAAGGAAAAAATAACTGCCAGAAGAGCTGAACATCGCCTCATACAGTTGTCTGGTACCTAACGATATCATTAAAACGACATTCACCAACATACAATACAAATTGTGGCTACACAGCATAAACTACTGCTGGCAATGGTCTGCAATACTCTGTGAATGTTTCATCTCTCATTACTTTCTTTTAACGTTCATAGTTAACAGGATTGCCCATCACACAAAGACAAATGAGACAAGTTCTGCTCCTACAAGATGCAGCACTACAGACATCTGCAGGCCTGGGGGGGGGGGGGGGGTCAGTCATTATTGCTCTGAGGTGGTACAGTGCAATTCTGCATCTTTTAAAATGATTTCATCTAAAATTACCTTCACAAGCCAGGTTGCATGGCCAAAACATGTCGTTTACTTATTTCACTATCATATGTGATCCTTTTAATGTCCTGCACGCATTGTAAGACAATGGACCTCTGCAGAGCCCAGAGTAGTGTTAAACCCGGGCTCTTCACCTGGTGCCTCCGGTTCCCCTCTAAACACATTTCTTCCCAGCCGGCGGCTGCCGATCCCTGCTTCCAGAGCCTGGCTGCTTCCTCGGAAGTGGTGCAGTTATCGCGCACTATAAACACCTCTTTGAACCGGAGAACGTGCTGTTCAGTTCAGCCGGGCCCCGCCGCCCAGCTCCTCTCCCGACGGCTGATATAACTTGTGCGTGGAGCGATCTCGGCTGGGTCGTCGTGGGGAGATCAGGGCCGCGGATGCTCAGCGCGCGGGTGCCCTGGGCCCGGCTGCAGCGAGCCCGCGCCCATGGAGCCCTTCCACCCGTGGTTCCCCGCCTCGCATCGGGCACCCGGTAGTCCCGAGACCACCGTTTCCGTCACGAACTCTCCCGCCTAGCCCACCGGACAACCAAGGACGCGCACCCGCCTCTTCCCGCAGCTATACAGCCGCCCCACGTCGCTCGCCGCTCTGTGCGGGCCGGCACCGCCTGCCTTGCACCGCCGAGGCGGCGCCCGGGCGGCTCTTACCTTGGACGGATCGAGGCTGGCCAGCAAGGACAGCAGCAGGAGGTTGACGATGTTGGCAGGCGTCCGCATCCTGACCCCAGGGCTGCCTCTCCGCGCCGCCCCTCTCTGTCATTCACTCCACACCCGCTGCGGCGACAGTGCCGGCAGACGCGCTTTGCGCGCGCCCGCCCGCCCGAGTGGAGGCTGCAGCGGCGGCCGCCCGGGGAACGCTCATTCCGCGGCCGGCCTCGCTGCGGGAAAGACGGGCGAAGCCGGCGGTGCCCGCGGTGCCCGTGCTGCCGGAGCAGCTCCGCGGCCGCGGCCCGGCCCCGCCCCCGGCCAGCCCACCGGCCAAGTTTGGGCCTGGGAAATGGGCCGCGAGCGCCGCTGGGCTGGGCTGGGCTGGGCGGGCTGGGTTGGGCTGGGTTGGGTTGGGCTGGGTTGGGCTGGGTTCAGTTCGATTCGGCTCGGCTCGTTTAATTTCCCGTGGCGGTGGATAGGGGAGGTTCTTCCATCTGCGGAAGGAGCGCGCGGCTGTGTTCTCCGAAAGGAGCACCGGGCACCATGGCACTGGGAGAGGGGTGAGGGCTGGCTCTTGTGAGGAGCTGCGGGTGCCACTGCTGGTGTCGCAGCGGGAAGAAGGGTTTCGTCTGGGGGATCCCGCCCCTTCACTACCCCACAGTGAAAGGTTTGCCTGAACTCTGATGAGTGCGGAACCACCACTGCTGTCCAGTTGGACCATGGCCAGCAAGTGACCATGATTCCATGATTTTATGCCATCAGGAGTTTCATTTTCTCTGCATCAGCTAGTATCATTTGTAGTCGGTGCTGGTCTGCCGGACAAGGCTCCGGGTGGGCTTCTGTCTGTGCAGTGGCTCATAGTCACTTTTCCACAGCTCCAGAAAAGGAAGTACAGGCAGGGATGCGATATGGTTTCCTAAGGGTTCCATGTTGATCACAGCTGAGTATGTCCCAGATGTAAATCACCCAATAGCACCATCCTCTTAGCATGGGCAAAGTACAGTAAAGTTTCAGTTATTTTTCTTTACAAGACTCGGAAGCGGGATCTATGGTTAGTGTAACTTTAGTTTTAATCTTATAAATAAGATTATTATAAATGAGGGTTTTTTCAGCTTTTTCTTTACATAGTAAAATGTATTAGCTTTACAGTTGGCAACCTTTTGGTCATGATTAAATTCTCTGAGGGTCTTTATTATGTACTTTTTCAGCAGCTAGCACAGAAAGGCCAGTGCTGTTGTGGTGCTATGTGATCTCAACAAAGAGAAAGCAAAAATTCAGTGTAAAAAAGCCACCACCACAAAAAAAAAACCCAATAACAAAAAACCCAAACAACCAAAACTCTAAGCTTGGGAGGGTGAGTTAGTTGAGGGTCTGTTGGAATCTGTATGGACAGAGCATGGTTTTATAATTTACTCTCTCTAAGTCTACAGGATTGGTGGGTTTTGTATTCAGGAATTAAGGCAAAGGGAGCCGAAACTCTTCTACCTATGTGGTATCTGAAGAGATTGCATATCCTTGGCATAATGTTGCCAGCTAAAAAAATGATGATTTTCCTGCAATGGTTTGTTATTTTTTTTGCGTTCTGATTTTCTTATAACATTAAAATAACAAGATTTTCTTCTCCTCAATTGATCTTTTATGCTATGGTGACTTAGAGAAGCCCCATTTCAGCCAGCAGTATCTGAGAGGAAGATACAGTCTTCCATTTCTGTAGATGGTAGATCTGCAAAGTGTGGTTCCTTATGGCAAGAAAAGAAAATGATAGAATTTATGAATGAGCTTCCATTAACATTCCAGGGTCCACAATGGAAAGAGAATTTCCTCTGATACTGACTCTATTGAATTTCCTTCTGCAAGGAAAATGTAAAAGAAATATAAAGGAGACTAGTTATTTCTTTTTTTTTCCCTCACTATTCTAGGAAAGATATAAAAGGTCTGTTTTTCTATAAAATAACAATAAAAGAATGTAAAATTGGACAGCTGCATTTATTAATATGGATTCAATGATAAGTGAAGTAATGGTACCAAACTAAAAATCTGAGGTCTTCTAAAGGCCAAAATGAATGGTGTTTTCAAATAAAGCAATTTCTTATGAAAAAACACCACAACAAAACAAAACCAGAACATAGTTTCTAAAGCCACAAAGTCAGGGATGAAGGTATTTAGATCTTTCTAGAGTATTCTTTTCTAGAGAGGCTTGTTCTCTTCTTTGCCTTACCTTTATTTTCCCCACACTTTTCTCATCTTTCCTTTTTTCAGTCTATCACAGATATATTTGGCAAACCGTATGAACAATGTTGAATTAATCATAGAATGCAAACTTGTTGAAGAGCTTCAGTGATGTGATGAGTTTTTCCATTCCCTGATGCTGCTAGCAGTAACTGTAAAACTGTCTTTGAAAACAGTTTGGAGTTGCTATTTATGTTAGGGATAGGCTGGAGAGTATGGAACTCTGTCTGGGGACAGGTGAGCAGTCAACAGAGTCTGTGGGTCAGGGTTAAAGGAAGAACAGCAATTGGAGATATTACTGTGGGGATATGTTACAGACCGCCTGATCAAGAGGAACCTGTGGATGAAGAACTCTACAGACAAATAGGAAAAGCCTCATGCTCACAGGCCCTTGTTCTCATGTGGGACTTTAACCACCCTGATATCTGTTGGAGCGACGGTACGGCCTGGCACAAGCAATCCAGGAGGTTCCTCAGTTGTGTGGAAGACAACTTCCTTCTGCAAGCAATACAGGAGCCGACAAGAAGAGGTGCCCTGCTTGACCTCGTGCTCACCAGCAGTGAAGGGCTTGTTGCAAATGTGATGCTCCAGGGCAGCCTTGGTTGCAACGATCATGAGATGATCGAGTTCGAGATCCTTAGGACAGTGAGAAGAGCATACAGTAAGCTCACTGCCCTGGACTTCAAGAGAGCAGACTTTGGCCTTTTCAGGAATCTGCTTAGCAAGGTTCCATGTGATATAGCCCTAGAGGGCAGGGGGGCCCAAGACTCTTGGTTGATATTCAAGGATCACCTACTGCAAGCTCAGGAGCGTTGCATCCCAACTAGAAGGAAGTGCAGCAGGAGGTCCAGGAGACCTCCTTGGGTGGATAAGGAGCTGCTGAGGAAACTTAGAGGGCAAAAAAAGAGGCTTATAAAAGGTGGAAGCAAGGACAGGCTGCCTTGGAAGAATACAGGGATTTTGTTCAGGAAGCTAGGGACCAGGTTAGGAAAGCTAAGGCCCAGTTAGAATTAAACTTGGCTAGGGATGTTAAGGATAATAGGAAGGGATTCTATAGGTACGTAGCAAATAAAAGACAGACTAGGGGCAACATAGGCCCCCTCCGGAAGCTATCAGGAGAACTGGCTACCCTGGATTTGGAGAAGGCTGAGTTTCTGAATGACTTCTTTGCCTCGGTCTTCACTGGCAAAGGCTCTGACTGCAGCACCCGAGTCTTGGAAGGCGGACGCAGGGACTGTGAAAACCTAGACCCTAGGCGCACTGTACATGAGGATCTGGTTTGAGACCATTTTAAGAACCTGAATGTAAACAAGTCCATGGGACCTGATGAAATCCATCCGCGGGTCCTGAAGGAGCTGGCGAATGAAGTTGCTAAGCCACTGTCCATCATATTTGAAAGATCCAAAGTGACCTCGACACTCTTGTGAGGTGGGCTGATGCCAACCTTATGAAGTTTAACCATGACAAGTGCAAGGTCCTGCACCTGGGTCGGAGCAATCTCAAGCACAGCTAAAGGTTGGGCAGAGAAGAGATTCAGAGCAGCCCTGCGGAGAAGGACTTGGGGGTGTTAGTCAATGAGAAAATGAACATGAGCCAGCTTCAGTGTGCGCTCACAGCCCAGAAAGCCAACCATATCCTGGGCTGCATCAAAAGGAACGTGACCAGCAGGTCGAAGGAGGTGATCCTGCCCCTCTGCTCTGCTCTTGTGAGACTTCACTTGGAATATTGTGTGCAGTTCTGGTGTCCTCAACATAAAAAGGACATGAAACTGTTGGAACAAGTCCAGAGGAGGGCCACAAGGATGATCAGGGGACGGGAGCACCTCCCATATGAAGACAGGCTGAGAAAGTTGGGTCTGTTCAGCCTGGAGAAGAGAAGGCTGTATGGAGACCTCAGAGCAGCTTCCAGTATCTGAAGGGGGCCTACAGGGATGCTGGGGAGGGACTCTTCATTAGGAACTGTAGTGATCGGACAAGGGGTAATGGGTTAAAACTTGAACAGGGGATGTTTAGATTAGATATAAGAAGAAGCTCTTGACAGTGAGGGTTGTGAGGTACTGGAGTGTGTTGCCCAAGGAAGCTGTGAATGCTCTGTCTGTGGCAGTGTTCAAGGCCTGGTTGGACAGAGCCTTGGGTGATATGGTTTAGTGTGAGGTGTCCCTGCCGATGTCAGGGGGGTTGGAACTAGATGATCTTAAGGTCCTTTCCAACCCTGACTATTCTATGATTCTATGACAATCAAATACTGAACAGTAAATTTAGAAATAGATAAAATGTTTCCCAGGCTCCTGAAAAAAGTGGGACTTCAGCTCTCCTTCACTCAGACACTTCTTTCTGTGTGTTACAAACTAAATAAGTTTATATATGGAAAGGTTAAAAATGAAAATGAGTTTCAAAAGAGTGGCATAAACTGACCCAATTCTATTCTGCTTGATTTTAACTATCCATTAAGAAGAAAATATACAATAGGCTTATTCTCCCACCCTCTAGCAACCCAACATGGTTTTTTGTTTGTATGTTTGTTTTTTTTTTTTTTTTTCCAGAAAAGGCTGTCTCAAGAATGGTGTGAATCACTAGCAATTAAGACCAGAACTAATGAAGTTTGTTAAATGCATCTGAAAAAACTAAACAAAATCCAAGTACATATGAGAAAGTCTTATTTCTGTTGCATGCCTCAAATTGGCAAGGGAACAACCGTTTCTGAAGATCTCTCTCTAAAAAAGCTTTTAATCATCTTTCAACCTGGAAATTCCACATAAATTACATTTCTTCTTGAATTTTTTGTGTGGAGATGGCTGCAGTCAGGATAAAATAGTTGGTCATGAGAGAGGGGGAAAAAAGAGATGTCAAAAAGCCTTATTTTTTCTGCAGGCGTCAGCTTTTAGCAAAATGGAGGCACGCTGCATACAGCTTGTCTAGGGAGTGAAGGATATTCTCAGTGTGTGGTTAAAGTTATAACAACTTCTTTTCATACCATATTGCAAGACATATTGCTAGCAGGTGGAATAAGACAGATACTTGTTCACTTGGGTACACTGAAAACTGAAGCTGGTAAATTGGATGTGGGTACTGTATTCTATATAAATAAGTTTGAAGTTGTGCAGTCTGGCTTTGACAGCTTGAAACTACTGACAGGAGTTATGATAAAAGTCAACATACATATGCCTCTATAGAAAGACAATGTTTAAATTATTTATAGCAGGTTACATCCAAACCCCTGTTTTTAATTGCAGTGTTATCAAATGTTTTCCTAGACAAGAAAAAAATTATGAAATCAGTCTTATACTGGATATTTCATGGAAGTCGAATTTTCTACTGTAGGAAGTTGGTCTGGATTTGAAATTTTAGGCATTCTCTATACTTATGAGAATGAAAAGTTTAGGTAATTGGGAAGAGGTGTGGAATGCTGACCTTTATTGACTTCAGTGGAGCTCAATTGTACTTAGCATATATGTGTCTTTTATTACAGAAGATACTTTGATGTTTCAATGGCACTAAAGACAGAAAAAAGATAAAAGCAAAATTAAGCTGTTGATACAGAAGCTGAACTTTTATGATAGAATCATAGAATAGTTAGGGTTGGAAAAGACCTTGAGATCATCAAGTTCCAGCCCCCCTGCCATGGGCTGGGACACCTCACACTAAACCATATCACCCAAGGCTTCATCCAGCCTGGCCTTGAACACTGCCAGGGATGGAGCATTCACAACCTCCCTGGGCAACCCATTCCAGTACCTCACCACCCTCACAGTAAAGAATTTCTTCCTTATATCCAATCTAAACCTCTGCTGTTTAAGTTTCAACCCATTACTCCCTTGGGGAGTTTCTGGGACTCAGCATCTCACAGGACTGGCTCTTAAACTAATAAAAATAACAACAACGAATCACTACTAAAAGTTCAATTGCAATACCAGTCTTCCTCATAATCACTTAAGGACGCAAGTACTTGAGGGAAAGATAGGTCATGATTATAAATTATGGTGCAAACAGTCTGATGGATTTTGTTTTCTGTTTATTTTAAGCTGGTGAATGTTATTTTCATACCTGATATTTTTTTCTCAAATGGAGAATCCTTGTATTTAGTATCTTGTCTGTCTTCTGTGAAGAAATTTCTGCAGGAAAGGAGAAAGAAAAGTTTGTGGAAGAACTTGTCACAGAGACAAATGAGCTTAAAGAGGTGAGTGTTTTCTGTAACAGTAGTAGTTCATTGTTTTGATTTTTAATCTGTTTCAGTTTTTAAAGGAACCTAGTAGTATGCTGCTGTTTGTGGTGCTATTGCAGTATTCATGGTTCTCTCCCATATAGTCAAGAAGTATGCTTGTTATACCTGATGACATGAACTTGGGGACTGTTGTAATACAATTTTGTTAGTTGACACATATTTGATATTTTAATTCCAGGTGGATGCTAGAATTTAATCTGAAATAAGTAATTGTCTAAGCTGATGCTTGCTGGCATTCCCCTGGTGCTTCTGTAGGTTTAGATTTTGAATACTGATATTGGGTTGTGGCTGTGAATAGTATGTATTAATATGCTCTCTGAGATCAGTTTAAGTAGGTTGACAGCTTTTTAAAGGGCAAATGATAGGTAGAGAAAGATTTGAAAAAGGTACTTTGGTTTAGTTCAGCATGTGTTAGGTTCTAAAGTGTTTCTAAAAACAAAGTTGATATCTCTTGGCAATTATCAAATGGTATCAGCTTTTCTTTATCAAATAGGAGATTATCCATGTTATACAGTAATTGAGTTAATAACATAATTATCATGGAGCCCTCCATCCAAGTCTCAAAGCAGTACGGGTATGCTCACTGGGTTGTACTGGATAGACTTAACAGCTCAGCAAATTCTGCATTCTACAATGTGCAGTGTCATTTGTTTTCTACTTTCTCATTATGATATAAAATTTAGAAGACTATAACTTGCATGTGGGACATATCCTTTTTTTATCATATTTCAGTTGTCCAGTGTTAGCCTAATACTTGAGAGTTGGCTCTACTTTTGATTTTACTTCTATCCTGTTGTACAGCAACAACAGAGGAACAGATGAAATTATTTCATTCCAATTCTACTGATTCATAGCTTTGGGTATGATACTTGGTCAAAGAAAAAACAGTATCTCTTCTTTAGAGAAGGAAATTTAGAAAGATTTTCTTCAAACTTCTGTAGGATATCAGCCCATTTATAAATTCTAGAGGGAATAACTGGATGAAAGATTAAAACTACACTTTGGAGCAAAAGGTCTTGTTTTCCCAGTGGTTTATGTTCCAGTGATTTTGTTGGTCTTTTGCATAGTTATTCCTTATTTGCAACTAGTGTATCTGAAAAGTGAATCATACCTACAGTATCTGATATGCAGGAGGCATAAAAGCTCTATGTACTACATGTTTTGAGACATAAAGTGACCCTTTTTCACCATTAGGATAGTCAAGTAGCAGAATAGATTGACCAGCAAGGTACTACAGTCTGTAACCTTGAAGTTTTTTCATACTAGATTGAATAGAAGTCTGAGGAATGAAGTCTGACTTCACAGCTGACTCTGCTTTGAGTAATAGTTTGGACTGGGGATCTCCCGAGGTCTCTTCTAGCCTGAATTATCCTATGATCCTCTACTAATGTGAACAGTGGTGATTTGCACAACTGTCTGGCTTCTTCTGCTGTGTGCAGGACTTGGAGCCACCTATCTTACCCCTCAACATATCTGAGAAATAATAGATGCTGTATTTCCCATTAGTATGCATTTTTGGACCAATATGATATATATCATATAGTTTTATGTGTGTATATACATATGCATGTTTATATACTTATAGTTTTAGACCAGTTTGATATATGTTTTTATTTACAGGAATAGTAATGTAAAAATTACTCAGTTTCCTAATTTGATGGGGGTGTACTGAAAATAAAATTTAAAAAAGTACGTTTTTTTCTTGTTACAACTCCGTTATTTGTTTTGTTTTGTTTTCAGAAGATAGCTGTAGTCTTTGTAAGTCACTCTTCTGTGTTGCCTCCTAACCATTGTTTTACAGGAACTTCAGTTTATACATTATTGCCACTTTTTTTTTATCTCAAGCCAGAGGAGAACTCTCTAAATTAGGATAACACTGAGGCTTGACAGTGAGGCACATAAATTATGAACTCCCATGCTCACATCTGCACTGCATAAGCGTTCATATAAATCTCATGATCTTTTGAATATACCCTACCTCCAGCTGTTAAGAAGTAGGCTCAAAACCAAAGCTTCAGCAGATTCTCTGAGATAGTCTTCTTTTTAGTCTTAAACATGTCGATCAAAGAGATGCGAGAGACTACCAGTGCTCTTGCAGAAACTCAACACTCTTTATTTGACTTGTGAAATAAGCTATGAATTAGGGGTTTGGTAAGACATTTCTTGGAAGGCTGTACACAGCTTTTCTTTTAGAGAGAGCAGCACAAATCCCTTGCTCTCATATTCAGCAGATGGCAGCATGCTTTTAAGTGGCTGGGTATCTGTTCAAATCTTTAAGCTGCCATGCCATATTGACTAGAAAGTAATTAATTTGCCAGTGTCTTTAAGGTCAATCATAGTGGAAGCTTTCAGTGTGTTAATGTAGAAAATCATGTTTACCCTGAGGGGCACTGTCACAGCAGGTAGGAATGAATTGTGGAATTATACCACTTTCTTCCTAGAATACAGCAGTGTTGGAAGAAGCAAAACATATATAAAAAGTACAGTGCAGTTCAGAACCCTGGTGTTGTCGTGGTTTAAACCCAAATCGCACAGCTCATTCACTCACTCCCCCCCCTTGCTCCCCCGACTCCCTGACAGTTAGGAAGGAGAATCCAAAGAATGTAGACCCCAGGGGTTGAGATAAGAACTGTTTAATAACTAAGGTATAATGTAAATCACTACTGCTACTACTACTATAAATAATAATGATAAAGCAAATAACAAGTGAATACAACACCTCACCAGCCACCGACCCATATCTCACCCCACCCTGCCCGACCAAGTACTGACTGATACATCCACCAACCCCCAGAGGCCCAGCCCTGCCGAGTAACTCCCGGTTACATCCTGGTTATGACGTGCTATGGTATGGAATACCTCTTTGGCTAGCCTGGGTCAGGTGTCCTGTCTCTCCTTCCTCCCAGCTTCCCCTCCTCCCTGGCAGAGCATGGGCTCAGAAAAGGCCTTGGACAAACCAAACATTTGAGCAGTAACTGAAATCATACTTGCTATCAGCAACTGTTCCCAGGCTGAAAGTCAAAACACAGCACTGCACCAGCTACCAAGGAAAAAAATGATTGCTACTGCTGAACCCAGGACAGGTGTTTAAAATCTAAAAGCACAGATTTAACATTGCCACACATACATATCTGAATAGTACTAGCATCAGTACTGGGGATTAAATCATTAAAGGTCATGCAAGATTATAAAAAAAGAGCCATGACCAAACAAAATGTGTGATTTTTCAGTAGCAATGCTCATATCCTTTGAATTTGGCCAGTTTTTTGTATAATAGCAGATCAAGCGTGGTTTAGATGACGTATTAGCAAACCCCCTCCTGCCCCCAATCTACATAAGGGATTGCAAGAATGGCATTTTCCAACATAGTTTTCTTATAAGACTTGCAGAAACAGGAATAAGGGGGTGCTGAAGACAAAATCTAGAATGCTATCTGAAGTTTTCAGCTATGCTGAATTTTGGTCAGGGCTCATAAGGTGAGTGCCCTTGGTGAAAAACATTACAGACTTTATTGTTGCTGAATATAGGAAATTTTCACTTTATCTTCAAAAAGTGCAAATTTCTAGAGCTGAACATATTGTAAGAACAGAATTGGCCATTATTTTGTGTATCCGCTTTTATTTTACCTGTGTTTCTATGTATGGATCTCTAACTGTATAAGCAGCATTTCTTCTGTTTGTGTGTTTGTAGAAACTGAATTTTGAGGCCTATTGACAATATTTGTGTAAATATACAAATAAATTGTTATCTTACTGTCTTACATTTATGTAGGAATGGTTAATGAAACATTGCATCATCTAACAAAAAAAGATTGTTTTCGTAAGATCTAAAAAAACAGTCACACAGGCTACTATGGTTGGAAGGGGCATTGAACAACCTGGTCTAGCAGAAACTGTCCCTGCCTATGGCTGGGAGTTGGAACTGAGTGAGCTTTAAGGTCCCATCCAACCCAAACCATTCTATGTTTTGGGTTATACTAAGTTTTATATACTAAGTTATACGAAGTACTGAGTACCTCACAAGAAATCTTGAAGCTAAGATTTGTTCAGAAAACGGTGACATTTTCCCAATGAGTAGATCTTATTATCCAATTAGATCACTGTCAAGGTAGGAAAATGCCAATTTTGCTCAGTAATTTGCTGAAAAAAATTGTTAATTTCAATTTAAGCACTTCCTGCAGCAGCCTAAGCTCCTGGTCCTGGAGAGATTTATCTGCATACTTACAAACAAGGGTAAAATCCATTGGAGTTTGTAGGGACATTGTCTATATTTCCATTAGTGTGAAGTGGTGACATTTATTATGTATCAAATGAAATATGTTTGTAGAGCTTTAGAAAAATAGGATCTGAATTTATTTATTTTCCCCACCTCTCCCAACTCTTAGGCACACATAGTTCTATGTTGTCTGTGGAACATTATGAAAGAACAGTCCACATAAACTTCAGTTTCACAACACTTAGTTTTCTTTGAACATAAAAGCAAGTTTCAGTTACCTTTATTTTCCTCTAATCTAAATTATTTTCTAGTCTCAGACAAAATGGTGTTTATTTACATCTTAATTTATATTAGTCCTAGACTCTTCTATGCTTGTATGAAGTCATGCCTGTTTCATACTGAGTTCCCATTTATGTTTACTTGTTTTGTCTTTATACTGTCAACTGACTTTCTCCAGAAGATTGGGTAGCCGGATGAAAAATACAAGCCCACTGCTGTAAGGATCTCAAGAAACTGCATAAGGTCATAGACTATAAGATCCTATTCTTTGTAAATCACACAATATCCTACTTCCAGTATCTGAAGGTGGCTAGAAATATGCCGAAGAGGTACTCTTCATCAGGGACTGTAGCTATAGGACAAGGGGTGATGGGTTCAAACTGAAACACTGGAGATGCAGGTTAGATCTAAGGCAGAAGTTCTTTACCGTGAGGGTGGTGAGGCACTGGAACAGGCTGCCCAAAGAAGTAGTAAATGCTCCTTCCATCTCTGGCAGTGTTCAAGGCCAGGCTGGATGTGGCCTTTATCAGCCTGGTCTAGTGGAAGGTGTTCATGCCCATGGCAGGGGGTTGGAAGTAGATGATCTTAAGGTTCTTTCCAACCCAAACTATTCCATGATTCTGTTTGTAATTGGTACTGAAAGTGCAACTTTGAAATGGCAGACATAATGAGCTCATAGGGAAGGACAGACGGTTGAGAACACTATGAAAATCTTCATGTTACTGCATTGCAGCTACCATTGTGTGATAAATATTGACATTTGCATGAGAACAAGTTGAAACTTTTTGAATTTGTATTTCTTGGAAAATTGATATTTTTGACATTTGTTTCGCTATGAATTAGTGAAAATTTGTACAAAACATTAAAAGCTACGTTTCATCAAATAGGCACAACTTTATACTGTTATTGGTATTCCTGAGAATTTTTGAAGATGTTTAATGAAGAACTGTCATGGACTTCGTATTATTAGGCACTTGTGTTGCATGTGACCCTTTTGCAAGACAGTTAAGCTCCATCCTGAATATGGCTTTAAGATTTATAAAGGTAGATGTCCTAGAGGTTCATAGCTGATCTGTGAAACAGATATTTGATGTGTCCTGAATAGATATTTGAAATATCCCAGGCAAACGACTGGGAGACTGTATGTGGAGGTGTAAAGCATTTCTCATGGCAGAAAGTATTGTAAGTCATAGTGCCTAAGTAGGTCATACAATATGGTGTGACAAATTAGCACTTTAGCTAGTAGTCTGAAAATTTTACAAGGGCTAACTTGACTTCTGGCATTACTTTGTTTTGTACCCCTAGAATGTTTTTTTTTCTGATGACTTTATATTCCCCAAACTGTTAAGGAAGTATTGCTAATTGTTTATTAGGTGATTTGGAAATAGGAATAAAGAATTTCAAATCTGTTAGTCTCAAGAGGAGAAAAAGCCAGACAAACCCCATGTAATGAACCACACATCAGGAAGGGGAGCATTCTACAATTCACCTTTTAAGCCTAGGTGATAGACATGTTCAAAAGCTCAGTGCAAGGCTTCTGGCATCCTCTTTTAATACCTTGCTGGATGTGCTAGTCATAATTGAAATCTTCAGCCTGAATCCAAAGAGAGTCTGATGTTACTGCCAGACTCTTGTAATAGGTCCCCCACTTTCTTGCCATCCTACTATAAACCCAGCACAGTCATTAAGAAATCACACTATTTTCATGTTGTGTTTCATGTTGTGGAGGCTTCCTTTTTACACTTATCCTTTGAGAACTTAACTCCTGTAATATAGGATATAATGGTTGGGATTTTTGTATGTTTGGGTTTTCTTTTTCCCAAATTAATTGATTTCTGCACTTAACATGGAAAGTCTTCAGTGAAAATCAAGAACAAACTATTATGATATATTTGACAGGATATAGGTAATACAATGCACAAATCGGCCATTCTAGCATATTCTAAGTGTATTAGTTTCTTAACTGTTTAAAGAAGACTGGAGAGAAAGGAAAGCTTTATTCACATAGTAACTTCTATTTGTGTTTGAAGGCAAGCATTTGCTTTCTTATATTTGAGCTTGTTACAAAATAAATGCCAGTGCAAAACCACAGTCCAAATATTAATGTAACATTAGAAGAATAATTTGAAGAAAGAAAAACAATTACCTGTAGACTAGGAAGTCTTTTTGCAGACAGAGTTTAAACATTAGTTTTGTCTGATTCATTCCACCAAGAAAATCAACAGTTTTGACCTCTGTCAGCTTTCAGTTTGTTGCCGTTACAGCTGCCAAGCAACTGCGCTGATGCTCACAGTCAAGTTATTAGCTATTGGCACTTTCTGTCCATTACAGTGGAAATTCTGCTAATCTTGTAGAAATGGCCAACCCTGTCCAAATGCTGTTGTGCAATGTTTCATGCTTGAATGCAGTTAGGCATAGTATGAAAAAGAAGGAAAATTTCTGATGAGGCAGAAAGGCAAGATCAACCAGGAAGATAAGGATGAAAGCTCATAAATCTATAATGGCTTACAAATTCTCTATGTGAATTATTTATTTAGGAAGTTACTGAAGTCCTTGCTGTGTTAGTAAAATATTTACTGTGGGCATCTATTGGTTTAATAAGTGGATCCCAGAGAGGCATATAATGGCTCCAGACAGGGGTTAAGATAAAACCCTGAATCGTTGGTTGAGAAGATGCTGCTTCTGTCTGTCAGGGAACATGTATAGGACATTAGGACTTCCATTGCTAAGGTGTGGTGCTTAGGAAAAAAGGAAAACAATCACAGACTGACAGGAGATGAACTACCTTAGAAAGTCTTTGCCTTGATTACCTCAACATTTGTTTTGATGCTGTTTTCTGCAGGGGAAATAAAGCATCACATTGCTTGCTTGCTTCCTCCATCTTCCTCTTTTTACCTTGAAATTAGATGTTGGCCAGTTTCATCCAAATTTAAGACAGGGATAGATGTGTCAAAGAATTAATTTTATGCCGGATCTGTTGAAAAAGGTATTATTGGTGGTACAGTGGGCAGACCTACCCTGTACCTGCATCTACACTATATTAGCACTGTCCACAGAGAAAATGTTCTGTTTGACTTGCTCACTAGGTGATAAACATATCTTTAGTTATGAACTATCCGTAGGCCAAAAGAATCCCTTACACATCTGTTATTGATTTCCTTTTTTTGAAATTTTTGGACAAGGTGAGCATACTTTGAAAGAGAAGAGTTCTTAATCTCTTACTGTGTTGTCTTCAGATAGGAAAATCTTCAGGTGGAGTTGGGGACATCAGTTTGATGTTAAATAATTCAGTTTCTATATGTAAATGCTTTGAAAAAGAATATTTGGAATATATCAATATTCAAATAGATACCTACCTGTATGTATACTACATGGGTCTGTGACAAAATTTATTAGAATATAGTACTAAATTGTATTACCTTATAGACCTGTAGCTATCATTTGCCTTCCAACACATTTGAGTTATGTGTTAGCTAGAAGAGTAACATTAGCTTTGAAAGAGCAGCCTGACTGGGCTACCATGTTGACATTGTCGCCTTACTGTGTTAGATTCTATAGGAATGTGGTTAGATATATTCTAAAATGTAATTTCACTGTGAATAGTCTTCACCTAAATGAAATGAAGACGCATTCTGCATATTTTGACAGTTTGAAAGTAGTGAACTAGAAGCTCTTGCTCTTATTATTCAATCTTCTAAACTGAGAAAATGTTTTGCCTAAAGAGATTTAGAATATTATTTATTTGAAACATATTGACATTAGTCTAAGAAATGAAAACCTGCCTCTATTACTCAAAGCTCTACAAAAATCTTGCTACAAGTTTTTTTTTTTTAACAAGTCTCAATTTCCAAGAGTATTAAATGATAGCTTTTAAAAACATGCTGAGGATTTTAATGAGACTTGAGTCTCTCATTCTGTGAGTCTGACTGAATCAAGAACATCAAAGCAGCATCAAAGGCACTCATATAAGGCAAAATTCAGATATAAGCAGTAGGGACTTTCTCAAGCAGGTTTACAAAGATTTGGAAAGATGGCACAGCTCTCCAGGCTAGTAAAGGAAGATGCTAGAAGTACTTATGTAGAAGTTTGCTATTTGCATTTCTGAGCTTCAAGCTGTAGTCTTCAGAATAATACACAGTTAGTTTGGTTGAAAAGTTGCATATGAAACTGTTTGATTCTGTGCATACAGAACTTAGGTGTGCACAGAGAAAACTAAATGGAACAATTTTCATGGTTTTGGTATCCAGCTTTCATTTTTTGTGAGAAAAAAAAAATGGTGTTTGTTTGGTTAATTAAGAGAACATAGCTTAGAGGGAAATCTTTCCTGTCAGTCCTTATATTTTCTGCCCTGGTCAGTTATAGATTATTTTGAAGGTTTGGAATGGTGGCTTTGAAAATGTTTACACTGCAGATTCTTGTTAATTATGCACATAACAGTAGAAGAGGAATGAAGGTAAAAGAAGGGGAGGAACAGTGAGCAGAGGTATAAAAAGAGGAAAAGTGTCTAAAATCAAGATGTTGAGTGATAAATAATACAGAAAACAAAACAATTCTTAACCAATTACTTAAAATTTTAACTTCTCCTTACCTGTTAGGATAAAAAGCACCAACCTGAAGCACATCCTAAAACCACGTCCTTTACTAAATTTGTATTATTTTGAATTATGTTATATATTTCAGCTAACTAAAATTAAAATGCAAAAAGAATCTCACAGCGATGCATTTATAATTTTTCTAATCAACTCTTGATCAGCAAAGACTTTCTGTTTCGTGATATAAACCTTTTGCATATACATAGTTTTTTTTACAGATAAGGCATTTAATAAGTACACATGGTGAGCTGACTTGAAATTTAGGAATCTTTTAATAGTTACCTGTCATTAATTTGTAGTTTGCTGTTCTCAAGAATCTTGGTTTGCTTGTATCCATACACCTGCTTACATTTAAGACATTGTCGTTGAGTGTAAATGACCTATACAACATACAGAAATGGCTAAGAGAGCTCTATCTATTTAATAAGTAACAGAGAGCCTTAGGAATCATAGAATAGTTCAGGTTGGAAAGGAGCTTAAGATCATCCAGTTCTAACTCCATGCCACGGGCAGGGACACCTCACACTAGACCAAGTCACCTAAGGCTCTGTCCAGCCTGGCCTTGAATGCTTAATGTCATTTTCAGGCAGAGGAAATGAACACCTTAGGATATTATTGCTGCTTCCACCCTACATCCCACATTATCTATGGTGGTCCTAAAACTTAGTTAAATTGCTCAGATGATGATCAAGTGTCCCTTATATGGGAAAATATTCCAGTGTTGAAGTTTTTATTATCCCTGTTGTGTCTCAGCATATGAGTCATGGTCAGAAATCAACAAAGACTGTCCATGAGGATACAAATACTGTTTGAGAGATGTCTTGATGAAGAAGTGGTTCTGCAAGAAAGCACACACACTGTATTGTTATCATAGAGTAGTGTTAGAAAATGTCTATGAGCCAAACTGGATGGAGTGTCAGTTAGGTGTGACAAAGAGTAAATACAATGAATTTCCCATGTCTGCTTGAGCAGTGCAAAGTTTACTCAGTTCTCACTTTTTCCCTGTGGTGTCCAGCTGATGATTTTACCTCTCCATTTTTAATTGTGTATGTAAGAGCTAGTGCAGTTTTTTTCTTCTGGTTTCTTTCCTAGGCTCAGACTGCTGCTTATCAATCTGATTTTTGGGAACATTGAGACTGAGTCTAACTGTTTGTAGGAACTGGGGGATAGTTTTGCCAGTTAAAAAGAGTGGTGTGCACAGATCCTGTGTATCATTTTGTTTTTTCTATTCGTTAAGGAGAGGTAATTGTTGGAAAAATGTTTATTTCCTATGAACCCTGTGATAAGCTGCCCATGTCATCTCCAGTCACAGTTTATATGTGGCTGAGGTCAGGCACAATCTGATTGGTGTAGCAGGTGTGCTGTCTGCAGTCTTGTTCTGATTGTATACATTGGGGTTTGTATGGTATTCCTTCAGATCACAGTGGCTGAGGTTATAATGAATTAAAT